>NW_020230560.1:354388-678664 GCF_003227715.2 Harpegnathos saltator | reverse complement strand
GTAGGATCCGGGTGATAATCAATTCCTAACGCTATTTATTAACTATGGCTCGGAGGTAGTGGATCTGGGACGTAAGTTTCATCCTGGATCGCTAATATAAAGCTTCCTCGAACGTTCGGAAACGTGGTGGAGGGTTTATCCCTATGTTGTTATAATGACCACTAAAACGGATTTCATAATATGAGGAATTAATAAGATGGTGGTAGAAAAGGTAGAAGCCCAAAAAAAAAAACAAGAACTTACTGCTGACTCCTGTTATCCTGAAGGTGGGAGCAAAAATAAAACTTGATGTTTGGTAGCTCCTGCTCGATAGGTTCACGTTGTTGGCTCGTCCACTCCCTTCCAATTGTCCAATTATGGCACAATAGCAGTGATTCAACTTTTTATTTTTTTTGTCCCAAAAATAAAAAATACACAGAGGACGTAAAAGAATATGTAGTACCGAAACAAAACCGAAGACGAATTTGAGTCTAAGGACGTGTTTTTACAAGTCTATTTTTGAAACTAGAATCTATGTGAATCTGTTCTTTCTGTCTCTCAGAATAGAGTAACGTAGAAGTTGAAGTAGAAGTGTCGCGGAGGCGGATTACCGCGGTTTTTATAGTGATAATCGGAGCAGAAACTATCAGGGTGGGGTAGAGAGATGGCCTTTGAGGAAGGGGTGAATTGTCTTAGTGGGAAAAAGTCTCAGCCATTAGCAAAGTTAAAAGACATCGTGGGAGGAGACAGTTAGTTTTTGGAGATATGAATATGGAAGGGCTAAAGGGTGGAGCGTGGGTGTCTCATAGTTTTAGGTGGATATATGATTGGCTGAATGAATTAGGGCGACAAGCGTGGAGGTGGTGGATTCTTGAGATAGAGAAATGTATACAAGTGGCCGGCTGGAAAAATCAAAATGCCGTAAATCAAAGGCTGGGATCAAATTTTACGACTATCAGTGAAGTAGGCTTTGTTGGTTGACTGATAGGGCACATATGGTTTTTGGATTGGGAAGATGTAAGTTTCAAGTTTTAGAGCAGGAATGCTCTGAGTTGCTTTGTTTCACTGAAGGTTTGTTAGCGCGGAGTTTCAAATTTTTATAGCTGGGACGACGGACACACTTGGCGAACACTATCCAGATATAAACTTTAAACGAAGACGTAGATTTTTACAACAGGGCACTGTTTCATATGGAATTTTCCCGAATCGCCTTTCATTTGGCGCGACGGCTGTTCGCCAGATGGGTCTGTTTCCTAATTTATATTTATATATGTATATATTCCTATTTAGTTATATTAGGAGAATATAAATCCGCGAGAGGAAAGAATTTTTACTAATTAAATCTACAGGACGTAACACCCCCTGCCTTAGACAAATGTTGGGACCGCCAACATTTGCCTACGTAGTTATTGTTAAAATCGTATTAATTGTGTGTAATTGAGTGTAGATTGTAATATAGTCGATTTGATTTCGCAATTAAAATACTCATTTGTAGCTGATATGGTCCTTGAGTTTTCACAGATGTGTTGTTTTATTGCTAGTCAGCGCAAGGTGGCAGGTTTCGGATCCTCTTTCCTTTTTAGTCAGGTAGTTCGTGTTTCGGGTTGCAGTATGGTTATCCTTTTTGCGGTTAGAACCTGCTAGGTTGTCTGCTTAAATATGTTATAAAATAATCTGGAAAAAATACTTCGAGGAGATTGGCGCAATTATTCGTAAATCATCTGATAAATATAATTAGAAAGAGCTTAATTATAATAATTCGTGTTTGTTTAGAAGGAGGAAAGTGAAGGCGACCACTAAAACCTCTTACTTCCTTTTTTTTTCTTCTATATATATATAGTAATAATAATAATAGAGAGAAAAGGGAATGATATTGAAATTATAAATTGTTATAAAAATATTTTCCTCTTCTCTCCTTTTTTATTATATATATATATTTTTTTTTTGTTTTATATATAAATACTCTTTTCTTTTTTTTTTTTTAGAAAGAAAATACCATTGAAATAGTATTTTATGAAGTAGAATATTATACAGGGAAAAAGGAAATTTATTGTTATAATTATTTATCTTTCCTTACTCTTTTCCTCCTCTTTCTTTTATATATATATATATATATAGAAAAGTAAAATAAAATACGATATATATGTATATGAAGGTATAAGAACATAAAATATATATATAGATACAATGTATATAAAAGTAAAAAAAAAGGTATGAGTATGTGAGAAGAGAAAAAAAAATTATATATATATATTGGAGTATAAGAAGATATAATATATATGTATTTATGTATTCTGGTTATTAGTATTCGCTTGTAATGGGTTCAGCTTGGCCTAGATCAATTAATTCTGTTCTTAAGGAACTATAGCTTAGTCGATTAGGACGAGACATCTGCATTTCGACTTCCGCGGATTGTGAGGATATAGTCCTTCGGATCTTCATCCATCCTTCCTCGCCTTCCGCCAAAAGTTTGATTAATTGTTTAGCCTTTGTTGACCATGTTAAGGATGGTCCTGCAGGTTTTGTATTATATAAGCTGCAGGAAATAGTTTGCCACGGCATCAGGTAGAACTGGTCCGGTAGTTGATATATATCAGTAAACGCTTTTGCAACACATTTTCCCCAGTCGCCCAATCTAATGAAGGCGACTCCTTTTCTTGTTGCTGTTACTGTACCTCGACACCATTGGTCGAGGTTACGTACTGCTACTATTCTTCCTGGAATGATCGCATGAGGTAGCAGGATGTACCTATTCGGTCTTCTTTTTAATACCCACTCCAGGTCTTCTTGTAACTCCAGGAGCGTTGTTTTGTTGTACTTAAGTTGTACCCAAAATAATGTGGGAGATTCCACTCGGATGATTTGCACGGGTAGAGGGTTTCGAGTGAGTAAGTTAATGTTGATATGTGTGATATTCATTCCTAAAATAAATGCAAATATATATATATATATTTTTGTATGAAGACAGAAGTTTAGGATTTGAGTTCGAAGGTATATGGAGTATTGTCCTTTTGTGGAGAGAGTGGATAAAGTCGTTGGTATTCCGTTTGATTGGTAGAACTAGAAGGTTCGGTGATTATGGGAGGATGGGTTGGTCCCACATTGACAGTTTGTAATTCAATAGCTGCTTCAGTTTTGGTGGTCTTCCTTCCACCGATTAGAATTAATAATTGTGTGAGAGAGTCCCAGAGAGCTCCTATTAAATAACAGGAACACCCATATATTGAGTGTAGTGCGAAACCATGTAAAATGGTGTCCAGTAATAGTTTAATAAACCGAAAAATAAGGAAGATTCCCATTATTCCAGCACTAATGTTGCCGAAAATCAAAAATCGTCCCCAGATTTTGTTCCAAGTTGAAGTGGCTAGTTTTTCTAATGAAGCTTCGTCTAGAAGGTTTGTAAATGATCCTCCATGGATCGTAGCGCTGTGGCCCATCATTGCTCGAGCCATTGTATTGAGAACGGCAGGTCGTTCTGCTGGGAATAAGATGTGATCTTTGAATTCGTCGAGATCCGATTGGCTGTAAATGCCGCTGGTAGCCAGTGCTCCAGGACTGGTGTATTTCCATTCTGGTTTAGTCATAGGTTTCAAAGTTGTTGGCGGAATGGATTTTATCGGATTTGGCATCATTTTGTACCAATCTTCTCCTAATTGGTACATCACAGGTGCCAAGGGGTTGCAGTTGACCTGTGTTCCTTGGCGAAGCAGTAAGTGAGTTTGTGGTGCTAAATAATATGTTTCATTTTCTCTTATTACCGGAAGTTGAGTATAGCAGTTGGGCGTTCGAGCTACTTGAACTTCCACTGGTACACATTTAATGATATGTATTACTTCTCCGGCTAATATCGAAGTATAACCTGATGCTTTCATGAAATGATATGCAAATATATCTGGAGATTGAGTTGCTATCGCCAGTGCGTTCTGTAGCATTTTCTGCTCGAGATAGCATTGCTGATATAACATATTCCTGTAAAGCTGATTTAATTGTGCTCGGAAATGTTTTTCTACATACACGAATTTGGAGTTCATATATGTAAAGATATCTGTGTTTGCCGGGTTGTGTATCTTTTTGAAGATACTCAGGTCAGTGAAGGTTTCAAAGATAAACAGTTTCGGGTGCTCCGTTTTTACTAAGGGGTAACCGCAGGCCTTTACCTCGCCTCTACTTGCTAGAGCGAAGGTAGTATCCTGTGTAGTAATAGAATATACCGTTTGGGATCCGGCATCAGTGCTGTCTTGCATTTTGATAGCGTATCCGTCGAATAAAACTCCATAACTGCTCCCTTTGCATGAATCATCTGGTATGGTATCCCAATAAGTATTTCCTCCTTCGATATCGACGCAATGTGCGGCTTTTAATTCGCAATAAACCCCTGATCTGAGCACCACTTGATTGGCGTTAAGTTTTACCGTTGCACTGTATTCTTGTAATGTAATCTTTACATTCGCTAATACTACAACGCTTGTCCAGCTTCCATAATCGTCGGTGAAAGCGCTTCCATAACATGTACCGTCATTTTCAACTCTTCCCGCCAAAGTTACTGGCCTACTTATAGTTTGATTAATTTTTAGTCCTGATATATATGTGGTTCCTAGTCTAGCTGTGCTATGCCAGTGCATACGTAAGCATTCTTGACGAGACGTTTCCTGAATATATGCGTATTTGCCATTTGCTACGTCCATAGTATGAGAGTGCATTCCACATCTTCTTACAATACGATCTATTTCCACCTTGCATTGTCTTACCATTACAGAATGGAAATCGTTGGCTTGCAATAATTGCAATTTTAATTTGGTGGAGTTGACCTTCTGTGGCGGTATGTCGCATTCTTCGATAGTGAGAAGCGATACGGTGGTTATGTTGGATGAAGCTGAACCGCAATCATATCCGATTATTCCCTTGATAGCGGGAAGATATAAGGTGAGAATAAGCAGAATGATCCCACGATGCATCTGAAATTGTGATTATCCTAATCATTAAACTTTATTCTTGTTTACTGGAATGATGTAAGATATCCGAAGTCTATTAGGATGAACGATACGGCTGTTCTTTTGCAATTTGATTCTGACATTATTTCTGTTTATTATCTCTAGTACTTCGTGTGGCCCAGTGTATTGATCTCCGAATTTTCCGGGTTTAGGTCCCTTTAATAAGAAGACATAATCTCCCGGTTTAAAAGTCTGAGGATTAATTTTTTTATCGTAATAGCCCTTAGATTTTACTTTAGCGTCAGTCAAATTGTCATTTGCTTGTAATTGCATTTTGTGTAATCGAGTAAATAGTTGTATCAAGTAATCATCATATGTTTTTATTTTGTCGTCTTCGAGTAATGGTTCGTTTGACGGCATTCTCGCGGGTCTACCGAAAACTAATTCGTATGGTGTGTGTTTAGTGCCTTCATGTATGCAAGTATTGTAATTTTGTATTGCTAAGTCTACCCATTCATCCCATTCCTTTTCATTGGTTGCGTATTGTTTCAAATATTCTCCTAGTGCGTGGTGAGATCTTTCCAAGGAACCATTTGATTGTGGATGGAAGGCAGTTGTACGAAACCTTCGTATTCTGTAGTATTTTGCTACTTTCCTTATTAGATCGCTGATGAAATTTCTTCCTTGGTCGGTGAGCACAGCTTTAGGTGGTCCAAAAATAGCGATAAATCTCTTCACAAATTTATCGGCTATTGTTGCAGCAGTTTGATCCGGTAATGGTACGGCTAAGCTGAATTTACTTAGTTGATCTTGCATTGTGAGAATATATTCGTTACCATTTTTAGTACGTGGTAATGGTCCTACTATATCCATGGCAATTTTATCGAATGTCCATCCTGGAGTATCCGTTATTACCATAGGTTGTTTAGTTTTTACTCGGACCAATTTCTTTAACTGGCATTGCAGACATTGTCGAATATGACGTCGGACATCTGATTTCAGATTTTCCCAATAATAATTCTGACGAATTCTGTTGTATGTTTTAGTTACTCCTCTGTGACCTCCTACTGGAGTGCAATGCATTTCCTGAAGTATTGCTTCTCGTATATCTCCTGGTGGATATTTGATCAAGCCTTTGCAAATAATTATTCGTATGGCTGAATCCAAGAATCCTGTCTGAAATTTAGTTTTGATATCGTTCCATGGTACATTCAGAATATATTCGCTCTTGGCTACACTTATACTTGCGAGATTCATACTCTCAGCAGTCTGTCGCAAATTGGTTATTGCTTGTGTTATATTTTTTAATATCATAGTTGGGCCTTCCTTCTGATCTTCGCTAATCGGTAATATAATGTGATACCTCTTGTTTCTTTTTATAAATTTTGCGATGCTTATTGATAGATTTGTAACTTTCGGCATTTCTAGTCTTTCGAATAATTTATTTCCTCCATCATCCACAGGATTCCCTGAGATATCTGTAAAATATAGCAAATTATCTTTGCGTAGGAAATGTAAATCTTTGGAGTCTATCAAATTGCTTTCTTTGCTTTGTGATTTCGTATTAATTGTTGCAAGTGGTTCGCAGTCATTGTCTTCTTCGTCCGTGTCCTCAGGTAGAGGTTTCGGCGGTAGGTTTTGTTTCTTCGGTTTTACGACCTCTTCATATGGTTCGGCTGTTTGGGTCAGCTGTTTCGCTCGACTTCGGGTCATAATAGCCCGAGAGGCTTCGGTAGGTCCCTGTGCAGAATCCCTGCATTCAGTATTCGTAGGTCCAGGCATATGGACCAAGGCCTCCACTGTTTGTGTTTTTGGTAATTCCATTGTTTCTCCGTCGGTCAGTGGCAAAATATTCTCGAGAGAGTCTACAGTCAGTGCGCGGTCGTCGGAAGGATGCGTGTCGCGAACGTTCTCCTCGGTTGATTCCTCGATATGTGGGTGGTCATTTGTGAGATGTCCTTCGTGACCGTCTTCTTCGTGTGATTCTTCAATGTCGCTATCTTCTTCAAGAAGGCGTTGGATAATTTCTGCATCCTTTGGATCATTTGGATTTAATTTGCTTCTTGTATTTATCATCTTGCAATCCTTTGAAGGTGAGTCAATAGGATTCCGTGACAATGCATCAGCATTTACATTAGTTTTCCCGGCCTTATAAACTACATCATAATCATACTCAGATAATTTCAATCTCCATCGAAGTATTCGCATGTTCGCATCCTGAGCGTTCTTAACCACATTAGAGGTTTATGATCTGTTACAAGAGTGAATTTTCTTCCGTATAAATACGGTCTAAAATGCTTAACACAATATATTATTGCTAAAGCTTCCTTTTCGTAAGTATCATATTTTATTTCATTCTCACTCAGGGTACGAGATGCGTAAGCTATAGGTCGATCCTTATTAATAACTCCTTGAGATAGAATTCCGCCTATGGCATAACCGGATGCGTCGGTTGTTAAAATAAATGATTTTGAGAAATCGGGGTATTGCAGCACAGGTTCCTTACATAATTCGTTCTTTAGTATTATGAATGATTGTTGTTGTTCTAATCCCCATTGGAAAGGTATTTCCTTTTTTAATAGTTGTGTTAAAGGTCTTGATAGTTTAGAAAATTCAGGAATAAATCTCCTGTAATACCCCGCTAATCCCAAAAATTGTTTAATATTTCTTGGTGTTTTTGGTATTGGAAATTCGTGTACAGCTTCTAGTTTTTTAGGATCCGGTTTCACTCCTACATTGCTAATCACATGACCTAAATAATTGACTTCTCTGCGTAAAAATTGACATTTATCGGGTTGTAATTTTAAATTAGCTTCTTTGAGTCGTTGCATTAATTTTTCGAATTTATGTTTGTGTTCTTCTAGAGATGATGCGTATACTACAATATCATCCAAGTAAACAAATGCTTCCTGTCCTTGTATTCCCGATAAAACGATGTCCATTAATCGCTGAAAAGTTGCAGGAGCATTTTTTAAACCGAAAGGCATACGATTAAACTCATAATGTCCAAAAGGTGTGGTAAACGCGGTTTTATGTCTATCGCGAGGATCCATTTCAATTTGATGGAATCCTGAAGCTAAATCAAATACAGAAAAATATTGAGCTCCACCGAGTTGATCTAGGATGTCGATTATATTAGGTAACGGATAAGCGTCTCCAATAGTTTTATCATTTAATAAACGAAAATCCAATACCATACGCCATCGCTTATTGCCCAATTGATCTGCCTTTTTGGGTACAATCCAAATTGGAGTATTATACGGCGATTGAGAAGGCCGAATAATATATTGGCTAATAGTTCTTGTACTTGTTTGTCAATTTCTTGTTTGTGAATTTGAGGAAATCTATATTGTTTTGTATTAATTGGATATTCGTCTATAGTCGGTATGCGATGTTGCAGTACGTGCGTCGAAGTCAGTTGTTCTCCAGGCAAATAGAAGCAATCTTGATGAGATTGTATTAATGCAATTATGTTACTAGTTTCGTTTTTATTTAAATGGTTAAAATCCATTAGGTCAAATAGTCTGTCTAATCGTTCGTCATCATGGTTGTCGGTTGAATTTATTTGGAGAACGTTTGTATGCAACTTTGAATTAATGAAATTGTTATTGAGATAAGTGGCAGTGTCTATATCGCACTGTTGTTTTGTTCCGTCGTATCGTTGAGACGTGTCAATGTTTCGTCCGTTCGTCAAGAAATCGGCTGCTGCAGGCTTTCCAGCATTTGTAGTTGAGACTGGGAGAGCTAGAACTGTCGTATTGTTATTAGAAGCGTGATTACATTTAAATTCAATTGCATTATTTTGGTCGGAAGATTGTAAAGATTCCTGGTTACGAGGGAAAATTGAAAGATCAATTACTGGCACACAGTTAGCATCATTTATAATATTTTCATTTCTATCTGTATAATTCTCATTGCATTTTTTAATTTTTTGAGTTTTAACATTTTCATAGGAAGCCTTAAATACTCCCTCTTGAGTTTCATTAAATTTTGTACATATCTTTTCAGTTACATTTGAGAAATTATATTCTGGATAATACGATTGTATCTTATCGTGTGACTCTTCTTCGATAATATATATACTTTCATTAGTTTTTAGAGTATTTTCCTTAGAGTTATTATATATTTCAAGAGATTTTTCCTCCTGGTTACCCACTTTCTCCCTTGAACGAGGAATCTGGAAATTGTCCCCTTGGTCGGGAGGATAGGATATGGTTTGGATAGGAGAATTGGGAATTTTTCCTTGAAATCTTATCTAAGTCTTTGCCTAATCCTACAAGAAGAGTCGATTCGAATATTTTTTGTTGATTAAATTTTTCTTTTTGTTTAATAGGAGCATGGAAGGTCGCTCCTTGCTTCTTATTCTGAATTTTCGTCACTAGGCGGGGAAGTTGAGATTGATTCCCCTTTTCAAAATTTTTGTTTTCAACATTTCTTGATTCGACAGGGGTTGCGAGATTTTCCTCCGGTGAGTTAATATGTATATAATTAAATGTACCTTGGCCGTCGCATGATGCCGCATTTCGTGGTTCTCTTTCTTCGCGGTCAAGAATATATTCCCCTTTATCTTTAGGTTTTTCGTTATCTCTATTATTCTCAATATTTCCATCTTTAATATCGTTATCCTTCTCGTTATCCTTTAAAATCGCGGGTCGTACATTGATAGTTGGTATTAATATTTCTATCTCAGTATTCAAAGAATTAATTACGTTAGTGTAAGCCTTACCGTCAATATTCTTTATTAAGCCGGTTGATTCTACTTCTACACCTTTTCCTATAGTTATCTTGGGTAAATATCCCTCTTTAATATGCGGATTTCCGATGCGCACGAAAAACAATGCTTTAGAGTGCGCAGGAATTATTACAGATTCTTGTGAATAAAAAGGAATTTTAGTGGTTAAGACTTCTAAGTAACCTTTTGAATAATCAATTTTAGCTTTAGTTTGTTGAAAAAAATCGTTGCCTAATATCCCACAAGATTGAATAGGAAAATCATCGGAAATTACATGAAAGTCAACAGGAATTCCCAAAATTATCTTAGTAATTTTTCCGATAGTGTACACGGGTGAATTATTAATTCCGTTTAATTTTAATATATGCGTTGAATCTAAGTCTGAAGTTCCTGAAATGCGAGCTTCCTTAATAAGGTTGGGTCCCGATCCTGTATCTAACATGAAAGTTTCAAAATAACTATTTCCATTTAAACTTAACTGAACAGTAGGTACGCAGCTTTCTTTATTCAAATTAATTTCTACCGGTCTAATTATTGGAGCTCGATTATTGTGTTTTCTGTTAGTGCAGTCATCACTGGGCGCCCCGATCCGTCGGCTCCCCGGTTCGCGCCCGCCGTCGGGGACCCTTGAAAGTTTCCCTGTTTCTTACGATTATTTTCGATTCTCAAAATGCAATTTTCTATTGTATGCCCCGTTTCCTTGCAATATCTACATTGATTTGCTAAATCTTGTGTTGTAGAATTGGAAGTATTTTCCGATGACCGATTTTCGCGACAATTACGAGCACTATGTCCCGTTCTATTGCAGATTTGACAAATAATTTGGATGTTATTTCTCGGAGAATTTCTATTAATAACTTGTCTTTCTCTACATTGAGATGCTTGATGTCCACGTCGCCCGCACCATTGACATACTTCGTTATTAGGAATATTATTCCGATTAGGATTTGAATAACAATTCTTCGCGTTATGACCTGGTTTATTGCACATTTGACAAATAATATTAGTAAAATTAGAGGAATTACCTCTACAATCTCTAAAGACGTGACCAGGTTTCTGGCAATTTTGGCATATAACCTGCTGATTATTAAGTGAACGGCAATTTTGAGCAGTATGACCGGGTTTAGAGCATATTTGGCATGAGACGAAATCGCTTTGTACAATTTTTACCGGCTTTTGTCCGATAGTTTCTCGGAATCTACATTTATCTGCACTATGGCCCCGTTTTTGCAAATTTGGCAGACTAAGATTTCGGTCCCCAAGGATCTTGTTGTATTTTGTAATATTAGATTACATTTATCTGCTGTGTGACCGGATTTTTTACATATTTGACATAAATCTGTATTGACTTGAAAACCTTGCAACCCACGTATTTCGAAAATGTCCCGTAATTCTTTTTCAATTCTTAAAGCTTCTTCTACAGTTGCGGTTACATCTAAATTTCTGGCAATTCTTTGCTCTATTTCAGGCTTCAGCCCTCTGATGAAACTGTGAACCAATTCATTTTCTAATGATGTTTTATAAGAGCGATCAATTGCTCCGTTATTCGTGGTTCGGTGTGCTTCTAATATACGTTTGCCTATTGCTTTCGTTCTGTTTGCATATGTGAGTACCGTTTCATCGGCCCGTTGGTAATTTCGTCCTAATTCAACTTGTAATTGCATTAAGCTTTTAGAAGAGCCGTATACATGTTTCAAAAAATTTGTTAACTGACTAATCCGCGAGAAATCCTGGTCTTGTACAGAATGACGAGCGTCGCCAGTTAATCTAGTTTGAATTATTTTAGTCAAATATTTTTCGTTTTCGGGCGGTAACATGGACTTTGCTAATTCGCATCCTTCTATAAAATATTCTACAGGTAGATTTTGACCATCAAAGAAAGGAACAGCCTCTACGGCATATCGTAAAGTAGCGGAAGAGTTATTTGTTACTACGTTATCGTTCATGGTTTCTGTGGTTGTAATAAGTTCTAAATTAGATTGTTCTCTATGATTGCTTTGTTCCGTAAGATCTTTTACCGTAAGTTTACTGCTGGGATCAATTTCACTTTCTGTGACAACCAGACGGAAAGAATATAAGGAATTATCAAAAGATTTATACCGCGTAGGTTCAGCGCAAAAACTAGTTTCTTCGACAGATACTTCTGCGATAGGACTCGGGGGTTTATTAGTTCTTTGAGGTGAATGAGTTATACCAAATGCGCTGAGAGAAAGTGGGCTATCACTCAAAATTTTCCGGATAGTTGAAGTATCGACGTCAGATATAGGAGCAGGAAATGTTTCAGTGGTATTAGTGGTAGTTTGTTGGTTGTGTGGCACGAATGGTGTAGATGTATGTTGAGGTTGTTCCGATGATTCTAACTCGCGAGGACGACGAAGTGGTGTATTCTCGACAGCTCCGCGGAAAGTTTTTTCCACCTCGTCTTTATCAGATTTAGACCGCGTATTCATACCCCTTTTCAACAGTCACTCTTATCATCCCGGACGAGCCCCCAAAATTTTGGTATGTTACGTCCTAGAGGAGGAACGCAACCCTTTCGTTCGCGAGTAAGGCGAACCTCGTTCGTACACGCGTGTCAGTGAACGGGTCAGGGACCCGACGGGTCCCTTTACTCGGGCACCGACGTACGACGAGTGGTCCGTTTTTCGGTCAGGGACGCGAATCCCTTTACCGGGGATAGGACCATGAGTTGACTGTTGGAAGGGTATATGTGATTTTGAAATCAATTGGAAAAAGAATGAAATATAAACAGATTTATTAAAATAACAAAATGAATTACGGCGCGGTTTAATACAGTTGAGGAATGACTGTGTATGTGTATGTGTGTATGTATGAGAAGTGAAAGAAGGAGGAAATAATAAAAAAAAGGTAGGAATATGAGTAAAGAATTAGTCGGGTGAGGGGGAGCGTGAGTGGTCGGGTGAATTTAAGGGAGTGGATAGTTCGGAGAAGGAAACTGGTGAATAAGATATCGAAGGGGTTGAAGGCGGGGACGCGTGTGTAGGAGAAGAAGGCGGAGTATCAGGGGAAAAACGAGGAAGGAGGTAAGGGGATAGGAGTGTAGGATCCGGGTGATAATCAATTCCTAACGCTATATTAACTATGGCTCGGAGGTAGTGGATCTGGGACGTAAGTTCATCTGGATCGCTAATATCAAAAGCTTCCTCGAACGTTCGGAAAACGTGGTGGAGGGTTATCCCTATGTTGTTATAATGACCCACTAAAACGGATTTCAATAATATGAGGAATTAATAAGATGGTGGTAGAAAAGGTAGAAGCAAAAAAAAACAGAACTTACTGCTGACTCCTGTTATCCTGAAGGTGAGCAAAAATAAAATTGATGTTTGGTAGCTCCTGCTCGATAGGTCACGTTGTGCTCGTCCACTCCCTTCCAATTGTCCAATTATGGCACAATAGCAGTGATTCAAACTTTTTAATTTTTTTTGGTCCCAAAAATAAAAAAATAACACAGAGGACGTAAAAGAATATGTAGTACCGAAACAAAACCGAAGACGAATTTGAGTCTAAGGACGTGTTTTTACAAGTCTGATTTTTGAAACTAGAATCTATGTGAATCTGTTCTTTCTGTCTCTCAGAATAGAAGTAACGGTAGAAGTTGAAGTAGAAGTGTCGCGGAGGCGGATTACCGCGGTTTTTATAGTGATAATCGGAGGCAGAAACTATCAGGGTGGGTAGAGAGATGGCCTTTGAGGAAGGGGTGAATTGGTCTTAGTGGGAAAAAGTCTCAGCCATTAGCAAAGTTAAAAGACATCGTGGGAGGAGACAGTTAGTTTTTGGAGATATGAATATGGAAGGGCTAAAGGGTGGAGCGTGGGTGTCTCATAGTTTTAGGTGGATATATGATTGGCTGAATGAATTAGGCGCGACAAGCGTGGAGGTGGTGGATTCTTGAGATAGAGAAATGTATACAAGTGGCCGGCTGGAAAAATCAAAATGCCGTAAATCAAAGGCTGGGATCAAATTTTACGACTATCAGTGAAGTAGGCTTTGTTGGTTGACTGATAGGGCACATATGGTTTTGGATTGGGAAGATGTAAGTTTCAAGTTTTAGAGCAGGAATGCTCTGAGTTGCTTTGTTTCACTGAAGGTTTGTTAGCGCGGAGTTTCAAATTTTTATAGCTGGGACGACGGACACACTTGGCGAACACTATCCAGATATAAACTTTAAACGAAGACGTAGATTTTTACAACAGGGCACTGTTTCATATGGAATTTTCCCGAATCGCCTTTCATTTGGCGCGACGGCTGTTCGCCAGATGGGTCTGTTTCCTAATTTATATTTATATATGTATATATTCCTATTTTAGTTATATTAGGAGAATATAAATCCGCGAGAGGAAAGAATTTTTACTAATTAAATCTACAGGACGTAACATTATCGTAGCACAGCTTTTCTACGATATACAAAAACTGCGCAACGATAACGAAACTATCGTTAACTCCAGTAACGAGTTAGATAATCGTACCACAGGGATGTCCTGAGGATGACCCCGGGATGTTTCTTCGTCCTCAGACATCTCTGGGATGTCCTTAGAAAATTTTATGCTGTCTGGGATATGATTGACACACATACCTAATAATGAAAATGGAAAAAATGTGAGTTAGAATTTAGTTACATTATAATATGTCTATAAAGTTAAAAATTATTTGAATTTTCTTATAAATAAATATTATGTAATAATTATTATTTTTAGAAACAGTACAGGATAATTTTAAGTGGAATAATAAATCGACCAAACTATTTCTTGAATCATATAAAGAGAGAAAAGAACAATTTCGAAATCCAAAAATAAAAATGAAATTATTGTGGCTGGAAATTGCACAAGTCTTAAAAGTAAATGGATACACAAATGAAAATATGGTAGATATACTTGATTGGAAAATGAGAAATATGAAGAGATCGTATAAGACAATAAAAGAAAATAAGAAAAGTACGACAGGACGAGAATGCATCAGTTGGGAGTATTATGATATTTTTGAAAACCTTTTTGCTGAAGATCGTACAATTAACCATGGAGCTACATTGGAGTCACGTATAAATATTCCAGGAACTTCTACTTCTACTTTAAGCCAGGCCGAATCAATAGCAGATAAAGATTATACACAAAACAGACAAGCACTACAAACACTAGCTTCTAATATATCACATACATATATTACGGAAGAATCAGACAATACCTCTGAAACAATATTAGTAAATGATGATATTAATTCATTGCTAACAGAATCACCTACAGTATCACGTACTTCATCAAGAGCCTCAACACATAAATCTACTTTGAACATTAATAAAAATAAAAATAAAAGTGTATATAATATGAGGAAAAAGCAATTAGAAATTGAAGAACAAAGAATAGAAGCAATTAAACATTTAAAAGAATTATTAGATGAAAACAATAAGTTACAAAAAGAACGGAATGATCTCATAAAAGAATTATTATTACATAGATAAATATATTATAAAGAGAATTGAAGACTAAAACCAAATTCTTGGGAAAGAAAGATGCAATTTTTTTTATTTCTCGTTTGTTACGAACTAACTTATTTTATTTTGTTGGCGGCATTTTTTAATTTAATATTTATTACATAAAGTACAAAGAATAAACGTTTTCGCAAAATCTTTTTTTTTACAAAATTTTATTTTTAGGAACTTTTAAGAACTGTATTTATTACAAAAGTACCAGACTAAAAAAAACTTGTAAGCATAGAACGTACACTTTCATTTATTTTTTATTTCTTAAAAAGAGTTTGTTTTATACATATATAAGAAGAGTAATATATTACATATATGTATATATATATATATATATATATAAGATGGCATTCTGTATATATTACACTGTTATGATACGTACACTGTTACAAAGAAAATATGTTATTAAGAAATATGATTTTATTTTATTGAAATAAATGCATTATATTGTAATAAATGCAATATTATCCCTTTTTATTATTGCAGAAACATTATTTTCTCCATACAGTTCATCATCATTTCCTGCTATTAACTCATTTTCTATCTGTATGTTTTCTTCAAATGCCACTTCTCCTCTGTTAATTATAAAATTATGCAATATGCATGCAGCTGTAATCATGTTATTGCCAAGATCGAAATCGCTAATATCTAAGAAATGAAGTCTCCGAAATTTTCCTTTTAGAAGCCCAAAAGCTCGTACTATTATATTTCGAATAGAAGATAATTTAATGTTATAAGTTATTTGTGCCCTTGTTAAATGGCCAGTATCTCTATATGGCGTTATTAAATTTTTTAGCAGAGGATAAGCTGTATCTCCAATTAGATATAGATGTGGTGACAATAGAAGATTCTCAATGTTTGTCAATTGTGTATATACCTCACTATATCTAAACATACGAGCATCATGCATTCGTCCTGCATCCTGGTAATCCTACATAAATATTAACAAAACGGGCTCTCTCATCACATATACCTGTAATACAAATATATTGTCACATTACATGAAATAAAAATATAAAACATGCAAGTAACATTTTAAAAGAATCAATGATAAATATTAATTAAATATCTAATATTTTAAACATGCCTTGTAAAATTATCGAGAAAAAGCCTTTTCTATTATAAAAATCATTGGCATTATTAGGAGGTGCTTTACATGCAATATGGCAACCATCTATTGCACCTACAACACCTGGTAACCCATGTGAACGTTGTTCAAATATCGGAAAGTATTTAATTATACTATGATATTTAATATCTGTAGAAATATTATGTGCAGTTAGAATTATATATATTACGCTATTACCTACACAGAGAATTATACAATTTTCAGCCTTAATGGTAATGTGCAAAGTTGCGTAACTGATAACTCTATTTATAAAATAATAGAATCATAATAACTTTTATTATAATACTTTTGACCTAATGTGTACATATATATTGAAAATTGTTTAATTTCCAATGAATATGTTCTAGCATATATAACACTGACTGCATAATACTATATAAAATATTTTAAATATCACTTATTTATATATATACAGGAATGAAAACAAACATATCGCTACTGGAAAAAATGTTATTAATAATTACTTACAGTAGATGAGATCTCACATGCTTGCCTATTTGGCCATATAATAAAATTGGGCATCAATTGGATTATTGCATTCACTATTTCCTTTAAAACAGCATGACCTGTGCTTTTTGTGATGCCAAATTTATCTCCTACTGCAAAATAACTTCCTTGTTTAGCCAAAATCCAAATTATAAAAAGAACTATTTTCTTTAATTCCATCGGACGATTTTGATTCCGTATCATGGCATTACCAATAATATTAACTAATTCCTATAACAAATTATATTATGTATTAAAATAAGTATTGACTTACACTACTTAATAAAATACTATTTTATATTTTTATACCTCTGCAGTTGCAGGAGACATTCTAAAATGTTCTTTAAAAATAGAACCATTGTATAATGGAACTATACGCTCATAATAATTTTTATTTTTTTGACGTATACCACGTCTTCCGATACGAAAATTATTTAGCAATGGCACTTCTAGTTCTTCGATAATATATCTTAAAATGTTGCCTTCTATATTATCATCTAACAGCGCAAAAATGATTAAATTGTTATACATTTTATATTTTTGGTCGGACTAATCATACTAAGCATACAGAGGTTATGTGTTCTTCTTGAATATTCCGCCCTTTTAAACTATAAACAGTCCGTTCAGAAGACTGATCCTCGCTCAGACAGCGTTCACTCAACAGTTGCACAACTGTTGTGTTTTTTGAACGCAGCCATTACTGAATACCTTGGCACACGGAGCACTGGAAGGAAGCATCCTCGCCGGAACAATATCACTCTACAAAATGCTAGACGAAGATACCTTGGAGAAAATCGTTGAGAGCACCGGAGCACGACTGTGAAACGGGTTCATAACATTTGGCTCGACCAGTGCAGGCATCCTCGCAATATTCCTGACAATCCGACTCATCAAGCTGGTCATGGACTCCATTATCAGAGGTTACGTCACACATTCTACCCACGGATGGAGTATCCACCTTATAGGAGCAATATGGAGCTCCATGACGCACCTCATCCACCTGGGCGGACGCAAAAGCAACAAAGAGGCTAGTACAGACGATCCAGTAACAGAGGTGTTAGTGCAGCCTAAACACAACGATGTCGGGAATAAAGACTTAGAAGTGAGTGAACTTCGTAACGAACGGACCAATACTAATTTTACCAGAGAATATGACGAATTAAATAAATATTTAAGCACTGCGGTAACTAGAATATAAGAAGCGTTCTATATAAGGAAAATGTCGGTACAGAGCGACCAACATTTTCTTTTATGGGGGGAGGTGTCACATCCAGCACGAAATGTTTGCTTAAATAACGCAAAGACAAGTAAACTCTACTAGAAAACGCTTTTCGAATATCCATTTATCGACTGAGAGCTCGACAGTAGTTCCTCTTCCTCCACGTGGCGCGCACAACGAATTCCAAGACACGTTACCTAATCCCTAGACCCGTTAGCTAATCCCTAGATCCGCTAACTAATCCCTAGACCCGTTAGGTAATCCCTAGACCCGTTAACTAATTCCTAGACCCGTTAACTAATCCCTAGGACCCGTAGCCGAAAACCCGCTACAAGGCCTTAGTACGAACCCCGCCGAAAGGTGGCGTCCTTTTCTCACAGTCAAAAGTCGAACTACCACAGTATATAAGGAAGCGCAGCAGAGTCTACAGGCAGTTGTGCAATACTCCTCAGAGAGTCCAGATCTCGAGTTCGGTTCGTGCGTGCTGTGCCTATAGTGCCTGCAGGATTTTTGTGTCGGTGTAGTGAAAATTCGGATACGACACTTCCTTCCCAAATCTAGAGGTAAGCTCTCTGTGTCTAGAATTAAGATATTTCCCGCTGTTTCTAACTTAGAATATTTTTGCTGTTTCGGACTTAAAATATTTTCGCTGTTTCTAACTTATGTCGTGGCCTTCGCGCCTAATGCACTAAGGCCGGTTAAGTTTCGGATTCGTTCGTGGTCTTAGGGATTGGGATCCCGAGCTTCGCTGGTCCAGGCGAGATAGAAGTAGTCGGTCGTACAAAAGAAGTTGGTGTTTATTTGTTCTTCCTTACACTTGCGCTTACGTACTAGCGTGGAATGACGGATCCGGATTAATACGTAACTAACGAGATACTCAGTTCTCGGTTCAATCTTCTATCTATCTATCTGCTCATTTTTCGGCTCCAGTCTTATATATCCTGGTGCCTTTGGTATGACTGACACAATAACCTACTTTCGTGATCTCAGTCAGCAGAGTTGCAAGTTTATGTATTAAAACTTTATGGTGTCAGCACTCTAACCGAATTGTGTAAGGCGTGCTTACTAACTAACTGCAGCGTATGGTGGAATAATTAGGACGCGGTTACAACACCCTCCCCCTATTGGGAAAAGAAAACGGAGGCACGACGTTTTCGCATTAAATAACTACAATAATTATACAGATAGATACAATTATATGGGTTCCCGGTGACAGTTTTTTTTTCTTACAATCGTGTCATGTTAATGCTAGGTCCCCTTTTCCTTTTTTTTTTATGTCGATGGGTTACTGCGTTTGCGTTTTCTTAGTTGGTCAATGACCCATATGGTGGAGATTGTTATTATTAAAATAATTATGCAGCTGATCGTAGGGAAAATGATGTAGCTGTGCATAAATAATGGGTTTTGTCTGCTTTCTAAATTTAGACTTATATGTTCTAATTTGGTACTTAATTTTAATAATTCGTCAGGATGTGGAATTTTTTTTAGATTTAATTGTGGTATTTTGTTCTTGTATTCCTCTACTAGTGATTTGGTTCCTAGAAAGGTTAGATTGTAATCAGGTAAATATGCTGGAATTGTGTTTTCCTTTATCGTACCAGGAGCAGCTAGAGTTATGTCGTCAATTGTGAACTTACATTCCTGGTGTGCTTTTATCAATCCTGATCTTATAAGTTTGGCTAATTTTTTGAATTTTGGACAAGAATATAGAATATATAGGATATAGAATATATAGACATATAGAAATTGTTTTTTCGCAGGGTGTCGAGTATAACCATGAATGTGAATATTTCAAAGGAATAATGATCATACAATTAGTACTAATATATTTTGTGCTATGATTTTGTACGAATGGTTGTGATCGCGCGTATATTTGTATTTCGTACGGTGATTCGGAATTTATTTGATATACCGGATTATTTTGTTCACTTACATATGTGGTTTGGGATTGTGCACATTTATCTAGATCTTGTTCAGTTAATATCATATATGTATGTTCGTCCTTGTCGATTGCTATCGTGAAGTAATTAATATCGGCTAAAGCGAAAATATTGCTATGATCGAGTATAGGTATAGGGGTTACATGTAATATGTCATAAGCGGGGTAGGTGACTAGTGGAATCCGTAAAATAGTAAAAAGGTATTCGTTCTTATAATAAACGCTTAGTTATCAGTTTTTCCATTTCTAACCAATTTCCTATATCTATTTCAAATGGAAAATACGTCCCTTGTGGTAATTTAAGCGAGGTTTCCTTAAATTTAGCTATTACATCGGCAACGGGTGTTAAGTGTGGGTGCAATACTCCATGTCTTAAATGTAGTAAATATTCTATCACGTTTTCTACGTCTCGCATTAAATCAGCAATAATCATATTTATGACGGCGAAATGTTCGTCAATTTCGTCTGGTACTAGTTCTTGATGCTGTTCTAATTGAATTTTGTGCATGTGGTTTACTAAAATTTCTTCGTTATGACTTAAGGTAGTCTCTAGATTTCCTAGGTGAGCTATAGTGGCGTTCAAGATTTCGATTTGGTGTTTTTGAGAATGTTGTAGAATCTGTTGGTTACTACTCAGTAAATGCATCTGTTCGGTAATGATTTTTTCGTCATTCGCATCCATTGTTCTGAATAGTATTTTTGCTATGGATCCTATTCCGTCTATCATTCCACGTCGCAGATTAACCTGTGGTTTATATATTAGATCGATGCTTTTTAGTAAGTTCGTTACCCATTCGATGTTTTTTCCTATAACGATGTACAGATTGTAGCAAAAGGTTCTCACAGTATTTCCTATATTCGGCTTGCTGCATATTTTTCTTGTCTGGTTGGTGTATTCTTGAAGTCTGCTCACTCTAGTGTTCAGAGAGTGTATCTCCAACTTGATCACTAATTTCCATATTGATGTGGTTTTGTACAAAAGCCCAATTTTTTCGAAGTAGATTCCGGGATTATGTTGAAATTCCTGTATCTCGTATGCTGGGTCGAAATTGGGTCGAAACTGTAGCAGTTAGCTCTGTCGTCCCAAGGATTAATGCTCTATAGTTGGACAGAAAGAGGTGTTTCGGAATTTCCCTTTGCTCTCGTGTTTTCTGTTAGTGATCAATGAAAAGTTTTAATCTATTCACATGGGTGCGTATTGTTTTTCGTCCCTTTTTTATCGTATAATTTACATCAGAATTTTTCTCAATTATCTCATACGGTCCTATCCATTACGTATCTAGTTTTTTCGATCGTCCTCTCCGGACGGTTTCATCGTATAATAATACTTTATCACCAATTTTAAACGTGACTTCTTTAGTTTTTTTGTCGTAGTATACCTTGCTTTTCTGTTTTTCCCGTTTAAGGTGTTCCTTGGCTGTTTGGTTTGCAGCTCAATCTTTCTTTGACTTCCTGAGCGTAGTCGCCAAGGGTGTAAGAGGATTTGGGAGGTTGTAATATAGCGGATGGTAGGAGGTCCTGATGTCCATATATTAATTCAAATGGAGTAAAATTCGTACTTGTATGTGATGTAGTGTTATAGGTGAACATAGCATAAGATATCCACTCGTCCCAGTCAGTTTGATCCGCGTTAATATAATGTCACAGGTATTCAGCAAGTGTTCTATGAGTTTTAGCGAGCCATTACTCTGGGAATGGTATGCACTTGTTTGAATCTTTTCGATTTTTAATAATTTGCAAATGCATTCTTGAATATATTAATTAAAAAATTTGTTCCTTGGTCGGTTAATACTTTGTCGGGTATTCCGTACTCGAGTATAATTTTGGTCGTGAATTCCTTAGCAATAGTAGATGCTTCTTGATTCAGAATTGGGATTGCTTTACTGAATTTTGTTAGATTGTCTTGGAAAGTTAATAAATATTTATTTCCATTATTAGTTACAGTTAAAGGTCCTACAATGTCTAGAGCGCATTTTTCAAATGGCTTATCAGGAGTATCGGTGAGCATTAAAGGTGACTTGATGCGAGGCGCTAATTTATTCTTCTGGCAATAGGTGCATTGGTTAGTGTAATTTTTTATATCCGTTGTGATGCTTTCCCAGTTATGATTTAGTCGAAGCCTATTCAATGTGCGTTGTACGCCTTGATGTCCTCCTAAAGGGGCATCGTGGTATTCATATAATAATTGCCTTTTTTCTTCTTTACTATAGGTTCGTGCAGCATCAGGCTCTTCCTTTTCTTCGTTTTGGATAGTGTCGTCTTTACTTTCGGTACTTACTTTGAGGATAGGTGGGGCGACGTTTCTGCTTAGAGCATCAGCATTCAAATTTGCTTTACCTAGCTTATGGATAATTTCGTAATTGTATTCTTCTAGTTTTAGTCTCCATCGTACTAATATTGATCCAGGATCGGTAACATTGAATAGCCATGTCAAGGGTTTGTGGTCGGTAACTATCTTAAACTTGGTCCCATATAAATAAGGTCGGAAATGTTTAACGGCCCACACGATTGCTAAAAGTTCCTTTTCGGTAGTATTATAGTTCTGTTCTGCCCGAGATAGTACTCGACTGGCGTATGAGATAGGACGATCTCGCCCTATTGGTCGTTGCGACAATATCGCTCCTATAGCATGATCGGAAGCATGGGTGGTGACAATAAATTCCTGGCTAAAATCAGGATATTTAAGGACGGGCGCTGTTGTAAGCTTTTCTTTTAAAGTGTCAAAAGCGTTTTGTTGCGCTGAGTCCATATAAACTTTTCACCTTTTCTCACTAGTTTCGTGAGAGGTTTTGCTACATTTGAGAAGTTTTCAATGAATTTACGGTAATATCCTGCAAACCCGATGAATGATTGAACATCTTTTATTCTCATAGGAGTAGGAAAATTACGCACGGCTTCCCATTTCGAAGGATCTGGCTAAATCCCTTCATTGGTAATGATGTGCCCTAGATATATTACTTCCTTTCGGAGAAATTCGCATTTTTCGGGTTGTAGTTTGAGGTTGCAATCTCTTAAGGTTTGCATTACTTCCTTGAGCCTCTGATTGTGCTCTTGTAAGCTAGCTCCGTATATAACTATATCGTCTAAATATACTAAGCACCGGAGTCCTTGAATTCCATGTAAGACGGAATTCATTAGCCGCTGAAATGTAGCGGGTGCGTTTTTCAAGCTGAAGGGCATTCGAGTAAATTCATAATGCCCGTAAGGTGTGGAGAAAGCTGTTTTACCTTTGTCTTGCTCAGCCATGGGGATTTGATGATATCCCGATGCGAGGTCCAATGTCTTAAAATATTTGGAGTTGCCTAGTTGATCCAATATATCCGTTATATTAGGTAGAGGAAAGGAATCTCCAATAGTAAGGTCGTTCAGTTTTCGGAAGTCTACGACTACTCGCAATTTCTGTTCTGCGGTAGCGCCACTTTTCTTCGGCACTACTAATAAGAGTGCATTCCATTGACTGTTACTTGGACGTATAATACCGTTATGCAGCATTTCTTTTATTTGTCGATTTACCTCTAATTTGTGTTTTTCAGGTAATCGGTAAGGTCGAACGTTAACAGGTGCAGTATCAATACGAGTAGTTATTTCATGTTCCATTCAGTCCGTGCAGGTCAGAGATTCTCCTTCTAAGTGGAAAATATCGCGAAATTCTTCACAGATATATTCTATAATCCTTTGTTCTTCGGGGTTCAGATGTGTTAAACGTAGTAGTTTCTTTATTCTTTCCACGCGCGGTTGTAATATCCCACGTGACTTATGTTGCCGACTTTCAGGATTCGTAATAACATCGGATGCTTCTATTTTTCTATGGTTACGCACGGTGTCGGAATCTCCATTGCTTTTTCGGTTAAGTTGATGACACTGATAGGACAAGTATTTTCATGTGGTTTTACTAAACAGTTTCCAATAAATACGCCTAGTAATGCTTCTCGAGCCTGTACAATTCTGGTGATATTATGGCTAGTGTAAGCTTGTATAATTGTTTCACTCCGTGGTGGTAAAATAATCTTATTACACGGATATAGTGTAAAAATGGCATTACGAATGTGTAACTGCCTTATATTATAATCGTAGGTGGCTCCATATTTCTGCAATAAGTCTGCGCCTAGGATGCCATCATAACTGATAGGAAAGTCATCAGGGACTATGTGGATTGAATGTTTTATTTCCTGGTCGGGTAACAATATAGTAGCTACAATTACGGCTAAGATATCCGTCTTATGTCCGGTTACTCCCGAAACAGTGATTTTCTTATCGTAAATTAAGGTTTCCCCTTTTAAATTTCATAATTTAAGTAACGTAATAGCAGATCCGGTATCCACTAATAAATCTGTCAAGAATCGTTTAGTTTCCTTTATTGGTATAGTAACTAAATTTAAACCGATACAGATTTTCGTGGTCCCATCGGTATAGGACACTCGGTACTCATCCGCTGGGCGAGGAGATTTAGTCATGGATACTTCTAAGTCTTCTTTGTTGTTATTATTATTTCTTGTGTTACTTGGTTTCCACGCTCGTGGTGCGATATTAACAGCTGTATGCTTTTTATAAGTGCGTTCATTATTTTGGAACAACATTCTTCGTCGTTATGTCCCGACTTTCTGCAACGTTTGCAATATTTTTGCATTATATTTATGCAAGGTGTGCTGCTCGGCTTAGGTAAGGAATATCGAGTCGGATTTCTGCTTACCCTGCAATCACGCTCATAATGGCCGACTTTGCTACATTTCGAACAATACGGAGTTCGGTTGTTGCGTATGTCTTGATTCAGCTTATGTTTTATAAATGGTCGGCTCGACCCTATTAATCGTTCTTCCGAACTGGCTCCGGCTATGGCTTCGTGCAACGTATGATAGTTTTGTGAGCGAACGAGTAACTTAATGTCGTTATTCAGACCAATCTGATAGTTCTGTAGCGCCTGTTTTTGTATAGTTTCTAAGATGACACGTTTTTGTTCCGTAGTGTGTCTTTGTCCATTTATCATGGATTCGTAAAGCTGCATTGCAAGTTTGTCGGTACGTAATCCGTACCCTTGCACACTTTCGCCTACTCGTTGCTTCAAGGAATTAAATTCAATTTGTAAATGTGTCGTACTTTTCCTGGTAGAATAGCATGTCTCTAATTCTTGTTTCAATTGCTCGAAATTTTGAATATCCCTAGTGTCGAAATCTATCATAGCCTTGCCTTTGAATTTAGTACATAATATTGCTTCGAGTAACATAGGTTTTTCCTCAGGATTAATATTATTCATAACGTAAGAACTTGCATTTAGAAATTCTTGTAGTTGACTCTGCGAAGTACCGTCAAATTCGGGTATTATATTTCGTGCTTCCTTTAGTTGCATATAGTTAGAAGTACGCGAGTGGCGGTTTTGTACATCGTTGGTTGTTCGTCCGTACGTCACGTTCATAGGACCGTGACTTATCTGGTGATTATAGTGGCTTTCCGCAAGTGCATGGATTTGTTCATTCATGTGACACATTTGTTGCCGCATCTGAGTTATAATATCCAAGAGTATTTGTTCGCATTGGATGTCGTAATCTCTATCCACGGTTGCTGCAGGAATTTGCTCATCTGCATTGTTTACTTGCGACCGGAGTTGGTTTATTTCATCATTGATAGCTGACTCAGTTACATTAGTCAGAGGAGATGCCATATTGTATGTATCCGAGATATTACGAGGATAAGCTACTAAGGCTTGACTATCTTCCCCGGATGCGCGCCTGTCTATCCGCGTATCTAGCCGGACAGGGAATAAGCTATCGTCCAATTCGTTCAAGATAAATTCGCGCTGCGTTACCACATGCTCGTGAGTTTCGGAAGAATCGCTATCATTGTACCGCGCTTCTAAAGTTCTACGAATATTATCAACGATGTCGCGGGTCGCGGCCTCGATTACACGCAACGAATTCAAGCGAGTATTTAATGAGCGATCGCTGAAAGACCGGAACGGTGCTAGTCTAGCATTTGGTAGTCGTCTCTCAGACATTCAAATTTGCAATAGGAGTCCTTATCTGACTTACAATATTGCTGTTATATACATGTCTACTTGGTGCTGTCTTCCCTTAGCGGTGCGGTCCGTATCCATCAACCCGTTAAGGTGAAGCAACTCGAGGTGTACGCTCCTTTTCAGACCTCGCTGGTCCCGTGATTGTCCCGGAGAATGCCGGTGATCTCTCGTGTACTGCATGACGTGGTGTGCGAGCCTCGGCTGCAGCTTATCGGGCTCCTGAGGTTCCTCTTCTTTTGCCAATCCTTACGGTATTAGTATGACCTGGATGGTGCCTGTATCTCCGCGATGCTGACCAATATACAGGTTGTTGAGCGATCTCACCGCTGCCACCAAATTTGTCGTGGCCTTCGCGCCAGATGCACTAAGGCCGATTAGGTTTCGGATTCGTTCGTTGTTTTGGGGATTGGAATCCCGAGCTTCGCTGGTCCGGGTGAGATAGAAGTAGTCGGTCGTACAAAAGAAAGTGGTGTTTATTTGTTCTTCCTTACACTTGCGCTTACGTACTAGCGTGGAATGACGGACCCGGATTAATACGTAACTAACGAGACGCTCAGTTCTCGGTTTAATCTTCTATCTATCTATCTGCTCTTCTTTTCGGCTCCAGTCTTATATATCCTGGTGCCTTTGGTATAACTGACACAATAACCTACTTTCGTGATCTCAGTCAGCAGAGTTGCAAGTTTATGTATTACAACTTTATGGTGTCAGCACTCTAACCGAATTGTGTAAGGCGTGCTTACTAACTAACTGCAGCGTAAGGTGGAATAAGTAGGTTGCGGTTACAACACTTAGAATATTTTCGCTGTTTCGGACTTAAAATATTTTCGCTGTTTCGGACTTAGAATATTTTCTGGTTGTAACTTAAAATATTTTCTGAAGACTGTTAACTTGAACTTAGAACTATAGGTAGTAAACCTTGTATATTAGGAAAGTTTTAAAATATACTCATATTATGGAGTTGAGTTACTATTCATTCACAATCTCTTCTCTCCTCTCCCACTACCAACGGCAAGTCCAACATAGTGCAGTGGTGTAGTTCGACCACTCATTCACAACTCTACGAGATTGTAGTGATTTTAAAGTCCTCCAAGCAGAAATCTCCACGCATCGCTACTCACGCGAGGATTTGGTGCGAACCTAATCGCACATTGACTCAGTGAGACCTGCGACAACAGGAGTTGCTCAATAGGCACGACGCCAACACCCTCCAACACCAACCTATTGACACCCCGAGTTGACGATCTGGTGCGAATCTAACCCGCACATTGACTCGATTAGGGCCACGTCGCTCAGGTAACGTTTGTAGAGAGGTGGGGGCATTTTTGAGAACTTCCCTGACTCACGGACAAGTGCCAAAGACACGTCGTGGAGGTCGCGAATATCAGCTTAGTAAATTAAAGGCCCAGCTATATCATTCTGTAACAGCCGCTTCAAGCTCTTATGTTGGTGTGGAATATCATCCCGACCCCGAGTACGAACAACACTTCCGACGTCCTCAGTGTCCTCCGACTAGAAAACCCGCTAATATAAAATGAGCATCGCAAGTCTTAAAACTAATCGAGTTCGAACCGATGCCGCCTCTCCCGAATCTTGAGCATTTGAACGCGGCCCGCGATCCGAGAGTCCGGTTTTACCAATTATTGAGGGCCAAGATCACCCACTACTACTACGGCGGTTCCACTGCCCTAAAATCGGCCAGTGAGCAGGAAGATAACCAGGACCTGCCCGGGCCCGACGACCTCCGACGCTACACTCACGATTCTATGAGCCATCGCTGCCCCCGAAGTAATTACCCTGGATTAAATTTTCAAGAAGAAGGGTAAGTTTAAAAATTTCAATATCCCTTTCGTTGTCGCGGAAACGCCTACATCGCGCGTATCCCCAGGGAGAACCTCTCAGGTTCGTTCGACCCGAAAAGCGATCGTGCGACGGTAGAGAGCTCGACACCGGATTAGCTTCACCCTCGGACGGGCTCACCGTGACGTGACAAAGGCAAGGCAACTACGAAGGGAAGCCTACAAGAGAGCGACACTGCTGGCCCAGCACATGAATCCTGCGAAGCCGCGTATAATCAGTGACATCAGAGGCTACGACTTAATCCCTCAATCGTACATTAAATTTCTTCTAAAGAATCGTTTGATTAATACTCACAAAAATACACCAATACGCGAGTCTAAATTAAAAAAGTGCGTACCAGACCATTCTTCACCAAAATCTGTATCGAGACCATCAAATATATCACACAAATCCATAACCGAGACCTTAGATGTAGAAATCATTGACCTCACCCGGGATGACGAATTTAATAGTTAAATAGCCACATATATTTTTCAGTTGGAGTCTCATTTTCTTATGAAACCCCCTCGCAACTTACCTTATTACTTATACTTAACCAGAAAACAGGATAACTATATACTCACCAAACCCGACATATTATTGTAGAACACCGCTCGAAACCACTTATTGTAACACACATACACACACTCATATCCTTAGTAAACGTATCATCTCAATAAGTAACGCTTGTGTAATTTACATTTTTATTCCTTTTTATATAACTTTTATTACAATGAAAGAAGGAGGGCGTACTAGGTGGCGACGGGACGCCGTGCGTTCGGGACCTGCATCTTATGTTTCGTTCCGAGGAGAGAAAAATATCGAGAGCGCGGTAGTCGCTAGACCGGGAATCGAACCCCCGGGTCTTTCGCTTGCCGGGCGACTGCTCTAGACCACTGAGCTATCTGACGCTCCACGCTCACGACACTCTCCCCTCCCCAGATAACGTTGAGAGATGTCGTTCGGAAGCGACATCTCTAGTGTTATCCCGAGCGCACGGCGACTACCGAGAGAGGCATTGTTACTTGTACCTGGTGGTACAAGCTGACAGTCTCTCAAAGTCAAAGGTTCCCATCCTTTTAAGACCTGCTGTCCATGTATGCCGGCCTCCACCGTTGCCCCTCCTTATCCGGTGCAAATAATAGAAATAAGCCCCGGGGTCGACGCCATATTTTGGCTGCCCCCGGGCGCTTGGACACGTTTTGCAACGCGCCGAAGGGGGATTCACCATGAAAGAAGGAGGGCGTACTAGGTGGCGACGGGACGCCGTACGTTTGGAACCTGCATCTCATTTTTCGTTCCGAGGAGAGAAAAATATCGAGAGCGCGGTAGTCGCTAGACCGGGAATCGAACCCCCGGGTCTTTCGCTTGCCGGGCGACTGCTCTAGACCACTGGGCTATCTGACGCTCCACGCTCACGACACTCTCCCCTCCCCAGATAACGTTGAGAGATGTCGTTCGGAAGCGACATCTCTAGTGTTATCCCGAGCGCACGGCGACTACAGAGAGAGGCATTGTTACTTGTACCTGGTGGTACAAGCTGACAGTCTCTCAAAGTCAAAGGTTGCCATCCTTTTAAAACCTGCTGTCCATGTATGCCGGCCTCCACCGTTGCCCCTCCTTATCCGGTGCAAATAATAGAAATAAGCCCCGGGGTCGACGCCATATTTTGGCTGCCCCCGGGCGCTTGGACACGTTTTGCAACGCGCCGAAGGGGGATCCACCATGAAAGAAGGAGGGCGTACTAGGTGGCGACGGGATGCCGTGCGTTCGGGACCTGCATCTCATTTTTCGTTCCGAGGAGAGAAAAATATCGAGAGCGCGGTAGTCGCTAGACCGGGAATCGAACCCGGGTCTTTCGCTTGCCGGGCGACTGCTCTAGACCACTGAGCTACCTTGATTCGAAAGGGTTGGATAAGCACATGATTACAGTATGGGAATTCCTACAATAATAAAGTATTATATTAAATTGGATACGCGCTTATACTTAGGTCATTTTATATAATTTTATCGTGGTACTGTTGTTGGCGTATAACGCGCGCGATTTGGTAGCTAATGTTGTTTGTATAATACTAGCCGTCTAAAGTGCATAGTTATAGGAAGCAATATGATTTACTTACGACTATACTCATAAATATATATAAGGTTAAGTTCTGGCTTACAAGTAATTATAATTAGAGTGTAGGTTTTCCCTTTCCATATACCGGTAGGGCTCCATATACCCAATTTAGCTTCGTCTATTCTAATTCAGTAATAAGCTCAGCCTGCAGAAAGGTCTGGTTTTCGTAAAATCAGGTAAAAGAAGTCTTGTGTATTATGGTTGTAGCACATATAAGCAACGTCACTAAAATTGGGCATATTAGCTCTTAATTCGGAAAGAATCGTTAAGTATGTGGTAAAACAAGTAGTGCATGATGTAGCAGCCTCGTAAGTGGTAATAGTTTTCTTGCAATTTTGATATGAATGGGGCAACGAATTTCCTATGGTTATAGCATGGAAAACTACATATTGTACGGATGGAAGTCGTTTTAATTTACAGAAACAGTCGATGTAATAAAGAAGCGTTCGTTCGGTGTTGATGTAAGCCAGAGTAGTAGTGCACTTGCAATGATGAATGCTATTGAATTCACCTATCAAGGGGTGTACTTTAATTTTGAGTTGACGTGTTATGTACATAATAACTATTAATGGATCAGTTATAATTTTCCGAAAATGTCCTGACCCCAACTTAGGTTGAATTAGATTGTGTGCACAATTTGTTCAATTTCGTGTACATCTATTTCAATATCTTCCCTAATTAATTGATCGTATGTATCGTTATAGAGGCCGCACTCTTCCATTGGTCAATCCTCATACACGATGACGGTGTAATGGTCACACTCAGGCCAGCCACAAAGATCGAAATTTACCAATAAATGCGTAGTGGTATATATATAAAGGCGTCTGATGCTAGAAGTTAGGTTAATGCTTTGGTAGCAGTCCTCGCATAAGAATAAATCGTTAAATACATTTAAATAACCAGTGACCTTCCAGCACTGTAAATCGGGGGTGGAGATTTCGAGCACGGGTGACCTTCGTATGCCTCGAGGTGACAAAGGATTGTTGCGACGAATATACATCCTGAAAAAGGAACATATGTTATTATCATCATCCAGGTGCAATGTGGGAAAATTTTAACTTATCAACATGCACTACTGTAATGGATTTTTTACCCATTATCTTCACATTATTATTAGGTAAGATTTCTAAAATTTTACAAGGTCCTATGTATTGATCAGAAAATTTGCCTTTCTTGAGTTCCTTTAAAAGAAACACAAAATCTCCTTCTTTGAAGGTTTTTGGATTGATTCTTTTGTCATAATAATATTTATTTCGTTCTTTTGATTTAATAAGACTTTGCCTAGCTTCTTGTTCGGTCTCATTTAGTTTGTTAAATAAATTTGTCAAGTAAGCGTGATATGTTATTTCCAAATCTTCCTCTAAATGTACTTGTGAGGAGGGCAATCGAGGTATTCGTCCGTGTGCTAATTGAAAGGGTGAGTATTGGGTACTTTCGTGTACACTTGTATTGTAGGAAAATGTCGCTAAATTTATATATTCGTCCCAATCGGTTTCTTTAGCAACTTGCGTTTTTAAATATTCCATTAAAACATGATGCGATCCTTCAATTGATCCTTGTGATTGTGATTGTGAGTGTGATAAGCAGTAGTCTTATATTGCTTAATATTAAATTTCTTGGCAAGGTTTCTGATTAATGTGGTCAAAAAGTTAGATCCTTGGTCAGTTAGTAGGGCTTTCGGGACGCCGTAAATACAAATAAAGTTATTTACGAAGGTCTCAGCTATTATAATGAGTTAGCTTCTTTTAAAGGGATGGTAACTAAATATTTAGTTAACAAATCTTGAATAGTAAGTATATATGAATTGCCTTGAGTTGAAGTTGGAAGAGGTCCTACTATATCGAGAGAAGTCTTATCGAATGCGGCTCGTGGTGTGTCAGTGATAATCATAGGTTGTTTAGTTTTTATATGTGTTAGCTTTTTTAACTGGCAATCTTTACATCTTTGAATGAACTTCTGTAAATCGTTTTTCATGGTATTCCAATAATAATTCATTCGAAGTCGATTATATGTTTTGGTTATTCCTTTGTGTCCGCCCAGGGCTGATGAATGATTTTCTTGTATTAATTGTTCGCGTTCCTCTGTTCTAGGCGTTTGTATTAATCCTTCGCAAATAGTTATGTGAATAGGGACATCTTCAAGGTGTTTAATAAGTTGCTTGTACACGTATTGCCACGGGATGTCATCAAAAGAAGTTGTTTTTCGTATACAAAAGGAATTTATTTTAATTTCATTGATAACGTCCAAGAGTGATCTCGGGCAGTTACTAATATTGTCGGGTTCGACACGGACACGGTCGTTCAACTTTATAGGAAGGGCAATTAGGACCTTAGTTCCTATTGCGGTTACTTTTGCTCGTTCCAGTGTTATGTTCTCATATTTTGGTAATTTTCCTACTTGTAAATATTCAATTGCTCCGCTGTCGAACGGATTACCGTCTACGTTGATGAAAATTACGTGATTATCATTTCTCTGTAGCAATGATTCCCTGATTTCCTCAGTACTGATCATGCATGTATGTTGAGTTGCGATTGCCTTTGCGGGTACAGAATTTGAATCAAAAATTGGTTCTTCCTCGTCGTCACTTGAGTCATCGTGATCACTAAGCAATGGTTGGTCTTCCGCAGCATCTATTTCTTCGCATATATGATCTTCATCTTCCTCAATTATCCTCTCATAATTATTTGCAGGTTCTATATATTGCGGAGCTACCGGTGGGAAGATGAACATCTGCCCTTGAGGTTGAACTGGTGTGAACACGGCATTGTCATCTAAGACTCCAAGTTGAGGTGGATGAATGGGAATAGGTGGACATAGAGTTCTTGATCTAGGAAGTGAGCGGTCGGAATCGTGAGTCGTCGACGTTATTTGATGCGAGAATAATGACTCGTTAGAAGATTCATCAAGATTTTCAGGAAAATCACGAGCAACGATAGGTAAAGTATTCGCGATCAGGGGATTGCGTGATAAGGCGTCAACGTTGCTATTTAGCTTTCCTTTCTTATATTGTACTTTATATTTGTATTCGGCCAAATTAGTTCGCCATTTCCGGAAACGCGAAGATGGATCTTTAATACAGTGAAGCCATATTAAAGGCTTATGATCTGTTATGATGAAAAATTCCCTACCGTATAAATAGGGTCTGAAGTAATTGATACAATATAGAATTGACAAACACTCCTTTTCTATAGTAGAGTAATTTTGTTCAGCGGAATTTAACGTTCGCGAAGTGTAAGCCATAAGTTGTAACGACTCGTTTCTCCTAAGAGTCGCGAAACGCCTGCTCTCTATTTGTTTGGGGCCTACCTGCATACACCGGCACTGCCCAAGACGCCGAGAGCTATATCCGGAATAAACTGGGGATTGAGGATATCTATTGATATTTATATTATGCTGTCTTATAACCTAACTATAAAGAGGATTACAAACATTCCAGGGGGAATTGTGAACCAGGATGCAAATAATTATACTATCTTTGAGAGTGAAGAATGTAACAATAACTTTTATTCGACAATGAAATAATAAGATTGATATAAGTTAATAACAGGTTATTGTATTGATGATAACGATTACATACAGGGTGTCTTATAACTAATCTGGCAGAGCTCGTGGAGACATAGAGCGGGTTAAGACAAATATAAAAGTCCCATATCGTTTTGTGAGATTCGCAATAATTATCTGAAGAAATATTAACTGAAAATATTAACACTGAATCTAATTCATCAAGGTTTATGGTTAACTTAAACAAAATTGTGCTTTTTTCAATCAAAATTTCTTAATCGTTCTCTCTCTCTCTCTCTCTCTCTCTCTTTCTCTCTCTCATTTCGTCAGGAAATGGGTTCATTCAACCAAACATATTTTCCGTGTAGACTTGAATAAAACGATAGGACATGATGAGTCTCTACGCGAATTCTATCATACTCTAACAATTAAATATTCTCCTAACGATAGAGTACAATAGAGTACGATGAAAAGTGTTCATCGTACTCTATCTTTACGCGTACTCTATCATTTCTTTCGGATCCGATGCAGCAAAACGATAGATTGCGATAGAAAACGATGAGAATCTCTGTAGATCTCATCGCTCTCTATCGCTTTATCCTTTTCGATGTTCTCCTTGATCAAAGAACTTTTGAATCTTGAACTTTACAATTCAATATGAGCTATTTGTGGTACCTCATAAAATAATCTCATAATTGTAATCGCGAATATTCAGCGGCCATATCGGCGCGAGCTTAGACGCGGTGCGGCGGGATGTAGGAGCGGCGAGGTAAGGACATAAACATTGGCGCGTCGTCCTTCCTCTCGCCGCGCGCCGGCAACAGTTTCTTTGTCGACTGGGCAGTGCTCTTTAGCCTGAGCAGCTAGATGCTCCTCCCATAACGTCTCGACGTGCACTCATTTCTCAGATTTCTGTCATTAATAACTCGATAATTATTGCGAATCTCATAAAACGATATGGGACTTTTATATTTGTCTTAACCCGCTCTGTCTCCACGAGCTCTGCCAGATTAGTTATAAGACACCCTGTATTTTAGGAGTACAAATAAGTTTCCGCCGTTTTCTATAAAAAATGAGGAATTTATTGTGAAAGAATGGTACATTATGTTTTATTCAAAGTATTGTCTATCACTAGCCACTACTTTTTCCCATCTTTCTGGCAGCATTCGGATACCACGTCAGAAGAACTCTTCATCTCGCGAGGCTATCCACGAATCGATACAATTTTTAGTATCTTCATATGTTGTAAAGCGCAGCTTAGACAGGCCATGTGCCATCGACCGGAACAAGTGATAATCGGAAGGGGCAATGTCTGGTGAATACGGCGGGTGGGGTAGGACTTCCCAATTAAGTGTTTCCAAATAGGTTTTGACCGGTTTTGCATCATGTGGCCGAACGTTGTCATGTAGGAGAATAATTTTCTCGTCTCGGGAGTAGTAATGGGCGCGTTTTTCCTTGAGTGCTCGACTCAATCTCATTAATTGTGTTCGGTAGAGAGCTCCAGTAATGGTTTCGCTCGGTTTGAGCAACTCATAATACACGACACCAAGCTGATCCCACCAAATACACAGTATGAGTCTTTTTCCACGAATATTCGGTTTGGCTGTCGATGTTGAAGCATGGCCAGGTGGTCCCCATGATTTTCTCTTCTTTGGGTTATCGTAGTGGATCCATTTTTCATCACCAGTGACTATACGATGCAAAAACCCTTTCTTTTATGCCTGGCAAGCAGCATTTCACACGTGCAAATTCGGCGTTCAACATCTCTCGGCTTCAGCTCATATGGAACCCAATTTCCTTGTTTTTGAATCATTCCCAACGATTTTAAACGATGTGAAATTGCTTGTTGAATCCCTTCTAATGTAAGTGCAAGTTCTTCTTGCGTTTGGCACGAATCTTCCTCCAATAATGTTTCCAATTTCGTGTCTTCGTACACTTTCGGCCTTCCACTACGTTATTTGTCTTCCACGTGAAACTCACCGTTTTTAAACTTCTGAAACCACATTCACGATAACTTCTCTCACTTAAAGCAGTCTCACCATATGCCTCTACAAGCAATCGATGCGCCTCAACTGCAGATCTCTTCAAATTAAAGAAGTAAATCAAAAGTTCCCGCAAATGACGCTTATTCGGCCCAAAACTTGACACTTTCGCACGAAAAAAATTATGTGATGCAGATATGGAGTCACTAATACTTCAAGGTTATGTTGTTACCGGATGTCCAAACTTACGATATTACGATTTACATCTGACAATTTCAACATAATCTTCTGGTAGGGCCATCTTTTGTCAAACGGCGGAAACTTATTTGTACTCCTAATAATAAGAAGCTTATAGCTTCGGCGGTAAAATGTATGCTTCCAGTGCCACATCCAGCACGAAAAATTTTACTTAAATGACGCACAGACAAGTAAATTCTACTAGAAAATGATTTTCGAATATTCAGTTATCGATTAAGAGCTCGACAGTAGTTCTTCTCCCTCCATGTGGCGCGCACAACGAATTCCTAGACACGTTGCCTAATCCCTAGACCCGTTAGCTAATCCCTAGACCCGTTAGCTCATCCCTAGACCCGCTAACTAATCCCTAGACCCGTTAACTAATCCATAGACGCGTTAACTAATCTCTAGGACCCGTAGCCGAAAACCCGCTACAAGGCCTTAGTACGAACCCCGCCGATAGATGGCGTCCATTTCTCACAGTCAAAAGTCGAACTATCACAGTATATAAAGAGGCGCAGCAGAGCCTACAGGCAGTTGTGCAATACTTCTCAGGGAGTCCAGATCTCGAGTTCGGTTCGTGCGTGCTGTACCTATAGTGCCTACAGGATTTTTGTGTCGGTGTAGTGAAAATTCGGATACGACACTTCCGTTCCAAATCTAGGGGTAAGCTCTGTTTCTAGAATTAAGATATTTCCCGCTGTTTCTAACCTAGAATATTTTCGCTGTTTCGAACTTAAAATATTTTCGCTGTTTCGGACTTAGAATATTTTCCCTGTTTCTAACTTACAATATTTTCGCTGTTTCGGACTTAAAATATTTTCACCGTTTCTAACTTAGAATATTTTCGCTGTTTCGGACATAAAATATTTTCGCTAGTTCTAACTTAGAATATTTTCTGAAGACTGTTAACTTAGATTTAGAACTATAGGTAGTAAACCTTGTATATTAGGAAAGTTTTAGAATATACTCATATTATAGAGTTGAGTTACTATTCATTCATTCACAATTCCTTCTTCCCTTCCCAACTACCAATGGCAAGTCCAACATAGTGCAGTGGTGTAGTTCGACTACTCACTCACAACTCTACGAGATTGTAGTGATTTTCGTGTCCTCCAAGCAGAAATCTACACGCCATCGCTGCTCACGCGAGGATTTGGTGCGAAACTAATCGCACATTGACTCGATTAGGGCCACGTCGCTCAGGTAACGTTTGTAGAGAGGTGGGGGCATTTTTGAGAACTTCCCTGACTCACGGACAAATGCCAATGACACGTCGTGGAGGTCGCGAATATCAGCTTAGGAAATTAATGGCCCAGCTATATCATTCTGCAACAGCTGCTTCAAGCTCTTATGTTGGTGTGGAATATCATCCCGACCCCGAGTACGAACAACACTTTCGACGTCCTCAGTATCCTCCGACTAGACAACCCGCTAATATAAAACTAGCATTGCGAGTCTTAAAACCAATCGAGTTCGAACCGATGCCGCCTCTCCAGAATCTTGAGCATTTGAACGCGGCCCGCGATCCGAGAGTCCGGTTCTACCAATTATTGAGGGCCAAGATTATCCACTACTACTACGGCGGTTCCATGCTCCCAAAATCGGCCAGTGAGCAGGAAGACATCCAGGACCTGCCCGGGTCCCACGACCTCCGACGCCACACTCACACGATTCTACGAGCCATCGCCGCTGCCGAAGTGATTACTCTGGATTAAATTTTCAAGAAGGAGGGTAAGTTTTAAAATTTCAATATCCTTTTCATTGTCACGGGAACGCCTAGATCGCGCGTATCCCCAGCGCGAACCACCCAGGTTCGTTAGAGCCGGAAAGCGATCGTGCCACGGTCAAGAGCTCAACACCGAATTCGCCTTATCCTCGGACGGGCTGAGCGTGACGTGACATAAAATTGGTGACAGCGGTGGGATACGAGGACAATCCTGCGACACAATTGACACACGTAACAAAAAGACGACGATGCCGCTCACACAAGACGAGTGCGAGCTTATGCAAAGTAGAAACCGGGAAAAGGAAACATTATTATACGAGAAGGCAGAAGCGCTCCGGATGCAACGCGAAGTTTTTGAACGCGAACAGGATCTAGCCAAACGCTAATTAGAAAAAATTAAACAAGGACTAGACCAAAGCGAGGTCGAGCTAGCAAATCGCAGCGCAGCAATTCCAAGAGACCAAACACCGCGCATCAACCACGAGCTTAATTCGGAAGTCGCCGCTCTTCGTCGCGAAATCGAGTTTCTAAAATCAGATCCGCGCTCTACCACCGCGCTCGCACGACGCGGCCGCATATTCGCTCGAGTACGAAGGAGAACATACGCCTAGAATCTCTTTCCGTGAAGCTCTTGAATCTGTTGACTTCGACGGGTATAATTTGCCTCCCTCACAGTTTGTACGTGCGTGTCGACGTGCAAGGGAAATAATTCCCCCTTCTTCAGAAAGAAACTTTACGCGGCTCTTCGTAAACAATTTGCGCGTTCGTGCATACTACGCCATGGAAGACGAACCGTGCGATTCAGTCACGCAATTATTAGATCTCTTGAACGGAGCTTTCGGATCACCAAAGACTTTAGATCAATACCGCGGGGAATTGAGCAAGATCTATATCAAACCGCGTGAATATATATTGGATTACATAAGCCGTGTGAAAGACCTACATTCTGCAATACTCGATTCAGAGCGCCGTTTTCGAGGAATACTGGATGCGCATGCCGTCGACAATATCGATGTATTAACAGCCAAGTCCTTTTGCGACGGATTAACCCTAGAGTACCGATTACAATTCCGCGCCGAACATTACACTAGGCCATTCGAGGCATTCTCTCACGCAAAAATGCTCGCGAAGAGGCAGGAGCTTGATCGCGAACGATCTGAAAATCGCCGTCCAGAAGCATCTTTCGGCTACGTTCTAGCGTACAACCTTTGGCGTACACCTCTCCTTACAAATCGCCACAGATGCACCCCAATCCTCGACGATTCCCCAACTCTCCAAACGCACACCGTAAATCGCGAAATCCAGAACAACCCGATAGACGAGCTTCTTGGCGCAACGAAACCTCTATTCCACGCCCGATCAGAAATTCATACGCGGAGCACCGCGTCGCGGCTCGTCCTGAACAGCCCAGGAACAGTAACACTCAGAAATGTTGTAGATATTGTAAAACCTGGGTCATGAAATAGAGGAGTGCCGCAAGAGGCAATATAATAACTCGCGCGGGCCGCCAGGAAACTTCAACCGCCCCTCAGGGATTACGGACGACCCTCGAGCGGAAGCATCGCGAAACGCGCTTCATCCGATAAACACGATCGAAGCGGAGCAAAGCACGAGCAACGCGAGCGACAGATCGCAGTCCTAAATCCGCGCGATTTTTCACATGCCCCCACTGTTTCCATAAATGCCCAAGGCCTCTTACGCGAAACAAATTTCATGATCGACACTGGAGCAGCCCCAAATTTTATTAAAAGGCGTAGCATACATCCCGAGAACGAGATAAACACGAACGATATTATCCTCCTTAGCGGAATCACCAACGGAAATATCGCGACTTTCGGGTCTTCAGAAATCAAATGTATGGGGCACACGATATTGTTGCACGTTGTCGATGACAAATTGCCCATCACTCAAGAAGGAATACTAGGTTCTGATTTCCTACGGGATGCCGAATCTATAAATTTCGAGGAACAATCGATTCAATGGCAGGGTCTATCGATTCCTCTCGACCAACAAAGAAGCATGATAATCCCCGCGAGATCACGAGCCGTTTTTCCTCTCCAAGTAAGTAACCCCCAAGTAACGTAAAGGTACGTCCCGTGTATTCAAATTAACGACATCTACTTAGGAGACGCTGTCGTTACTAATAGAAACGGTACCGCGTACATCGGAGTAATTAATACGAGAATCAACAATCGTGCCATCTATGTTCTTGCTGTCGAAATCTTAGAAATAGAGGAGATATCGAAGCACAATCCTTCGCTAACCAAAGAAAACTTTGAGGAGAATCCGAACTCCGGTTCATCCGAAGCCAAAGAACGACTAGTCAAAGAAGTCCAAGCTGCCCTAGGACCTGCGACGTACGAGACTTCTAGCATCGCGAACATAGTAGCTAACAATATAAGCAACGAGCGCACCCAAAGAATAAAAGATTCCTTACGCCTGGAACACCTAAATGCGGAAGAACAACGGCATGTCCTAACCCTCTTGAGCAAGTACCACGACCTCTTCCACTTACCCGAGGACAAGCTAAAACGTACTAACGTCATCTCATAAAATCAACACCACTGACGACAACCCCATATATACGAAACAATACCGATATCCACCGGTCCACAAAGACGAGATCAACAGACAAATTCAGGACCTCTTACAAGGAGATGACGCAACCTGTTTCATCGATTTCAACACGAGTCATAGCACAATTCAATATAATTAATATTGTATACAAGGCCAATAAAAATACGTACAAATATATCTTTCCATTGCTCACACATTCAATATATTTACCTCGAAGATATTCTATTGCGTCCGTCAACTCTTCTTTCGTAATATCACATTTTGCTAGATTTTGCACATAGCTGATCATTGCTTCATCTACAAACGTGGTTTCCATTTTTAACACGAGTTTTCACTGTTCACGTTACGAAGACTGCCCAGAGAATGAAGCGAGCACGTCACAAAACATGAAAATCCCTCTGCGAGAAGTGGAAAGGGAAGAGGGTTCCTTTTCACTTATAACTGTTCTAACGGCTCTCGGGTTTCTCTCACATAAAATAATCACTGTCTGGCCATTTCTTTCCCATACCATACGAAATATTTATGCGAAACAGATTTACACGAAAAAAATATTTTATTGTAATTAATAAAAAAGTTGTGTTCATATTTGAGAGACCTGACTCTCCTAATTAGTCTTGATTAATAGCGTAGAAACAAAAAAAGGAATTATACATAAGAACAATATAAAAATATTTATTACATGTCTTTACATACGAAAAAAAACAAACCAGTCGTCGGCGGGACTCGAACGCCGTCGTCGGCGCAAAAGTGTTCGCGGCGCGGGAGCCTCTGTCTGCTCAGCCACGCCGGCTTCGTGAAAAAGTGTCGTAACTTGCGCCCTATGTGTGACACGGCTCCGCGAGCCAAACTTTAATTGCAAATTACTCGTAAACAAAGACTCATTCACGCATATTATGTTAGGGCGATTATACACGGCATCATAGTTATCGAGTGTGCTATGACTCGTATTGAAATCGATGAAACAGGTTGCGTCAACTCCTTGTTAAAGAACGACGTCATAGAACCTTCAATCTCCTCCTACAACTCTCCATTGTGGATCGTTCCCAAAAAAGCCGATTCGCGCGGAAACAAGCGACGGCGCATGGAGATAGACTTCCGTGCGTTGAACGAAAAAACAATAGGAAACGCGTATCTTTTATCAAATATCACGGAAATCCTCGATCAGCTAGAAAGCGCCAAATATTTTAGCGTTTTCGACCTCGCATCCGGTTTTCACCAGATCAGGATACATCAATCTGATGCACAAAAAACGGCCTTCTTCACGCCCCACAGGCATAACGAATTCAAACGCATGCCGTTCGGGCTCAAAAACGCCCCTGCGACGTTTCAGAGATTGATGGATCAAGTTCTGACCGGGCTACAGGGAAACGAATTATTTGTGTACTTAGACGATATCGTAGTTTACGCAAGCTCTCTTCGGGAGCATGAAATAAAATTCAACAAACTCGCCGACCGCCTAAGAGCCGCGAACTTACAACTCCAGCCAGACAAGTGCGAATTCCTCCGTACCGAAGTAACTTATCTAAGTCATGTGATAGGCAAGAACGGGGTAAAACCAAACCCAGATAAAATAGAAGCCGTGAAAAACTTTCCAACGCCTCAGAATGCAAAAAACATTAAACAATTTCTAGGTTTAGCGGGTTACTATCGGCGTTTCATACCGAACTTTTCAAAAATAGCCAATCCTCTCACAAACCTACTAAAAGGAGATGCAACATTTGTCTGGGAAGAACCGCAAGCGAACGCGTTCGAGCATTTGCGCGATAGCCTTTGTAAGGAACCGATACCCCCGACTTTACCAAACCATTCGTCCTAACTACCGACGCTTCAGGCGCAGCAATAGGCGGGATACTAAGTCAGGGAATAATAGGCAAAGACCTGCCGATCGCGTACATTTCTCGCTTACTAAACGCGGCCGAACAAAACTACTCTACAATAGAAAAAGAATTACTTGTTATCGTCTACTCTGTACAATATTTTCGACCGTATCTATATGGGAGGAAATTCCTGCTAGGTACTGACCACAAACCCCTCGTGTGGCTGCATTCGGTCAAAGATCCCACTTCGCGACTAGTTCGATGGCGCCTTAAATTGATGGAGTACGAATACGACGTGATTTACAAAGCCGGAAAGAGCAATGCTAACGCGGACGCCCTGTCTCGCAATCATGTGCGTCAACAAATACTGCCACTTCACATTGCCGCAGAAACATCTGACTCAGAAGAGTCTCTATTCTCCTTCGCACGTCCCTCACGAACCAAAATCCCTAATCTACCAAAAGAACACACACCTGTGCCAACAGACCACGACGACCAAGACACAGGAGACACAACAAATAGTGACTCGGACGAAACCGACGACATGGACTCCGACATATTTGACAATGAAAACGAGCCTTATAGAATCCGCACTAGCGATAACCTTACAGAAGTCAAAAACAGCTTTTCCTCTCGAAAAGACTCATTAGTCGTCTTCGTATCTCAGGACTTTGCGGCAAAGGCGCGAACATACTTAACCGAAGCAATCAACTATCGAAATTCTCGGACGCGACCGTAGGCCGGGGTCGTGTGATCAAAATGAAAAACCAAAATATCAGTTGCCTAGTCATCAAGGACAAAGTACCTACCATAATCGAGAAAAAACACTGCAAGAAGCTATACGTTCACTTCTAGACATTTGTACGGAACTACAACTTAAAACTGTCTTCATTTGCAAAGGGGACATCGCGACTTTACCATGGCACATAACATAAGAATTTTTGACCAGCATCCTTCACGAAACACCTACTAAAATCATCGTCTATATAAACGAAATTCTTGTTCCGATACCAGAAGAGAGGAAACAAATAATAAAAGAATGTCATGCGTCAATGATCGGTGGACATAAAGGAGTTACAAAGACATATCTCAGCATTAAACAGAAATACACTTGGCCAAATATTACGACCGACGTTCAAACCTTTATACAGAAATGCAGAAACTGCGAACTCAAAAAGTTAGAGTAAAACCGCGACAACATATGATCCTTACTGATACACCAGGTTTCGCGTTTGAGAAAATATCAATGGACATAATGGGTCCTCTGCCCGTGACCCAGAACGGTAACGAATATATCTTAACTATACAGTATCTCCTAACAAAATATTCCCTAGCCATCCCATTAAAACAAGCGGTAGCTATCGACGTCGCAGACGCCTTTGTAGAAGAGTTCATTTGCATATACGGTGCCCCGAGAGCATTGCTTACCGACCAGGGCTCACATTTCATAAACGCCTTGATACGTAATATCACTCGTAAATTTCGCATAGAACGTTACCAAACCACCGCGTACCACCCACAATCAAATGGGTCCTTCGAACGCAGTCATCACGTATTGTGGGAGTATTTAAAACAATACGTAGATAAAACCCACGAATGGGAACAGTACTTACGCCTAGTCACGTTCTCGTACAACACTAGCGTCCACGAAAGTACACGATATACTCCTCACCAGCTTGTATTCGGAAAATTGGCCGAAGTTCCCTCCAAAGACCAATGGGAAATAACGTATCTGAAACATACGCGGATTACTTAACAATATTATATGATAAGCTTAGATTAGTACAACGGTTCGCGCGCGATAACTTGGAATGCTCCAAAAGACGCACTAAGCAATACCGCGACCAAAGAATAAATCCCCAGTCGCTCAAGCCAGGGGATCGTGTGTACCTCTTAAAGGAACCTTCCAAAGACAAACTAGGTGACTAATACCTAGGCCCGTATAATGTACTAGAAATTCTGAGTAAACATAATGTAAAACTAGATTTAGGCGGCAATCGTACGCGCGTCGTCCATAGAGATAAGTTGACGTTTGGATAAGAATGGTGTTACGAATCCCACCTAGGAGAACAGGCACCCCCACTTCGCGTCGAAAGCAATAAAACCCGACTGCCCATGGAGGCACGCTCATTTCGACTCTCGACACGCACCAAGATGCATCCAACAGTCGTCACGCTACTAACAGCCGCCATCGCAACCCAACCCGCGGACAGCATAGTCGGTACGACTGTGGAGGAGAGGGGCTAAACATCACGAACTCACGAACAAGCTCACTCTCAGGAACTACATGATCCCCATCAAGCACTCCTCAAACGAGGTCATCCTACCCTCGGGCGTGAGATGCAAAGTCACAGATCACGAGTGCTACGATGCCGACGGCACCGTCACTTATTGGAAAACATCGCCCAAAGACAGCTGCAACTTCGATAGGTATGACATCCTATACGAAGGTACAGCACATAAACTAACACAGACCCTGGGTCAAGCAGAAGGATTGACAATATACACCGTTACGACGCATGAGGCAACTGTTGCATTGGCGCGAACGTCCGACTCTAACCTCTGCGGATATAACATCATTCATACAGAACATCCAAAGCTCTTCCTTCTCGAAACAATTAGGGATCGCATGTTCAAAAGCAAGACAAACGTGATGATAGACAACCTGGACATGTTCACCTATGTGAACTCCAAATTCGTCTACATCGAACGCCATTTCAAAACACAGCTTACACGCTTGTACAAGGATATAATGACACAAAAATGTGCCTTAGAAAAACAGGTGTTAGAAAATGCACTCTCGCTATCCAGCATAGCGCCCGACGAAATGGCACATGGACTCATTAAGTCACAGGATACTCGGCAGTAACTGCAGGCGAAGTGACTTACATCGTCAAATGCATACCAATATTCTACAAAATCCGCCAGACTGACGGATGCTACAACGAACTACTCGTCGGCCACGGTAATAGATCTTATTTCCTAATCCCAAGATCCTGCATCCTTACAAAGGTCGGAACTCCAAAAGACTGCAACGAACTCCTACTCCCCATGTACCACATACAAGATACATGAATTCGCATGATGCCACGAGCCGTAGAATCCCTACCACATCCTGTAATTCGTCCCCTCACAAAACCTCAATGGAAATACATGAATCCATCCAGCCTCGCAACCAGCGGCATCTACTCCACAGACGATCTGAATTGTCTCCGAAATCATATAATGTCCCCCGTGAAAAAGCCATCATTACTGTATACCGTGGCACACGGAGCAATGGGAGGAAGCATCCTCGCCGGAACAATATCACTCTACAAAATGTTAGACTAAGACACCTTGGAAAAAATCGCTGAGAGCACCGGAGCACGACTGTGGAACGGGTTCATAACATTTGGCTCGGCCAGTGCAGACATCCTCGCAATATTCCTGATAATCCGACTCATCAAGCTGGTCATGGACTCCATTATCAGAGGTTACGCCGTACATTCTATCCACGGATGGAGTATCTAACTTATAGGAGCAATATGGAGCTCCCTGACGCACCTCCTCATCCACCTGGGCGGACACAAAAGTAACAAAGAGGCCAGTACCGACGATCCAGTAACGGAGGTGTTAGTGCAGCCTAAACACAACGATGTCGGGAATAAAGACTTACAAATGAGGGAACTTCGTAACGAACGGACCAATGCTAATTTTACCAGAGAATATGCCGAATTAAATAAATATTTAAGCACTGCGGTAACTAGAATATAAGAAGCGTTCTATGTAAGGAAAATGTCGGTACAGAGCGATCAACATTTTCTTTTATGGGGGGAGGTGTCACATCCAGCACGAAAAATTTTGCTTAATGACGCACAGACAAGTAAATTCTACTAGAAAATGATTTTCGAATATTCAATTACCGACTGAGAGCTCGATAGTAGTTCCTCTCGCTCCACGTGGTGCGCACAACGAATTCCTAAACCCGTTACCTAATCCCTAGACACGTTACTTAATCTCTAGATCCATTAGCTAATCCCTAGACCCGCTAACTAATCCCTAGACCCGTTAGCTAATCTCTAGATCCGCTAACTAATAGCTAGACACATTAGCTAATCCCTAGGCCCGATAACTAATCCCTAGGACCCGTAACCGAAATCCCGCTACAAGGCCCTAGCATGAACCCCGCCGATAGTGGCGTCCTCTTCTCACAGTCAAAAGTCGAACTACCGCAGTATATAAGGAGACGCAGCAGAGCCTACAGGCAGTTGTGCAATAACCCTCAGGAAGTCCAGATTTCGAGTTCGGTTTGTGTGTGCTGTGCCTATAGTGCCTACAGGATTTTTGTGTCGGTATAGTGAAAATTCGGATACGACATTTCCTTTCCAAATCTAGGGGTAAGTTTGTTTCTAGAATTAAGATACTTCCCGCTGTTTCTAACTTAGAATATTTTCGCTGTTTCAGACTTAAAATATTTTCGCTGTTTCGGACTTAGAATATTTTAGACATTTCGGACTTAGAATATTCTCGCTGTTTCAGACTTAGAATATTTTAGACATGTCGAACTTAGAATATTCTCGCTGTTTCAAACTTAGAATATTTTCGCTGGTTCTAACTTAGAATATTTTCTGAAGACTGTTAACTTAGACTTAGAACTATAGGTAGTAAACCTTGTATATTAGGAAAGTTTTAGAATATATTCATATTATAGAGTGGAGTTACTATTCATTCACAATCTCTTCTCTCCTCTCCCACTACCAACGGCAAGTCCAACATAGTGCAGTAGTGTAGTTCGACCACTCACTCACAACTCTACGAGATTGTAGTGATTTTAAAGTCCTCCAAGCAGAAATCTCCACGCATCGCTACTCACGCGAGGGTTTGGTGCGAACCGAATCGCACATTGACTCAGTGAGACCCGCGACAACAGGAGTTGCTCAGTAGGTACGACGCCCACACCCTCCAACATTAATCTATCGACACCACGAGTTAACGATCTGGTGCGAATCTAACCCGCACATTGACTCGATTAGGGCCACGTCGCTCAGGTAACGTTTGTAGAGAGGTGGGGGTATTTTTGAGAACTTCCCTGACTCGCGGACAAATGCCAAAGACACGTCGTGGAGGTCGCGAATATCAGCTTAGTAAATTAAAGGCCCAGCTATATCATTCTGCAACAGCTGCTTCAAGCTCTTATGTTGGTGTGGAATATCATCCTGACCCTGAGTACGAACAACACTTTCGACGTCCTCAGTATCCTCCGACTAGAAAACCCGCTAATATAAAACTAGCATTGCGAGTCTTAAAACCAATCGAGTTCGAACCGATGCCGCCTCTCCAGAATCTTGAGCATTTGAACGCGGCCCGCGATCCGAGAGTCCGGTTCTACCAATTATTGAGGGCCAAGATCATTTACTACTACTACGGCGGTTCCACTGCCCTAAAATCGGCCAGTGAGCAGGAAGACATCCAGGACCTGCCCGGGCCCGACGACCTCCGACGCCACACTCACACGATTCTACGAGCCATCGCCGCTCCCGAAGTGATTACCCTGGATTAAATTTTCAAGAAGGAGGGTAAGTTTTAAAATTTCAATATCCCTTTCATTGTCGCTGGAACGCCTAGATCGCGCGTATACCCGGGGAGAACCACCCAGGTCGTTAGACCCGAAAAGCGATCGTGCCACGGTCAAGAGCTCGACACCGAATTCGCCTTACCCTCGGACGGGCTGACCGTGACGTGACACCAGCTGAAAAATGTATGTAGCTGACTTGTTATTAAAGGTGTCGTCTTGTGTCAGGTCTAATATCTCTATGTCTAGGGTCTCAGTTGTAAAGCGTGGTTTAACAGATCGAATTTTATGTGAGAGTGTCTTGGAGGTAGTTGGTAGTGGTTCTGGTTCAGGAACAAATCGTTTGTGTGCAGAGTCGTGCGGGTGACGCGTATTTAAAGGTACTAACGAGTCGGTTTCGCAGTAAAAATTTCACGTAGGACGAGGGGATTAAATCATATCCTGTAATGTCCTGAATGATTCTGGGTTTGGATGGATCCATATGTAGAGACAGCGCGACTGCTCGACGACAGGCATTCCTGAGCAGTTGCCTCGCCTTTTGTTTTACGCCCCCGCGACGTTTGTTAGGCATTTACCGGGTTAATTTAGAAAATAACATTTCCATCAACTTCTGAACTTTACTAAAGCGTATAATACCAAAAGTAAATGAAAAGTACTGAGATATATATGAATTAAAGTTCCTTAATTGAGAAGTCTATTGCCAGGGTACGATAACTAAGTTAACTATTAATTTAATACTATTAATTTAATAACTATTAATTTAATAATATTTTGCCATTTAATTGATACAAGTGGTTCAACTGGGTAAGGTGGTGCAGGTTAAAGGTATAGGATAACCGAGGCGAGTGGCGGCTGTTAGCTGCGCCCCTGAACGTAAAGGATGTTGCACTGTTTAGCTTACAAAATTTGCAAATTGAATTTTCCGATCTTGTTGAATGAGTGGTGATCTTATGAGTTGGACGGGAGGACTGGGAAATTTGAGCCAAGTGGCATCTGTGAGGCGCTTCTCAGTCTGGAAGGGAAAGAGGTGGGTAGCACCTATGAGACACTTCCCAAAGGTGGGCAAGATCGCAATAACTAAATAAATTAAGGCTCAGGATTGTTATCTAGAGAACAGAGTCCCTCTGTCAAGAGACGTTAATGATGCTTCAAGTAAGTTAAATATTTAAATAGAAGAGACTGTACTTGATTAAAGTTAATTATCTGATTTCCAGAGAGATGCTCAATTAGAAGAAATATAGCTGCGGATAAAACTAAGATGCAGCACAAAACTAAAACGAATAATAAGAAATATTGCAAAACCGTATGTCTATGTAATGGCATTCGTCAGCGATACACAAATCAATGATTTCAATAAAATAACAAGCTTACAGGTTATACAATGAGGTGGGCAATACGCACGCTGATGCAATGGCACGCGCAAATATACATATTATTCATTAGACAATAAAAATCAAATACATAAAAGTAATAGTATTGTTGTGCCCACACCTTTGGGGAACGTATTGTTCCCACGCTCTTGGGAGAAAACTGTGAAGAAGGCATATAGAGAATGTTTGACAGCTGTTATCGTTGTCAAGGAGTTTGTTTACTAACAACTAGAAAAGAGAGTCGCTCTAGTCCTGTCACAGCGTACGGACGTAAAGCGAATTCGTGCGATTATTTTGAGATTGATTAAGATCCGTTTTTCTTGGCTGTAAATAAAGCTTTTCTCGTTTAGTTTATCCCGAGTTATTTCTTTCACGCGCGGGCACAACATTTGGGGGCTCGTCCGGGATCAATAACGATAGAAATCGTAGACGTGCTCGTGTGTGAAAGTGAAAGAAAAAGAAATGGCTTTGGCACATTCGCCGAGAAGGACTCGTGCTCAGACGCCGGCTACCTCAAATGATTCATTACGAGCCGTTCTTCAGGAGTTGCAGCAACTAAGGGAGGAACGGCAGCAGGATCAGAAAGAGCAGCTACGAATTCAAAATGAATTAAAAACACAGCTTGAGGAGCGTGATTCAGCTTTTAAACGCCTGGAAGAAAAACTGGATAAACAGATGAGTCCTTCTAATAATAGTATTTTTGGGAATGAATAAAGAAACTTAGTGATGTCGTGTTTTGTATAGGCAAATCTTTCAAAAATAAAAGAAAAGTGGTTCATGCAGATCGTTTGGCTCCTTTTCGAGAAAAAGATATTAAATAAAATTAAAAGAATCAATACGTGTATATACATATACTTGTTTGTTTTCTTTTCCTTTTTCAGAATTTCCCATTCCTCTTTCCTTTTCCGTTTTCCGAGTCGCTGACGTCTTTTTCCACTGAGATCCATTAAGGACCGCCCTCCCCACGGTTTTTGACCGTGGTTTTTCCGTGAGGCTTTGGGTGGATACCGGGGCGGGAATTAGGGGTGTTCTTTTAAAGAACGTCGGGTCCACGGGTTATACCCCCCCCCTTATCCGAAGAAGAAGCTGAAGAGCGGTGAGCTGGGACTTCGAGAGTCACGTCGACAACTTTTCGGCCTGGTAGCTGTTGAGACAAGAGATGGCGTAGTCAAGAGAACCTGAGACAGCAGTCCAGGTTGTGACAAAGGATCGCCAAAGGTGCCCTGGAGCAGCAAAGATGGCGTGAAATTTTGGAGATAGACTTGAAGAAGAGCATCACGAACAACTTTTTCCATGGGATTGTCGGGACGACAATTTTGGAAGAGAAGGGACAGTGTTGTGCCCACGCCTTTGGGGAACGTGTTGTTCCCACGCTAGAGCGACTCTCTTTTCTAGTTGTTAGTAAACAAACTCCTTGACAACGATAACAGCTGTCAAACATTCTCTATATGCCTCCTTCACAGTTTTCTCCCAAGAGCGTGGGAATAATACGTTCCACAAAGGTGTGGGCACAACAGTATATATACATATATAGGGATGTGGGGATGGATGCACTTAATGAAATTGTCTTAATGCATTGCGATATGATTTGAATATATATATATATATATATACAGGGTGGGTGGTTATAAGTTTACAATCTGAAGTGTACAGGTAAATTACGTTAAGACAAACATAAAAGTCCCATACCGTTTACCGAGATTCGCAATAATTATCGAGTTATTAATGACAGAAATCTTGAAGAGTCGGAGCGCGCCGGCATAGATGATTGGAGAAACGTTGCAGCTGCTCAGGCTACGGCGCGGCCCACTCGGCTCAGCAACTGTGGGCGGCGTGCGACGAGACGTAATTCCGACGAGATAAAACAACGAATAGCGGCGCGTTGTCCTTCCCCTCGTCTTCCCGCTATGTCGGCGCGCTTCTACTCCTCAGATTTCTGTCATTAATAACTCGATAATTATTGCGAATCTTGCAACACGGTATGGGACTTTTATGTTTATCTTAACCCAATCTACCTTCACACTTCGGGTGGGCAGCTTATAACCGGCCACCCTATAAATGCGCGTTTTCGTCACGCGTTCTTCTCGCGGAGATGATTATCGGTGCTATCCTTTCCACACCACCTAGCGGTAGATAGCATAGTGCGTTTTTTATAGTGGTATCCCCAGAAGGCCTAATCCACTGTACATTAATGCATCAATGTAAAAACTGCTCGAAGTGCCGTCCTTCTTCTCGCATACAAAATTTGGCTCTTCGTTTAATATCGCGCGTTGCTCGGTGCGTCATTTCCGGCGTGATAGTATTGAAGGCCGCGACAATTGCCTCACGTACTTCTTGTTCTGTACCATCACGCCGCTGTTCGATTAAATTCTTAACGTGACCCCATAAGAAATAATCGAGCACATTAAGGTCAGGAGATCGCGGCGGCCAGGTGATCGGACCACCTCGACCTATCCACCTTTCTGGGAAACGCGTATCTAATGTATCTCGCACTTGCCGGCTAAAGTGCGCAGGAGCTCCATCATGTTGAAAGATCAACTCCGCTCGTGCCTGTAGAGGGACGTCCTCGAGTAGCCCTGGGAGTTGATTTTTGATAAAATCCGCGTAAATCTCACCATTAAGCCGAGGTGGCAAAAAGTACGGACCGATCTGAAAATTATGAAATATTAGAAAATCATTGCGAGAAAGAAGTTTCTTCAATCCAATGATACTCACCACTCGGTCCGCAATTACTCCGGCCCAAACATTAATACTCCAGCGGTACTGAAACGCGCCTTCTCGAACGGCGTGTGGATTTTTCTCCTGTCACAATAGGAAATTCCGCGAATTAAACACGCCGTTCGGTGTAAAGGTCGACTCGTCCGTCCACAGGATGCGGTCGGGGAATAAAATATTCTGCCGATACTGCATGAATAAACCTATGCATTTCAACGATGATTAATAAAATCAATAAACTGGCAGCAAATGAAATAACTTGTAAAGCCAATACCTTCACAGAAAAAGACGCGCTTCTGCTCATCTGCTGGGAGAAGTTGCTACACGCGTTGGAAATGATACGGGCGCAGATTGTTCTCCCGTAATGTGCGCCGTACCAAATTGCGCGAGACATCCAATGCAATCGCTACCTTTCGCGTGCTGTTGCCGGGGTCTCTCTCAAATTCGTGCAAAATGCGCTCTTCAGTATTTACATTCTGCACTCTTTCACCTTCTTCTCGTGTATGTCGCAGGACCGATCCCGTCGCCCTTAATCTCGCAATACACGAGACAATTGTGTGTCGAGAGGATTTATCGCGCGCGGGAAATCTTTCTGCCTATAAACGTTCCGCGGCAAGTGCGTTCTCACCCACCAAACCGTACGTTATAATCATATCGGCGTATTCATTCGCGGTGAACATCTCTACACGTTTCTTCCAATAGTTATTTCTTCAGGCTGTATCGTCCACTGAGGCCGTGTCCGCAGCCGCATTCCACGAGTTTGCCTAAAACAATTGACGCGGCATTCACATGTGGCCGGTAGGAGCACGCAGAGAAAGACAATATGTCCACGTCGCTCCCTAGTAATGCTCACATTTTTCACTCGTAAGGAATTATTCGCTGAGAATACAAAATAGTGTTATCATTGTTATTATTATCATTATCCGCCTAAAAATAATATTGATAATAATAATTATAACAATAATTATTATAAAGCTAGTATAATAAATATTGTTCATTGAGATAAAACTCAATTATTATCATACAGCTTGTCTCTTAGTATTAATAAGCAGAGATCTGGTGTGATTAAAATGGGAGATTATACACTCAATGAGATCGTTGATATGATTTATATTTTAGGAGAATGTCGAGGTGTCTATGTGAATGCCGCAGCACTTTACGCTCAGCGCTTTCCGAGGAGACGACATCCGTGTAACGTGACGATCAAAAATTTGACCACGAGGGCACGTACTGGGCAAATGACACGTCAACGTCGTCATCACGAATATGACGAGAATGACGTTCGAGTGCTGACTATTTTGGCATCGGTCTATCTCGATCCTCATATTTCGAGCCGTAGACTGGAGGTATCCACAGGAATACCGAAGTCCACAATCTTGCGGATTTTGAAGGCTCGGAAATACCATGCTTATCATATCACTTTGACCCAAACATTATTACCTGCCGATTTTGATCGACGCCTCGAGTTCTGCCGGTGGGCCTTACAGCATATCGATCGGGACCCTAATTTTTTTAGATTTGTGATGTTTTCCGATGAAGCGACGTTCAAGAACACAGGGGAGTTGAACCGGCATAATTGCCATTATTGGTCCGATACCAATCCGCACTGGCATAGAGCGATTGACAATCAACACCGCTGGAGCCTCAATGTCTGGTGCGGGATTGTTAATGGATACTTGGTCGGTCCATTCTTTTTCGAACGTACTGTGAATGCAAATACGTACCTCGATTTGCTCACAGACCAATTGCCTCATTTGTTGGAGAACGTAGACTTGGAAACCAGGCGAAGGATATTCTTCCAACAGGATGGTGCACCACCGCACTTTGCACGTATAGTCAGGAGGTTTTTAGATGAAAGGTACCCGAACCGATGGATTGGTCGAGAGGGTCCGATTGCATGGCCTCCTCGTTCTCCTGATTTGACGTCACTCGATTTTTATCTCTGGGGCTATTTGAAAGAAGTTGTTTTCAAAGAAGAACCAACAACAAGAGAAGATATGGAAAATCGCATAAGACGAGCTTGTGAAGCGATTCCACGAAATGTCTTGCTCAGCACAGTGGCCCATTTCCAAAGAAGGCTCAATTATTGCATAAATGCTAACGGTGCAACTTTCGAAAACCTTTTGAATAGCTAGATTAACAATAGCAAAGTATGCATAGTGAGAGGCAAGGGGACTCACTCTAAACAAGCACTCCGAAAGAGGCAGAATTCTACCACGTCCACGTCGTTGTCTTTGGGTAATGCTAAGTGTAGAAGATAATTTAGAAATCCCCGTATACAGATACGATTTTCGCATGAATACACGTACAAGTTCCTTTTGACTTTGAAATGACCTCAAAACATGACATTTGATCTTATCGATCATACCATATCCTATTCTAAAATTTCCCGCTCTTTCCAAATCCGGGGTCGAAAATAGGCAATTCCATTTAAAAAATGTTATTTGACCTTCAAATAACCCCTAAGGTCAAAGTCAAGGTCAAATTCAAGGATATGGTCATATCCCCTCCTTGTCCAACAATTTTTGTATGAAACTTTTTTCATTATTTCGCTCACCGGTCGAGTTATTCTCCATTAAAGGTTAAAATGGTCCACCCTGTATATTGTTACGTCTCAGCTCCTATTTTTCCCTCCTTTTTCTTATTTCTTTTTTTATCCATATCGAGCGGTACATCTAGTAATTTAAACTTCCAGTTCTCCCCTCCCTCGTTCGATATGGACTAGGATTATATTATGTTGACATTCGTAACGGCGACCTGTAATTGTGACTAGCATTTTATTTTAAGTTAATGCGTTAGCTTTAATGTCTTTTACTATTCCTTTGTATATGGAAAACCTTGTGTTAAATTTCCGACACCGGCGTGTATTAATTTGATATATCAATTTTGGATGACACATTTTATGTGCCAGACTCAACGCATGAATTATGTTACTCTTTTCTGTTTTCTTTCTTTTCGGCACTTCTGTTCTATGTTAATTTGACACGTCGTTTTCTACAGCGCGCGTATGCTTTATCATTGCTTACGTAGTCTCAAGAATAACAGCCCGGTTGCGCGAGGGCTTGGCTATTATTTCTTACTATTATTCCAAATTATTTTTATCATAGCGGACAGACTATGCAGCTTCCCCATCTCTTACTTCTTAACAATAAAAATAAGCACTAAGTGTGGGAAAGTTGTGTTATAACCGTTAACAACTTTTCTAATCGTTATCTTTATAACTCTGCAGTATAAGCATTGTGATTCTACGAATCTCATAACTGTTTTGCGTCAGCAGCACGGCCCAGCTTCGCTCTCAGGAATCTCAGATGGAAGACAAGGCATATCGCGTCGTAATTCTCCACCTTGTTTCTTTCATCCGACATCTCGCTAAACTTTACATATTATCCGGTTATTAGATCAAAGTGTTAGAAATGTAGTGTAAAGAAGTAAAAACCTATCATTATAAAATTGTACTACCCCCGTTTGCCACTCTCCGTTAAAATTATTAAACTTGTTGCGTCGAATTCGCCAGGAACGCTTCCTTGGCCTATCATTGTAAAGCGTCGTACCTAAATTCGCGATTGCCGCATTATTGTCCACCCGCGGTTGACTATAAAATTGTAAACGTTTTCATTCTAAGATAACCGAACTGTTTAGGCGACACTTTGGCGGGGTTCTTATCGTTGTTGCATCCGGAGATCGAGTAACTCGCGTCTTGCTCCGACACAAAGAAGAAGGACTCCTCGGCCCGTCGGCGAACCGCCCGCTTCTTCACTCTCGTTGAGGCCGTCACACGTTTCGGACGCGTGCTCACAAGTCTCTCCTTAACTATTGTACTTAGAGAATCTTCAAGTTCCATCATCTCGTGACGGTCTCTCATATTCTCGTATATCTCCTTTTTTTCTTTCTGGTTCTTTCTCGTTATAATTGTTGCAACCAAGTTTATTCGTGATTTCAACCAATTCCTCGATCTTCTTAATTAATTCGTACAAGAAAAGACAGACGCGACTTTCGGAAGCCGGGAATGCGATATCGCGAGCGTTCGACGTTCTGTCATCTCAGCTGGGAGGAACGTGGGCATGTACAAGAGCTCCTTCTCCCGTTCCGTCGGACGCCTAAACAGTGATGTTCCAGCCATCCGATCACAGTAAGCCTTTCGATACCCACATGAATAAAACAACATTTGTCTTCCTCTATGTCGTTCAATGTGTTTCGCAAATCGTGTATTGTTCTCCGTACAAGGGCGCTTTCCTCATAGTCACCCTCGTTATCAAATAAATTCTATTGAATCCAATAAAATTCTACGGGACGTAACAATATACAGGATGAGGAAACGTCCCGGATCGGTAAAATATCTCGAAAACCAAGCGTTTTAGAAAAAATGTGTCGAACAAAAGTTATATGATTTCAAGGGAGATGTAAAATAGCTATATCATTTTGTTTACAATGGCACCACTTTCGTACTATTCACTGATCATTACTTTTCTTAAACAGAAACCCCAATTTTTTATTACACCGCCTTTTTCTACCAATTAATTTGAACAACTTTTGTCTGAAACATTTTTATATTTGCCTAATATTTTTTGACATATTTGAAGAAAAACTTTACAACATTTTCAATATTTTATTTGCGATATCTTGCCTATTTGTCGGAAGAAAAAGTGGTACTAGACTTTTTTGCTCTTTAATCTCAAGAATATGTTGTTACAACAGCGCCCTGACTTTTACTAACTTACTGACTTTCGGAAATTTCAAAATCACCAAATTAACGAAAGTCAGAGAAAAAATTGCTTTAAAAACTATTTAGCGTGAAATAGAAAAAGATGTGCAAAATGTTGATTCGTTATTTATTTTAAATAAGTTAAGTCAGTTCGTTGAGAACAAAGAAAGAAGTCAGAAAATATATTTTAATATATTTTAATCTTATTTTAATATTTTATTACTCCGTTATTCTATAATATCAAAGGCTTTTGCGTATACATGCACACTTAAAAATTATAAATTGAATATTATAAATTAAAGTCCACCATATAGAGCAATATATCAATAATCAAAGATTCATATTTACACGGGCTCGCGTTAAAATTAATTCACAATGCTTTTAAAAAGCATAACAAGATATTAATTTAATTATCGTTTCAACGAATCGGGCGGATATGTTTATAAATCTACGATATATCAAAATATATCGTACATACAGCTTTCTGGTTCCTTCTTCATACATTTCTTGATTTTCGCAGTCGGTTAGCGGTTTGACGTAACCAGTCGCTTATATGGGAGCTTTCCTTCGGATGTACATGTACCAGCTTGTACAACAACTGCATATCTATGAAAAATGATTTTCAGAGATCAGTACTCGTGAGAAATATATCAGTAGAACGGAATATCAGTAGAACGGAAGGAAAAGAAATGTACTCACTTAACTGGTGGATGCAATCTGATGGCTTGTTCGCTGTTCAATCACATCCCAGTCTGCGTCCTATAAAAGTGATAACAATTCAATAGGATCGATGTGGTCCAATATGCATCTATGTATCTGCAGTATATCTTTTACGTATATCGAACCTAACTTGAAATAATATACTCATATAACAAGCGTAATATGCATGTACATGTAACATGTATAACACCAAAGGCTTATAAGATTCCTTGATTTATTTTCTTAACTGTAATAATTGTTTCGTCTTTTCTTACAGTACTTACAATCAGATTTGTTGTGGTATTAAGATATTGGCAAAGATTCTGCCTTCGCTGGACGGATCAATCATCAAACTTGCTTTTGCTGGTTGGATCAATCATCATTTTCGTCTTTGGTGGCTGGATTATTTCTGTTATGAATTAATTCTTTGGAACATTTCAACAAACATTATATTTCCCAAAGCTGAAACAAAAACATTAATCGGAGAAAAGAATTGATCCAATATTTAAAATTATAATGTTCGCATAGATAGCATAATATGTTTGTATTGCATATTCATACATCTTTAAGACATAAATAATATACATTGGTACAGGTTTAGAATATTAACTACTTATCTGACATTTGTCCATCCTTCATTTTACTTCTTTCTATCGTCTCCTTTGCGTACTTCCATCGTCTCCTACAGGTTTTATTTTCCAGTTGGCGATGACAAATTCCAATTCGAAGAATGAAACCGCAACAAATTGAGTTATATTTATCTAGGCATGACACAAAACTGAGAATTCACTTTTGTTCATTTATATAATAATATTTTCCTGGAAAAATATATACTTTGTATTGCATATTCATGCATCTTTAAGACATAAATAATATACATTGGTACAGGTTTAGAATATTAGCTACTTATCTGACACTTATCCATCCTTCATTTTACTTCTTTCTAACCTCTCCTTTGCATGCTTCCATCGTCTCCTACGGGTTTTATTTTCCAGTTGGCGATGACAAATTCCAATTTGAAGAATGAAACCTCAACAAATTGAGTTATATTTATCTAGGCATGACACAAAACTGAGAATTCACTTTTGTTTATTTATATAATATCTTCCTAGAAAAATATATACTTTGTATTGCATATTCATGCATCTGTAAAGGCTCGTCTACATTAGCTGTAAGAGTAAGGCTGCAAAGTTGCAAAACACGAAATAAAATATTTTCATTCGCTGACAGCTTACATTACAGCCTTACAGCCTTACTCTTATAGCTATTATAGACGAGCCTTGAGACATAAATAATATATATCGGTACAGGTTTGGAATATCAGCTACTTATCTGACACTAGTCCATCCTTCATTTTATTTCTTTCTATCCTCTCCTTTGCTTCCATCGTCTCCTACAGGTTTTATTTTCCAGTTGGCGATGACAAATTCCAATTCGAACAATGAAACCTCAACAAATTGAGTTATATTTACCTAGGCACGACACAAAACTGAGAATTCACTTTTATTTATTTATATAATATCTTCCTAGAAAATATATACTCCCTCTCTCTCTCCCTCTCTCCCTCTCTCCCTCTCTCCCTCTCTCCCTCTCTCCCTCTCTCTCTCTCTTCCTCTCTCCCTCTCTCCCTCTCTCCCTCTCTCTCTCTCTCTCCCTCTCTCTCTCTCTCTCTCTCTCTTTCTCTCTCTCTCTCTCTCTCTCTCTCTCTCTCTCTCTCTCTCTCTCTCTCTCTCTCTCTCTCTCTGGCTGTGATACATTAGTGAGTGATTATTGTTGCTCAGTACTTTTATTTAATTTTTACAAAAGTCATAAAATTACAAAGCAACAGTAATTTGTCACTCACCGATTTATTATAGAATCAGTATTAATTTTGTATAAGGATAATTTATCTATATTTCTTTTTTATTTATATCATATAAGTTTTTTCACCTTGTTATTATTTGACTTTTATTTATTTTCATTTTAATTCACATCATATCACAATATATTTACACATGTACGTTTTATTTATTTTTGGCAAGGTCGAGAACAGAAAAATATTTGGCTCCTCCGAGCTGATCCATGATATCAGAGATGTTTGGTAGGGGATAGGCATCTCCAATGATTTTTTCATTAAGATTTCTATAGTCGATTACCATTCTCCATCTTTTGTTCCCTTTGGAATCTGCTTTCTTGGGAACGATCCATACAGGCGAATTGTAGGGAGAAGTAGAGGGTTTAATAATGTTATTTTGTAATAATTGTGAAATTTGTTTCTTAATCTCTTCTTTATGCATAGGCGGAAAACGGTATTGTTTTGTATTTATGAGTGAGTCATCAGTCGTAAGGATTTTGTGTGATGTAGTGGCGGTTTGTCCCAAAAAGTCGTCTGGAAGATAGAATCGATCTTGATGACGCTCTACCAAAGATTGAATATTGGATTTTTCCTCGTTATTTAAATGATCTAGACGAAGAAGGTTGAGGATTTTGTCTGTCCGTAACTCGAATTTGGAGGTTAAAGAGAGGATATAATTCGATTTGCCCAAAGATTTTACCGTTCCTAAGACAGATGAGGGCGTAGATATAGAAGGCTTAGATTGATTAAGATGAATGCCTAAAGATTTTTCCTGTCTTATGGCAGGTGGAGGCAATTTTATTAATTCCGAGTTTACTGGATTGCATTGAGAGTGATCGCTTCCAGATCCTTTCTTAGAGTCATCGCTAAGATGATCAAAGTTGGAAGTAATTGATTTTGGTGCACTCGTGAGATTAAAGGAATTCGAAAAATTGTTGCTATTTAAGCAAGCAATTTCTGATAAACTAGAGGCAGTTTGAAAGACTTCTTGTAGATGAACAGTAGGAACAAGAAGATTGAGTTCGGTCTCAATAGAGTTAATGACACGAATATAGGCCTTGCCATTAATATACGTGACCAAAGAGTCTCCTAAATAGACTCCGGGCGTCACGTACATTCGTGGTAGATATCCAGTTTTTATTTCCGGATTTGAAACTCTGATCATGAAGCCGACATTTGATCTTGGAGGAACTATAATACTTTCGTGTAGTTTAAAAGGAATTTTATGTTGTTTCCAGGTAACATGTCCACTGCCGTAATCTATTTGTGCATTTTGTTCAATAAAGAACGAGGATTCCAAAATTCCTTGTTGCGTAATTGGAAAATGATTATCTATGACGTGGAAGGTTACTGGGGTACTAAAAAAGTAGATACGCACTATTCCCAAAGTGTCTACGGCCTTTTCAGTAATTCCTTTTAATTTTAAAATTTGTTGTTTGTCAATAGATATCGTTGGATTCAAGCTACCGATTTTTATAAGGTTGGATTGAGCTCCGGTATCAAGCATTAGCGCAGTTGGTCTTTGGAAAGAAGGCGAATCTAATTCTATGGTAGGCACTGTTCCTGCTGCGAGCTCGAGAGCTGCGATTCTGACACTTCTGTCGATATCGGGTATAAGAGGCGCGCTTCCGCTTGTCCCCGACTTGCGCCCGTGGTCGAGGGACCAGGTAAGTTTCCCTGTTGGTTTTCACGTTTAGTATTATTGTATTGTCTCTTTCGACACTCAGAAATTAAATGACCAAAATTTTTACAGTATGCACAAATTTTTGATGGGGAAGGAGGATCGATTGGTTGTGGTTGACGCGACGCGTTAGTTGGAGCGTTACCACGAAATGGAGGACGGTTAGACTGCATAATATCAATGCGCGGTGTTTGCTTCTGTTGATTAGGAGATGAGTTTGTGTTAACTGGTCTATTTATATTATCTCGTAGGCGTAGATGATCTCGCTTAAGTCTTTTGCTGATGAGGATAGCTTTATTATATGCCTCGTAGAGATTGTGATATCCTTCTATACGAATTTCGGTACGGTATTCAGGCGGAAGACCTTCAAAAAAGGATTCTAATGTGTATGAGTCGATCTGTTCAATTTCGATATTATTAAGAGGCCGTTTGTACTGAGTTTGGTCTCCCTCTATTATGGCATTTCGTAAATCTTTTACTCGACCGATATAATCTAAAATGTGCTCTGAAGGTTTCTTGAAATTTATGCTTAATTGTCCACGATAATAGTTGGAAGATCTTGCAGGTCCGAAAGTTCGTTTCAGTGAATCTGTGAATTGATCAACTGTATTGTGTATTTCATCCTCAACAGCTAGGTATGCGTGTCCTGTTAGCTTATTTCTTAATAAACGTACTAAATGGTCCTCATTCATAAGAGGGATCAATTCTTTTGCGCGTTTACAAGAGCGTGCAAATTGTAGGACAGGTAGTATATTATGTCCGTCATATTTTGGGACAAGTTCTAAGGCATCTCGTATGGACGAGTTAGAATAATTTGTTCCGTAATTTTGGAAAGGATTTGAACTAGCTGGGAAATTAGGAGCAGTTTCTTGAGTGGGAATAGGAAAAGGTCTCTTACACGGTTCTATCATTGATATTAGAGATTGATCTGGATTAATTTGATGTTGTGCATTTGGATTATCTTGAAAGAAAGATAGTTGTTCTTCTTGATCTATTTGTGCTCCACTTGGAATCTGTGTTCTCTTTTGGACCATATTCACACGATGTTCTAGATTTAAAAATTGCTCTGGTAATGATTTAATTGTCGCAAGTTCCTTTTGAATAGAGCTTAGAAGAAATAGCACCGAGATTATTGATATCGACATTAGCGGATCTTATACGTTCAAATTCTTCGCGTTCTTTATCGAACCCTTCTCTTTGAGCTGTCAATGTTGCCGCTTGTTTTCGCAAACGTTTTTCTTTATCTACAGTTTGTTTCTGCATACTTCGATTTCTCCCTCAGAAAGTGAAAGAGTTTCGGAATCGATGTGAGATTTACCACTTTGTGATCGTGTATTGTGTGCCATTTTGGTGAATATTATAGTTGCACAATATATATATAACCACAATTATATAGTATAAAAATATTATATGTAGCTGAAATAGAGCAAGATATATAGTGATTTACAAAAATATATATATATATATCCTAACGGTATCCCACCGCTGTCACCAGTTTTGTTCTATACTGCTGTTACGTCCTGGACAAGCATAGAACATGCAATGTCTAGATTTGTTTGGTTTACTTCGGATCAGCGCTGTTCTTGTCCAAATCCTTATTATTTGAATCTGTTTCCTTTGGAGGTGGGTTACTGTTAGGTTTAAAAATAATAGTATTCTCGCTAGTGTTGAATTTAACTTCAAATATATTTCCCTTTATTTCAAATTTTATTCTCGGGACCGAAGATTTAGATGGATCTGTTTTGAAAACAGCCAGGTCGAGCGTGCCTGGATTATAATAACTTTTCAACAAACGTCTAAATTGAATCCGCCGTCCGGCTCTTCTTGTTCTTTTCGGCATGAGAGATTTTTAGGTAATATTTATTTTAACAATATCTATAATAGAGTAGATGGAAGGGACGTGGTTTGAAGAATAAAAAGGCGAATGGTGCTCGTGGTTCAAGCACAACACTCTTAAAGTAAGGAAGAGAAGAACTGTGTTCGTGGTTCAAGCACTGCGTTCTGGGAAAAAGGGAGGAATGGTGCTCGTGGTTCAAGCACAACACTCTTAAGGTAAAGAAAAGAAGAACGGTGCTCGTGGTTCAAGCACGGCGTTCTGGAAAAAGAATGAAGATGATAAGAGGGAACAGAGGTAAAGAAATCTGTACACACATATATATATATTATGAAATTACTCTATATTGTTAAGTTTAAAAATTCATACACTAAATTTAATGTAGTTAATAGCTGGCTCAATACTTATTCAAGTAAAAGAAATGTTTCTCTATATCATTATGAGGAAAAGAGGCTCGTTCGACCTTTAATGATTTGGATTTTACGTCTTAACAAACGTCTTAGCATTTGCAGACGGAGTCCCAAGAACAATAATCTTTAATACCGACCTTTTGATTCCAGGCTCAAGACCCCTGGCAATCGGCTAACAAGAGACTGCTTAAAGACTGACGAGAGACTGCCTAGAAACTGACGAGAGACTGCCTAGAGACTGACTAGCGCGCGAAGGGCCGAGCTCTTTTTATACCCAAGCCCGACACTATGGATATCAATTGAGCGTCTTTTCCTAATTCACCCTTCATTATTTATTGGTTAAAAAATATAAAAATGTTATTATCTAGTAATTAAAATTATACTTAATCATATGTAGCGTTTGGTAATTCAGTTGTCTCGTTGTTGGCTGATTTATTAATAAAATTATGTTTTACTAAGAAATGGAAATGTTGTTATTGATTTCCTTTGGTATAATATAAGAATTTGGAAATTTTGAATATTAAAAGAACTATTTCATTCGGGCGTAGTAATCGTTAAAGCTAAATAATACGAATAGATCCTCTTACGATTCTAAAGTGCATATACATTAGGATAGGCGGTTTGACAATAATATTTGAGGAATTATTTGCGAAATATGATGACAATTATTTAATATCATTTAAAAAGAAGAAAAATAGAAGAAAGAAAGGGAATTATTTTTCTCTTCGAGTCTTTGTTTCAGGTCTTTGTTTAGTTCGCAGTACGTGGGACAGCTATCACTCGATGATATCTATAACATAAACACATTCCAATATGTGCGCGGCTGTGCCCGAACGAAATCGTTCTTAGTCCCCGAGACAAATGAATTTATAAGCTAGATCTAAATTTATTTCTTAAATTTTCTTATTCTCTCTCTTCCTATTATACAGGGTGCACGATTTATCTGAAGACATTGAAATATCTCGAGAACTATGCATTGGATAAAAAAAAGTGGTTAATGAAAGTTGTTAGTTTCGAAGGGGGACATCCAATGATACCAAACTCGACCTCCCACCCCACCCCCTGGGGGTGGGGGTTGGGGGCAACTTTGAAATCTTAAATGGAAATCCCCATTTTTTATTGCAGATACGGATTCTACGCCACAAAATACGTAAATTTTGTCCGAAACTTTTTTTCTGATTCATGATAGATGGCGCTGTAATCGCAAAAAATTATATTTTCCGCAATTCTCCAGAAATGATCATTGGATTGAGAAATAAAAAATACCTGTTCAATATTTTTAAAGAACATAATAAAAGTTATTAAAAAGATAAGGTTTATCAACCTAACCTAAAAGATAAGGTTTATCAACAAGTGTCAACAACTCGTGTAAACATGGTAGAATGCATAAGAAACGCTTACGCTGAAACTCCCGCAGATATGCTTCTATCCTGTGTACAGTCATTTGAAAAAAGGATCAATAAGTGTATTGAAGTTGAAGGTAAAAATTTCGAACACTTACTCTAATTAATTGAACAGTGAGAGGCAAGGGGACTCACATTAAAAAAGCACTCCGATCTGTGAGAGGCAAGGGGACTCACATTAAAAAAGCACCCGAAGGGAACACAAAACTACTACGTCCTCGTCGTTGTTCCTGTGTAACGCTAAAAATAGTTTCTCGGAAAAATTTAACACTATCTATCACGAATGAAAAAAATTGTTTCAATAAAAATTTCACGTACAATCTAATTCTGCAATGAAAAATGTGGGTCCCCATTTGAGATTTGAAAGTTATCACCCATCCTACCCCGAGAGGATGGGGGGGGAATAACTTTTATTATGTTCTTTAAAAATATTGAACAGGTATTTTTTATATATATAAGAGCATTTTTAATTTTTTTTCAATATTGCCTTTTCCAAACATAATGTTATTATATATGGTTGAATTTGTCATAAAATAAGCTTTATTTTGGTTGGACAATTGATTTTAACAATTTGAAAAAAGAGAAGGAGGGGGGGTATTTTATACACAATTTTACATTTTTAAAAAATCTAAACATAGCATAATAAAGTACTTTTAAAACCATAAAACATTTGTCTAAAACATTTTTTCATATCTTTCATAGTTTCGATAATATTCGCTTAGAAAGACAAAAATCAACTTTGTTCAAGAGGTTGTTTCCACCCTTAAAACCGTTTTTTGGCACCAACGAAAAATTGTTTTGTTATTAGGTATATCTGCTCTACAATTATGCAGAGTTTCAGATTTTTTTGAATTTCCGCGTTGCCGAATGTCCCTTGTCAGTTTTGTTTAAGCGCGCGTTAAAGATGGACACTAGCAAAGAGAAAATACGCTACATTTTACAGTTTTTCTTCGATAAAGGCGAAAACGCAAGCCAGGCGGTTGAAAATGTGAATAGTGTTTATGGTCCTGATACTGTAACAGCCAGTCATGCGCAATTTTGGTTTCGTCGATTCCGGCAATTTCGATGTCAAAGATGCACCACGCACTGGAAGGCCAATTGTCGAAAATATCGATAAAATCATGGACATTGTCGAGTCATGTAAGCACTGTTTCGATTGCCCAAGAGCTAAAGATTACACAAAAACCGTTTGGAACCATTTGAATAAGGCTGGATACAAAAAGAAGCTCGATGTATGGGTGCCACACGAGTTAACGAAAAAAAACCTCATGGACCGAATTTCCATCTGCGAATCGCTGCTGAATCGCAACAAAATCGACCCATTTCTGAAGCGGTTGGTTACTGGTGATGAAAAGTGGATCACTTACGACAACGTCAAGCGAAAACGGTCGTGGTCGAATCGCGGTGAGCCGGCGGAAACGGTGGCCAAGCCAGGATTGACGGCCAGGAAGGTTTTGCTGTGTGTTTGGTGGGATTGGCAGGGAATTATCTACTATGAGCTGCTCCCTTACGGCAAAACTCTTAACTCGGAACTGTACTGTCAACAATTGGATCATCTGTAGGAAGCAATCGCCCAGAAGCGGCCAGCTTTGGCCAATAGGAGAGGAATTGTGTTCCATCAGGACAACGCCAGGCCGCACACATCGATAGTGACTCATCAGAAGCTCCGGGAGCTTGGTTGGGAGGTTCTTATGTATCCACCTTATAGTCCGGACCTGGCACCAAGTGATTACCATCTGTTCCTGTCTATGGCGAACAATTTTGCTGGTGAAAAATTCGCTTCAAGAGAGGCTTGTGAAATCGAATGTCTCAATTTTTGCCAATAGGGACGAGGGCTTCTATGAGAGAGGCATAATGAAATTACCTTCAAAATGGCAACAAGTTATCGAACAAAACGGCGTATATTTGACCTAAATCGGATCATTCTAACTATGGTAATTAAAGCCTTCAATTTCATATAAAAATAATGAATTTCTTTTTACTACACCTGATATTATTGTCGAACCGCCTATCCTAATGTATATGCACTTTAGAATCGTAAGAGGATCTATTCGTATTATTTAGCTTTAACGATTACTACGCCCGAATGAAATAGTTCTTTTAATATTCAAAATTTCCCAATTCTTCTATTATACCAAAGGAAATCAATAACAATATTTCCATTTCTTAGTAAAACATAATTTTATTAATAAATCAGCCAAGAACGAGATAACTGAATTACCAAACGCTACATATGATTAAGTATAATTTTAATTACTAGATGATAACATTTTTATATTTTTTAACCAATAAATAATGAATGGTGAATTAGAAAAAGACGCTCAATTGACATCCATAATGTCGGGCTTGAGTATAAAAAGGGCTCGGCCCTTCGTGCGCAGGCAGTCTCTCGTCAGTCTCTCGTCAGTCTCTAGACAGTCTCTTGTTAACCTCCAATTAGCCATCAGATAGTCTTTCGCTGAGCCTCTTGTTAGCCGATTGCCAAAGGGTCTTGAGCCTGGAATCAAAAAGGTCGGTATTAAAGATTATTGTTCTTGGGACTCCGTCTGCAAATGCTAAGACGTTTGTTAAGACGTAAAATCCAAATCATTAAAGGTCGAACGAGCCTCTTTCCCTCATAATGATACTATAGAGAATCATTTCTATTACTTGAATAAGTATTGAGCCAGCTATTAACTACATTAAATTTAGTGTATGAATTTTTAAACTTAACAATATAGAGTAATTTCATAATATATATATATATATATATGTGTGTGTACAGATTTCTTCACCTCTCTTCCCTCTTATCATCTTCATTCTTTGTCCAGAACGCAGAGCTTGAACCACGAGCACCGTTCTTCTCTTCCTTACTTTAAGAGTGTTGTGCTTGAACCACGAGCACCATTCGCATTTTTATTCTTCAAACTTAACCACGTCCCTTCCATCTACTCTATTATAGATATTGTTAAAATAAATATTATCTAAAAATCTCTTATGTCGAAAAGAACAAGAAGAGCTGGACGGCGGATTCAATTTAGACGTCTGTTAAAAAGTTATTATAATCCAGGCACGCTCGACCTGGCTGTTTTCAAAACAGTCTCATCAAAATCTTCGGTCCCGAGAATAAAATCTGAAATAAAGGGAAATATATTTGAAGTTAAATTCAACACCAGCGAGAATATTATTATTTTTAAACCTAGCAGTAACCCACCTCCAAAGGCAACAGATTCAAATAATAAAGATTTGGATAAGAATAGCGCTGATCCGAAGTGAACCAAACAAATCTAGACATTGCATGTTCTATGCTTGTCCAGGACGTAACAACAGACTTCTGCATAACGCATGTATGCAGTAGAACTCCGGCAAATGCTGCAGTGACCAATCAGAAGACAGGCGCATGCCAGAGCCGCAGCCGGACCTGCACCTGTTTCCTGATTGGTCATCGCAGCATTTGTCGGAGGCTCTACCGCATATATGGAGTCTAAGGCTGTGTTTCAAAATTCACTGCCAGTACTGAAAATATGTGGTTTGTGTCACGTATATTATAGATTTTCAGTGCTAGCAGTGAATATTGGAACGCAGCCTAAGCTCAAAGGCTGAATTCCGATATTCACTGCCAGTACTGAAAATATATAGTTTGCGTCACGTATACTATAGATTTTCAGTACTGACAGTAAATATCGGAACACAGTCTAAGCCAGCGGCACAGCAGTGCTTGTTTTCGTGCTGAATTGCTTGCTGGATGAAAATACTGCGTTCGCGATTGGTACATTTCTGAAGATGGATGAAAATGCACCAATCAGAACGCAGTATTTTCATCCAGCAAGCAATCCAGCACGAAAACAAGCACCGTGTGCCGCTGGTTTTACTAATTCGCAGAAATTAAAATTGTGTTGTCCAGGGGTTTTCGTTCGTACCAGCATTTTCCCATCTAGTTTTCTACAAAATGTCGTGTAATTCGCGTTCCCGCAGATTAGACGAACGACGCGATACTCGAAGCGCAACGCGTGATATCCAATGAGCGTTGCGTGTCGAAGAAACTCATTGGATATCACGCATTGCATGTCACATATAGAGTGCGTTCGGGGAGCGCGCTGCAAACGCTAACGCTACTAAATACTACAAACTCTATTCAGAGAGCTAATAATGTCGTGTTCCAAAATTCACCGCCAGCACTGGAAAGTTATAATTTGCGTGACACAAACTATATATTTTCAATACTGCCTGTGAATTTTGGAACACGGCCTAAGTCGGTAATATTTTAGCGGTATTATGAAAAGAGAATGGGGCAAAATCAAAAAACGCAGTGTTAGCTATTTTGACACATACGGTGCGTGATTTATTAGAAACATCGTCTTCCGATAGCGATGAAGAATTAGAATTAATTACAAGGTGTATAAGAAGACGTAAAAATGTGCCCAGAGTGGAGAATTATGTTCAGCTACTAATGCCAGCACTTTAGTGACCAGCAATTTAAGGCTCATTTTAGATATTGCAATATGAATAGCAATATAAAACATATTAGTTGACTTACTTAAAGATGTAACATATAATACTTAATTAATGCATGATTTAGAATATCTCCTGCAACATTTGACCACATTTTATCCATCGTTGAGCCAAGTTTACATAGAGAAAGAGTCGGAACACCAAAGATTCATCCACATAAACAATTTTTATCAGAATTGTGGAGATTAGCCACAGCAGATTCTTTCAGGTAACATTATATTAATGTAAATTTTTTATGCTATGTTTAGTAGAAAAAGATAGTTTATTAAATATAATAAAAGATAGTTTATTTTTGTATTATACTGTAATTTTGAAATTATGATGTTTTATTCAATAACACACACAATTTAAATTTTTCCAACATATTTATCGAGAATAAATTTTTTGTATATTTATAAAATATTTATATTAATAAACTGTTTTAAATATTAATAAACTGCTTTGTAAATGTGTCAGAAAAATATTAAGTATTATTTAATAGAACATCTTACAGCAAAATTACCGACAAAACATTTACTAAATCATTATTCTTTGCTGTATGATAGAGAAAAAGAAAGAAAAAATACAGCTATTGTGAAGTCTTAAATAAAGCAATTTTTAATATTTTCAGTTTGGGATGACTAGGTCCATTTGTGAAAGATTTGGTATTGGCAGAAGTACTGCACTGTACGTAATAAGATGCGTTGTAAGTGCATTAATTGAATTAGCACCTATTATAATTAAATGGCCTACAGATGAACAAGTTTATGAAACATGGTTAGGATTTCAAGCCAACAGTGGTTTTCTTAAATCCATTGGTGCTATTGATGGTACGCATGTGAATAGTCCAACTCCCAAAATCAATCCTGAAGCATATGTTAATCGAAAGGGTCATCACTCAAATCAGTCGCAGGTAATATATGTCAATTTGATACATATACTAAGTAATGTATTTAGATAATTAGACAATTTTAATTAATTGTAATTAATATAATTCAATATAAATATATTACTTAACATGTCTACCAAATAATTACTGTGAAGTAACATAATATATCTTTTTGTTTCAAATGCTTTTCATGAAATTTTATTTTATTTCTCATAGTTTTAATTCTATCAGATTTCTAGTATCATGCACATAAGTTTGATTTCTATTAATCATGAGCGAAAGGCAGACATGTCATCTGGAAAAATTATGCAGAAGAAGGGCTGAGAACAAATAACTACATTACTTGCCTGTTACTATATATCCCTTTGAATTCATCACTTTAGCTATTTGTTCCCAGACCTTCTTCTGTGTAATTTTTCCAGATGACATGTCTGCCTCTCGCTTTTTGTACTGCTCCAACAGAAGTAACACAGCTGCGTGGGTCCATCTGAAATCTGAATTGCAAACCAAGATGACACAAAATATAAAGTGACAATACATTTACAGTATATGACATGCGACGCTGCCTTCGCTCGCCGTCGGCAAACGGCCGTCGGTCCACGCGCCTCGGTCGGCCGCACTTGCACCAACGAGTTGGGCGCCAGGTGCAGCAGGCTGCACCGTTCACCAACACGAAACGGTACACCTCCCCCCAAGACCGAGACACGTGAATTCGGCGGGACCGGTAGCTCGAAGTTAATTTGAGTCGGCGGACGGGAGGGGTTCGTCGGAAATCGGGAAAACGAGAAGGCGATAAAGAACTTGAACGGCGCGATTTCTATTGAAATTCGCTTTATTATTGTCGGAAGTCGGTATCTTCACGGGACGGTATCGGTTCTCTCCGCCCGATTACTCGCGAGTTCGCTACCACTCGGCGCAACAAAACCCGCGTCCTAACAATACACGCAAACGTACGGAACACCCCAAAAACAAGCAGGCGGACGGTCTTACAAGTACGGACACCTCCCGGCGGCGTGGTCCTCGATAGTCGACGGGTCGGTCAGCCCGGTCGCGCGTCCAGCGGCAGCTCGGCTCCCCCGCGGCCGTGGCCTTCGGTCCGTCACGGCCCTCCTCTGCTTTGCAGTACCCTCGGGAGCTCTCCGGTACTCTCGGGAGTCTTGCGCGCGGCAAACCAATCCTTTCCTCTCACGAACGGTACACTAATCTCTCTTTCTCTCACGAGCGGTACGTCTTAACAGTCTTCGCCCAAAAACGAATCTGAATCTCTCTTCGAGGCGAAAAACTCATCTCGTCGCCGAGAGAGAAAAACGGATCTTCCCGTCTCACGTTTTTCTTCTGTTATTCCTTTCTTTTTCGTCCGGGAATCCTTCCGCGAATTCTGTTGACATCCGCGGAACGGATTCTTTGTCTCACTCGCTCTCTCTCGGCATCTCGCTCTCTCTCTCTCTCTCTCGCTCACGGCGTTTCGCGAGCGTGGCTCTTTGTCCGTCTAGCCGTTGTCTCTGGCTAGCGACCCATGCGTCGAGAACGTGTTCGACGGGGGGGGATTGATGCCTCATCCGTGTTGTCGTGTTAGCCTGCGAAATAATACACGGCAGCAGTAATCATTGCGGAATAACGGTAAACTTTCGGCGACGAGACGAGAAAAGAGCGCGTTCACCTGGCCGCGCGGGGCGGTGGGCGACGTCCTCGGCATCCTCCCTGGTCTTCCTGTCCGGGTGGCCGGCTCGGGAGGTCCATGGGCACAAAATTTTTGGGGCGCGAGACCGTCGCACCTGCACGCTCCTAATTCTTAGGGCTAATTACTTGGGGGGGGGTAACTCGGCTCCCCCTCCCCCCCCCGCGATTCTCGCTTACGGACCGGGGGGGTGTTTTCCTTGTGACGGGCGCCCCCACGGCCGCCACGTCACAGACAATGATAAACTATATTGTAAAATATTTTTACTTTCTATTAATGACTTCTCATCTATATCCTCATTTTTTCCTGTGGAAGAAACTACAGGGTTTATGTAAGCATCTATAAAAAAGATATATGTATTAATGTACAAAACTATTCATATTAATATAAAAGAGAGAAGCAACTAAAAAATTTGCAAACTTGATGTTTCTTCTGTTGAAGGATCATGTGAAGAACAAGAAGATGCAGGTGGAACTTTTTTCTTTGGAACCTCTGCGTGCTCAGATGCTTCTAAAAGAAAATGACTTAATGAAATGAAAGTGACGATAAGGTTAATATAAACTGTTTGATATGCATATCAAACATTATTTTATAGTTAATCAATCAACAGAGAATTTTTTTAATTTAAACATATTTGATATACATATAAAACAATTTATATAAGCTAGGCTATTGTCATAGATGGTGATTGTTATAATTCTTACCAACACATGCATCATGGGCTAAATGTGATTGTCGTGCAATCTCTAATAGTGTGCTAGCATGAGCCATATCTGCAAGATTGTTAATTATATTCACAAAGAAAGAAAGAACGCGGATGCAAACAGAATAGAAGTTCAAAATTAACGTGAATATAAATTGTTATTGGTTATCACTATATTACAAGTAACATTGTTATACAGCATCATTAAAGATAACATTAAATTATAACTGAAATACTTGATGAGTCATTTGCATTTTACAATTTCGAAACATCCTGTATATGAAATAAGTGAAAAATGATTTTAAAATAAAGCACAGATATACAAGTGTGTGATTAGAATATATAAAATATTCAAGACAATCCAGGTAATCGGTATTTTAAATATAACAAAATGTTAGTTACACATTTTCATGCAGATATATTAACGATGAAAAGAACAAAGCAAATAAAAATATTGTCATGCCCCGAGTGAGCCTGACGAATTAACCATAATTAACCATAATTAATATACATTAATTATATAGGCGAAAGTGCCATGCGAAGCCGCACTTCCGCCTGCGCCGCACATGTTGCAAGCTAAGCATCACGTCACCCAACGGAAGTCCAAATAAGGCAATAGACAAAGACGCGACCTGCATGGACGAAGGTCGCAAGTGGCGTGATGTTTCCGCAAAATTTGCAAGATTCCTTCGGCGACGAGTCTATAAATCGACTGCCGTCTCCGAAGGAAGTCAGAGCCTGCCAGACTATCCGGCCGAACCAACCTAACGTATATCTATCTCTAAGACTACATTTTGTAGCGCGCTAACAAAGGGTTAAGTCAATAAAGACTCCTTTCCAAAATAAACTAAGTTTTATTAAGACACCTCCTTCACCACTGCCTCGTTTTTTATCCCGCAACAATATAATTTAAAAAAATTATAACCATTTAATAGTCTTACAATCTTACCGTTTTATGCTCTAATAAAATCACTCGGAAATGGTTCCATTTTATATTCTTCTTATCTTTCGGCATCATACAGTAAAATTTCTACTAATTTTTCCATTGTAAAGTTGTCCATTGTCTTTCTTCCCTTTTTCTGTCTCAAAATATTTTTAAATATGTGCACTACACAACTTATCACTACCACCGATAATGTTCGTGGAGCGATTATAAACGCTAACGCTACCAATGCATTAGCTCTGAAGAAATAGTGCGAATAGCACACAGTTATGACGTCAAACATTATGGCAGGGACGTGACGATAGTATTGGTAGTATTCCCAATATCGTTGAAGCGATAGATAATAACATTAGAGAATATTCTTCAAAATAGCTTGCCCAAGTTGTTATCAGAGTTCAAAGAAACGAGAATTCATGGAAATAAGAACAAAACATTCAGTGAAGATTATACATATGTGATATAAACAAAGATGTATCTTTTTACTCATTCGCTATAATCGTTCTGTTTTTTTATTAAATACACATATTATGTATATGCATATTATATATACATACATATTATCATATACATATATTAAATGTACATGTTACGCTGCGTTGTTAGTTTAGTTTGTTTTAGTTGTAAGAGTTTAGAGAAATAAGAACGGAACATTTAATGAACAGGATTGTATATATGTTATATAACCAAAGATATATTTCTTTTTTATTCACTCGCAGAATTTGCATGAAACAGCAGCAGTATCAGTAACAACAAGAGCAGCAGCGTCAGTAGCAGCATCAGTAGCAGCAGCGACAGCGGCGACGTCCGCGGCGGAGGGGCGTCCGCGGCGGCGGCGGCGATGGGACGTCGATGGTAACGGGGCGTAGGCGGTGGCCGCGGCGGCGACCGCGGCGGCGGCCGCGGCGGCGGCAGCGGCGGCGGCAGCGGCGGCGGCAGCGGCGGCGAGGCGTCCACGGCGGCGCGGCCTGGTTATACGCTTGTAAATGAGAGCTGCATGGCAAAAAAATAAGATCCAGTTTAATTGAATCCTTGCGCCGCACAGAGGGTCGCAAATGGATCTTTGCGAGCAATCGACGACCCTCCTATTTTTCATGTTCTGTAATGTGTAAAATAATATAATACATTGAATTGTACTTATGTCGTTCTCGACGCTCGGCTCTTTCCCTACTGCAATCTCGACGGGGGCATCATTTTTGATAGCAGCAACTTCCTTGACGTCGTGATGACAGAGCCAGCGCATTTCTAGCACCCGCTGTTGTGTTATCCTTCGAGAATTCACAATTTCAATGATATCGGTGACGGAATTATAATTTAAATCAAACGAGTCCAATTCAAGCGCGCACAAATCACAGGGCCTCTGTTGAGGGCAATAGTTCATTACATATGATCCGTGGTCACAATTACCTCGTATAATGAGCCGACACCGTTGTGTCGGCGATGCACGCTCGGTGGTAACGCATTATTCAAGAGAGAAATACATTTTAATATATATCCGTGGCACTTTGTTATTAATATATGTAAATTGTTTAGCACAAACACACTAATCATATGTGTCACAATGTCCGACGTATAATATGATTTCCGAACGTAGCACACTACTTGGAAGGGACAGTCTTTCACCGTCCGATAATACCCCCCTGATGAACTGATGAGGACAGTCAGCCAGCGAGAAATTTCTTGCTCTATTAATAATGGTGCAAACAGGTCAAATTTTGCGGCATATGAAATCTTAACGTCTAGGCGGTCCTCCATAATTCGATGCTCTACGGCGCAATGATAGTTCTCCCATTATCTTTTGTTGGGTTCCAAATTGTCCACTTCGGGCAGAGCGATGATAGCACTGGTGGAACTTTCACGATTCATGCACGGCTTGATGATGTGGATGTTGCGAACGTTGCGGATTGAATGATGCTGTGAAGAGTGAATCTGTTATGACAGACCGTTCACGAGGTATTGTTCCGTGCCATTATTTGTGCCGCCCTTTTTCAGATTAGGAAATAATCAACTGATATACGCAGTGTGCCATCGATATCTAAACCGATACCTAAATCTAAACAACCCAGTAAACACAATATTACATGTAACGTGCATGTTAATTTTAATTACTCAACAATATAATTGTTACATAACATATGTGTTATATAACAGTTATATTGTTGAGTAGGAAATTACAACTAACGTGCACGTTACATGTAATATTGTGTTTGCTGGGAATATTACAGTGGTTTCTCTTGACAATTATAGGAATCTTGTATGAGTGGTAAATAAATAAATGAGTAAATAAATGAGTTTTGCATGAAATCGTCGAGTTTTCGTGCATTTGAAATACGTTTGTCATATTTCTGAGTACTACATTCAAAAATATTGCGAAGAATGTCGGGCATTATTAATGTTATATAATTATTCAATCAATTACACAATAATAATAATGCTCGGTACTCTGCAGAATATTCGTAAACGTATTCAGAGATACATCAAAAGCGTTTTGGAATAACGAATACTTTCAGATTTCGGCCAGCATCTGTTACTTTTCTATTGAAATGCATAGTGCTTGGAAATATTAATTTAACAATCGCGAAATAAGATAAAAGGTAGAGAGATATGTACAAATGTGAATAATATGTTTTATTTATCAACCGGAAGATTTAGGATGTCGGAAGCATAGGTTGAGATAAAATTTTATGACCGGTGAAAAAAATAGTAACGGGTTATTACTGCAGTTTCCAATTTTATAACTAGAACGACGGACACACATTTGGCGAACTTTTCCCATACATAAACTTTGAACAAAGACGTGTAGATTTTCAGAACTTAGTGCACTATTACCTATTGTTAAATGTTTTCCGAATCGCCTTTGATCTGGCGCGATGGCTGTTCGTTAGATGTGCCGATTTCTCCGTTTCCATCGTTATACAAAGTGTCTTAAAGATACCGAAACCTCCCCCGGATAACTTTGCAGGATTAAGTTTTCATGAAAAATTTTAAATACAAATGTGGTAGAAAATCGAGTAATGGACTTGATGGTGATCTTGAATTTGACCTCGGCCATGACTTTAAAGATCATTTGCAGGTCAACTTGCGTTTTTTAAATGGTAACCCATATTTTTTATTACACTGTTTTTTTCTATCAATTAATTTGAACAACTTTTGTCTAAAACATTTTTTCATTTGCCTAATATTTTTCTAGATATTGAAGGAAAACTTGATAACTTTTTTCTCATATTTAGCTCACGATATCTCGCTAACTATTTGTCGGAAGAAAGAGTGGTACTAGACTTTCTTGCTTTATTTAGTCTCAAGAATATATTGTTACAATAGCGCCCTGATTTTTGTTAATTTGATGACTTTGAAATTTCCAAAAGTCAGAAAGATAACAAAAGTCAGGGCGCTGTTGTAAGAATATATTCTTGAGACTAAACAGAGCAAAAAAGTCTAGTACCACTTTTTCTTCCGACAAATAGTTAGCGAGATATCGTAAGTTAAATATGAGAAAAAGTTATCAAGTTTTCCTCAAATATCTGAAAAAATATTAGGCAAATAAAAAAATGTTTTAGTAGACAAAAGTTGTTCAAATTAATTGGTGGAAAAAGACGATGTAATAAAAAATTGGGTTATCCATTTAGAATTTTTATGTTGATCTTGACTGGACTTTTCCCAGGTTATCCCAAGGCCAAATTCATAGCATCAGTAAATAGATCCTTTGAAGCCCTACAACTTTTGTCTGAAATGTTTTTTTCTAAAGTGCCGCGTTAACGAAAAAATCGGATGATCCGTGTGGTCTGAAACACTCGGTACATATACAGGGTGTTCCGCAGCAACATATACAAAATTCGTGGAGGCCTAGCACGGCTTGAGATGAGCATAAAAGTCCCATACCGTTTTGCGATAATCGTAATAGTTTTCGAGAAATTAATTAAAAACGTCCAGCAATAGCGTCCGCCGAGATGTGTAAGAGTCGAGCCGCCCGAGTTTCAGGCCGGCCCACTCTACCCATAAGTAGACACCGGCGCGCGGCGAGGGGAGAAACAACAGACCACTGCCCGCGCTTGCGCGGCTTCTCCTCCTACGTCTTGCCGCACCGCTCCGCACCGCACCGAAACTTGCAACGATGTCGCCGAGCCGCGAACGTTCGCGATTACAATTACGATTACTTAATAAGAGAGCAAAAATAGCTCCAATTATTGAAACAGTTATAAGCAATGTGTGATCAAAAAGAATGGAAAGAGTGAAAACGATGGAAACCGATAGAGTGTGCAGACAATTTAATTATTTTCTGTCGTAATTTATCGTTCGCTATTAGAAGAGTATTCAATCGTTCGTTCGTATCGAAATATGATAGAATTTATACAGAGACTTTACGCGTCCTATCGTTTTATTGGACTCTATTATGAATAGATCACTGAAAATCTGTCGTAATCAATGGATGCATAAACGATAGGTGAAATTTGTAGTTCTCTATCGCATACGTACGAAAGGAGACCTATCGTTGTCAAATTTGTTATTTTTTCTCCTACTTTATGCAAACGAAATGATAGCATATGTAAGAAATTCAAAACGTTTAGTAGAAAGGAAAAAAATATTAAATTCAGTTCTTTAGTAATGCGTACAACTTTTAATTTATTACACGATTGACAACGATGTATTTCCTTTCATACTTATACGATAGAGAACTACGAGTTTCTCCTATCGTTAATACACCATTGATTATGACAGATTGTCAGTGATCTATTCATAATAGAGTCCAATAAAACGATAGGACGCGTAAAGTCTCTGTATAAATTCTATCATATTTCGATACGAACGAACGATTGAATACTCTTCTAAGCGAACGATAGATTACGACAAAAAATAATTAAATTGTCTGCACACTCTATCGATTTCCATCGTTTTCACTCTTTCCATTCTTTTTGATCACACATTGCTTATAACTGTTTCAATAATTGGAGCTATTTTTGCTCGGTATGGGACTTTTATGCTCATCTCAAGCCGTGCTAGGCCTCCACGAATTTTGTATATGTTGCTGCGGAACACCCTGTATATGTTATTGCCCAGGTTGGTAGGCCCGGGCAATGTGCTTCATCCCCATATCTCTTTACACGCTAACGTTTTAAAATTATTTTCAGTTATACTGTATACAGAGCAGAAGGGACGCCCGCTTGGTACGTATAGAGAGAGAGAGAGAGAGCGAAAGGGAGAGAGAGAGAGAAAGAGAGAGAGAGAGAGAGAGAGAGAGAGAAGAGGGGGAGAGAGGGGGAGAGGGATGGGGAGGGGAGGGGTTAGGGGGGATGGGAGAGGGAAGCGGGAGAGGGGATGGGAGGGGGAGAGGGAGGGGGAGAGGGAGAGAGAGAGAGAGATTTTTTTGATTGATTGATCTTTACTAGCTTTCTCAGCTATTACACTACATTTAAATACAAAAGTTGCTGTGAATTAACTTAACACTAACTTATACTTAACTTATACCTAAAATGTGCTTCTTTAGTTTTCGCTTAAAATGCTCCAATCTCTCACAACACCTTATCTCCATCGGTAAATCATTATATCTTTATTCCATTGTAAAACATACATTTCTGCGCATTATTTATTCTTCGAAATTGCACTACAATATTTTCCCCTTGCCTCGTTTGTCTACCACTAATGCTACTCACTCTTTGTATCTTCCTTCTCAAATAATCAGGCCAAAGGCCTTTCATTATTTTGAAAATAAATATACCTATATTGTAGTACAACCTCTGTCTCACCGTCATAAACTGCAAAGCTCTCAGCATACATTCTATCTCAGTATCCCGTCTGCACTGCAGTATGACCCTCATTGCACGATTTTGCGCTATTTGCAATTTATCTAACTGCTCCTCACTCGTCCCAATTAATATAATCGCACAATATTCAAAGTGAGGCGCAATAATCGATTTATATATGAAACATCTTATACCCACCGATATACTATTACCCATCCTGTTCAAAAAACTTGTTTTCTTCCCTATCTTCTTACACATATAATCGCAATGGTCACCCATTTTTAGTTTACTATCAATGATTACACCGAGGTATTTTATTTTTTCCACCTGTTCTATTGTTGTCCCATCCATACATTTCAAAACCGTACATGTTTTCAATTCTTTCCTCACACCCCTTACAACCATATATTTTGTTTTACTTGCATTTAACTTTAATCCATTTATTCTTAACCATCTCTCAACTTTATTAAACATAGAATTCATTTTTTTTTCAACTTCATTACAACTTTCGCCGGCTGTGTACAATATGGTATCATCTGCAAATAATTTTATACTACATCCTTCTGGGTAGCTTTTAATTATATCATTTATATATATAATAAACAATAAAGGTCCCAACACTGAACCCTGTGGGACTCCATGTTTAGTCTTAAGCAGCTTAGATGTTCTCTCCCCAAGACGTACTTGTTGTTTTCTATTATCCAGATAAGATTGAAACCATTCCAATACCGTTCCTCTGACTCCATATTGATATAATTTTTTTACTAGCCTTTCTCTATTTATAGTTTCAAACGCTCGTTTCAGATCCATAAATACTACTCCTATCATCTTACCCTCACTGATTATTAGTTTCCATTCGTCTATAATCATTTGTATCGCAGTTTCACACGAGTGTTGCTTTCTAAAGCCCGATTGATTTTCCGTGATGATGTCATTACTTTCTAGATGTAACTCTACCTGTTCTTTAACAATAATCTCCAGTACTTTTTCATATATCGGTAGAACGTTGATTGATCTATATTCACTTGCATTCCTAGGTTTCGCCATTTTTGGTATCGGAACAATCGTAGATGTCTTCCAACTATTCGGACATTGACCCTTCTTTAGAGAATCATTCACTACTCCTACAAACTCGTCCTTTATGACATGAAATACTGATTTTAATACCTTACTTGAAATTCCTTCCTCCGTTCCCTTCTTATTAGGTAAGCTCATAACAATTTCCTCCAGAAATTTTGTTTCAATCATTTGAAAAACCTCTATTACATTTCTTACTTCTACTTCTATCCCCTCTATAGTTTCTTTACCTGCTTTATCTTTTCCTGTTTCTATAGAACCCACTATATTATTAATGCTATGCACATAAAATAAGTTAAATTTATCTTCTATATTGTACTCTTTTATGTACTCTATATGGTCTATTATCTCAAAATTTATATCTAAATTTATATTCTCTGCCTCACCACTCCCCCCTGTCGTTCCTTTAATTAGTGTCTTTAGATTTTTCCACATAATCCTGGGGTCACTCTTATTTTGCTCTATCGTACTTTCGTAATACTTCCTCTTTCTGTCTTTAATAAGTTTCACTATCGCATTTCTCCTCTCCCTATACTTTAACCAATCCTGTTCTGTGTTCGTATATACTGCTCTACCATACATCTCATCTCTTGTCTTTGCCGCTTGTCTGATCTCATCCGAGAACCATTTTTTTCCTCACCATACTCTTGGTATTCTAAACTCTTTCTTAGGAGCTACAATATCTAATGCCTCCACTATACTATTAATTAACTTGTCTGCCCTCATATCTACATCTAAACCTTGTCCTTGTACCAATTTCCTTCCCAGTAACTCTAGGAATTCATCTATATTAAATGTACTATAGTCCCTACTATTATATACTTTGTATTTACTTTTCGGTTTAATCACATTTAATTCTACCTGCAACCACGCATGATCAGTTATTTTGGGCTTGTCAAATACTTTAACCTTTATTCCATTATTGGCAAATACCAAATCTATAATTGTTTTACTATCTTTTGTAATCCTCGTCGCCTCGTCAACATACTGTTTTAACCCCACGCTAAGCATTGCCGTTCTTAGTTTATTTGCGTAGAAGGAGGACTCATTCATCCAATCTATATTAAAATCTCCTATTAATATACATTCTCCTTTAACCATAATTGCTACCCCTTCTAAGAATCTTCTAAGAATCTTATGAACTCCCCGTCCGATGCACTTGGTGAGTGATATACTACCATTATTATCCCTCTATATACGTTATTATGTATTTGCACTGCTATACACCAACAATTCGCTATTATTTTTTTTATTAAAACTACGTCGTATTTAATATCGTTTCTCACATACAGTGCAACTCCCCCTTTGTGTCTATTTTCTGCATCGCATCTGACCACGCTGTATCCTTGTATATTAATTTCGCTGTCTTCCATCTCCGGACAATACTTTTGTGGTGCGCGGTCGTTGTTATGACGCTGGTCACTCCGCCCCGAAATCAGCTGTTTACTCATCGTTGCTAAGAGATAAGCCATCTTCTTATACACAGAGCCCGTCCTATCGCTTTCTCGTGCGCTCATTCGTTTACACATTTTAATTAATTACGGAATAAATATTGAAAAAATTGTAAAATGGCACAGGACTTTTTTAATTGTTTTAATGAGTTCTACCAGTACACAAAATATTAATGATCACATTCCGGACACCTTGTATATAGGCGTGTGCCTCTTATGTAACAGAATGTGAATATTTTTTTTGCTAGCGATAGCGTGGGAGAGTTACACGAGAGTGACAGACATGACAAAATTGTCGGAGATGTAGCGATGATTACGAAAAAAATAGCAAAAAAATTATGAAACATAAATAAGCTTGTCACAATGTTTGATTATTTCGTTGCAATCATCGCTAAATGTCCGATATTTTTATTGCGTCTGCCGCTGGAACGCACCGAACAGCGATAGAAATTACGAATGGAAATATCACGCCGTTAGATCAAACAGCGATATATTGGTTAAGTTAACTCAAAGATTGGCTATTTACCGATTATTTCGAAAAAACAATAAGATATTGTGGAATGTGACGAGGTTTATGTGCCCGTGTATGGACGACGAGGGGAAAGGGGAGGAGGATGAACAAACGCGGGATAATGACGCGCGGACCAGGCGTTTAGAATGATCCGAACGTGAGAATTCGCTCGAGACCCTGCTAATGGCCTTTATTGTGTGCTTTGACCTACGAGTCGCCGCGCATTCGGTGTTTGTTTCATATTTCTTGTCAGCGGTCTGTTTATTTAGGTTAGCAGATTCGCAGTAGGCGAAGTATAACGTCGAATACCTCGCACGCCTACTTGACGCAGAAAGAGAAAAGTGCTAAGAGGGACATGCTTCTACACTGAGAAAAAATTGTATTGAAATTAAATGAATATTTGTTCGAATATAATTATGAATCATGGTGTGAACCTAACTTAGAAATGCGTCTATACATATAATATAGTCGAATAAATGCAGCGCGCGTTTGACGGAACGGCGCAGGTAGCTGCTCGGCGAGCGTATAGCAGGGCATCTTTTGCCTATTTATCAAGATTTGTCAAATAGAGACTTATTGCAAAGATGTTTAGGTGGCCACACGCAAAACGCAAATGAAAGCTTTAATTCAACGATTTGGCGTTTGGCTCCAAAGCATCTACATTGCGGCATTGAAAAACTATTGAAATCTCTCCACTCATTGCTCCTGGCGTATTTAACGAAGGATACTTCGCAATTTTAAAAGTAATGGATGTGCTACAACTCGTAATCGGTCAACAAGCGAAGCAATATGCTGACTCGTACGACGCCGCGCGTATCAAGCGCTAAAAGCGAGCCAGCTTTGACAGCAATAAAAAGACTCGGATGACTCGTAGAATGGAGCAGGCTGGACAGCAGCAGCTATTCGAGAAGGCACAGGCTAATTGTACCCTGGTCCTGGCATAGCAGATTGACTACAAGCAGCTGTAAATGTTGAAAAAGTTAGATTTTTCTTTAACGGAAACTTTAAACGCATTTTTCTCAAAACTTCGTTTTTTGAACTGGCTACAAACAATTTAAAAACTAGACAGTCAATCTCAGTTTTTCCGCGTACACATACTTCTGCATGTTTTTAACCGACTGTACCTACATAACCAACAATCTGTCAGACAAAAAAATTGTTATTGCAAAATTAAGATTTAAAAAGATCGTACATTTTTTTCAAAAGTTTATAACTTTGTAAAACAATAATTCGTAAAAACAATAATTTATTTCTAAAAGATAGGTACAGTCGGTGTGTTTTGATATAAATAATATATATATTTTTTGTAATCTTTTGTTTCAGACACTTATAGCGAGCGCTATTTTTCCCACCAATGAGTCGTGTCAACGCTGAGGCTGCTTACTAGGCTTGCATAAGCTAAAAGCTGTGCAATCGAAGAAATAAAAAAATTTATATAAGGGTGTTTGAGACCACCCGAGTTACCCGATTTTTTCGTAAACGCTACATTTTAGAGAAAAATGTTTCAAACAAAAGTTGTAGAGCTTCAAAGAATCTATTTACTGATGCTATAAATTTTATCTTAGGATGATCTTGAAAAGCCCACACAAGATCGACATAGAAATCTTAAACGGAAACTCAAATTTTTTATTACATCGTATTTTTTCACTAATTAATTTGAACAACTTTTGTCTAAAACATTTTTTTATTTACCTAATATTTTTTCAGATATTTGAGGAAAACTTGGTAATTTTTTCTCATATTAAACTTACGATATCTCGCTAGCTATTTGTCGGAGGAAAAAGTGGTACTAGACTTTTTTGCTTTATTTAGTTTCAAAAATATATATTGTTGCAATAGCGCCCTGATTTTTGTTAATTTGATGATTTTGAAATTTCCAAAAAGTCAGTAAGTTAACAAAAAATCAGGGCGTTATTGTAACAATTTATTCCTGAGATTAAATAAAGCTAGAAAATCTAGTACCACTTTTTCTTCCGACAAATAGTTAGCGAGATATCGTAAGTTAAATATGAGAAAAAGTTTTCAAGTTTTTCTCAAATATCTAAAAAAATATTAGACAAATAAAAAATCTTTCAGATAAAAGTTGTTCAAATTAATTAGTTGAAAAAGACAGTGTAATAAAAAATTCGAGTTTCTGTTTAAGATAGTAGATATAATAAGGGGGTTCTAACTCAAATTGCTAATTAATTATGCAAAAGACATTATTTATTAATTAATATTTTTGAACTCCCCCCATTAATTAGCAATTTGAGTTAGAATCCCCTTATTCCATCTACTTAAGATTTTTATATTGATCTTGACTGGGCTTTTCTAGGTTGCACCAAGGTAAAATTCATAGCATCAGTAAATAGATTCTTTGAAGCCCTACAACTATTGTCTGAAACATTTTTCTCTAAAATGTAGTGTTTACAAAAAAAATATCGGGTTACCCGGGTGGTCTGAGACATCCGGTGATATTGTTGAAACATGTATTAATATATGTACCAAATTTCCTTTATATAATAAATAGTTACGTTACAAAAAGTTCATTTTTTGGCGTGTCAAACAGCAGGCGACGAAAGTGATACGATCGCTCTCAAGTGTACTCCAGTGCCGGCGCGATGCAGTCGCCCATTCATCTCCCTTCCCACTGCTGTAACAATAGCAGTTACTTGGGGGTCAAACGAGCACGAGTGCCTGCATCCGACATGCAAGACGGAAAATTGCGACGCATGGCCGTGATGATCGCGGTTGTAGCGATTTTCGGCACATTGTGCATGATAGCACTGGCAATTTTGGTTTGGCGCATCTGCACGTTGACATCTAACTCGCGCCGACTCGATCTACGGCGGCGGCAACGAGACTATGAGAATGACGGGCAAACAGCCACGATAATGACAGCGGTGCTGACGAATAATGACACGAATGATGATGAATGGCGGCGCGAGTGCGACGCGTTCGCCGAGAAGCGATTACCGCGGTTCAGCCGAGGAGGCATCACGCTACCCGACCGCTCGATCGACACTCGAGACTGCGATGACTTTTCGCAATCGGTGGAATGCAATGCAGACGACGGCTACATTGCGTGCTTTGAATGTATCGAGACGCGCTTTTTGATGCGAATATGTGCGCACGTGTCGGAGTCAGTGACGGTACGTGATGAGTCGAACGACAAGGATGTGGTGTTGCCGGCGAATACGGCGACGCATTTGGGTTATTGTATGCGTGATAGTCTTGCTCGGAGTTTGCGGGATCAGAATGACTTGGTCGATGACCAGGATGCTGCAGGCGACGAAAAGAGCGCTCTGGGGCGCGCGCGACGCGAGTGTCGCGCCGTCAACGCAGACTGGATATTGTTGCGACAACGCGCGACCAATAACCCGATGGACAGTTCATATAACTTTGCGTGCAGGTGCAAGTATCCGCATCTGATGACCAACGTGAGCGGACCGCTTTCATCGTGTTCCCGAGACGTTGGTTGCAACGGGCACGGTAGACTGGACGAACGTTCGCGAGCGTCGCTAATCGATCCGTTCGTGAGCGGCTCGTGCAAGTGCGACGACGGCTGGATCGACGAATACGACGAGCATCGCATAAGTCCGTATTGCCGCGAGGCAACCTTTGCCGAATGGCCATCGCTGTTGTACGGCGAAAAACGCAATGATGACGATTTGGTCCTCAGTTCAAGCAAAGTAGACAAAAGATTTCGCGATCTTGTGCAGTATCAGCGGAAGGACGATAGGCGTATTATCGTGTGGTTGTCGAATCCATGCGGCCCTTGTCCGCTCAAGCAACACTTGATTCGTGACGACGACCTTGGCAGGCTAAGCGACGACGACTATGCGTATTATTGCGGCGACGTCGTGGACGAGGAAAACTTGATGCCTCGGCAGAAACACGAGTTCCAATACGAACACATCGGCGTACGTCGAGACCGCGATTACCTGGCCAACAACGGCGGTACTTTGCCCAACGCATGTATGACGCTCCATGTATCCGTGCAAGGTCTCGTGAACGACCGTGTGCTGGTGCAATACATGTCGTTCCACGATTGCGACATGTATTACACCAGCACACGGTCATTCACGAGACCTTGCCTACATCGTCGTAACGACGAACGTAAGCGCGGAGCGTCCGGTGAATCAGAGGCGAATGTTCTCTCGAAACGTCGAATGGTCACCCGGGTACATGAGATTCGCGCGGAATCTAGTGATCGCACGCAACGATGCTTTGGACGCGCATGGTGTCGTGTGGACGTACAACGGCGAGTTTTTGCGCGAGGCGCGTGAGGACTTGTGCATGAAATTAAATCGCAATATAACGGCCGGTGTCTTTACCGATCTGTGTTTCAACTCGGCTGTAGCGTGGTACGATTTTCCATATTTCAGCATCAGGATGCCGCACAACAAGTTCCACATAATGAACTCGAGACGTCTTCACGCCGAATGTCACAATCGGCAATATACATATACGTGCCCTGATTTGCGCGGAATAGACCGAGTAGGAATAGTAGGAGGGGATCGCGAGATCAGCGAAGTCGAGACGGAGGAGACAGCGCGCGCCATGTTGCCTATCTGCAAACGTAAACTCGACAATGGCGATAACGCTCGGCCGGGTCATCCCGACGGATCGATATCAGAATATTGCATTTTGCGACCGGAGTTCAATTGCCGCCAAAACAATCCGACTTCGTGTGTACTGTTTGTAAACACCGGTTTAGTGGTGTACGCGTATACATTGTGGTATCCGAACGGTATGAACATGAGACGTTTCTGTCAAGACCGATCCTGTTATGCTGATTATCATAAGTGTGACGATGATTATCATCATGCAACTATAGACGGTGTTGACGATGTAACTTCTCTAATAACCGAGTGCAACCCGCAATCGCCAGAATAATTCACCGAACAGTCAGCCGTCCATCGAGAGAGAGAGAGAGAGAGAGAGAGAGAGAGAGAGAGAGAGAGAGAGAGAGCGGGGTCAGCAATGATAGCAAGATTAGATTATTACCGGCCGGTATCGAGACTATAATGGCGACCGCAGAAAATGGTGGCCAGCTCGCTAACTCAGACTAATCAGAGCGCAGCTGCATTTCTCGGTCGCCGCTGCGTCTCCGCCTCTCTCCCGGTCGTCTTGTTGGTGCAATTACCATACGTCATGCGTCTGCCGATTGTTATTCTAACTGATGCGATGTGGCGCCGTCTCGCCAAATATACATACACATATATATATTGTGACGTGGCAGCCGGGAAAGCGCCCGTCACAGTGCGACTCTCGGTCCTTACGCGAGGTTCGCTGGGGGGGGGAACATATCGCGCGGAAATTCCGGGGGGGGAGCCGCCTTACCTCCCCCGTATTATATAATGTTAGTGAAAGAAGCGTGCAGGTGGAACGGTCCCGCGTCCCCGAGCTGTGTGTCCCTGGGCCTCCTGTGCCGCTCATCAAGAACGGAAGAACCAGAGGGAAGGAGAGGACGTCACTCCTCGACCGGACCACCACCCCAGGTGAATGCTCCACTTTCTATGTTACCGATTCCCGTATCGCCTCAAAAGATTCTCGCTGCCGCTTCCGTTGTCCACAGGCCCGTAGAAATATCGCGCAAAGCTATCGTCGCTCCCGTGCTAGCCGCGTGATCGCAGGCGAGGCCGAGCCGGCCTAGGCGAGGAGACCGCGGGAGAGCGAGCGAGAAGGAGAACACGCAAGAGAGAAACCGAGCACCCGTCCCGCGGATCGAAAACAAAGATCCGCGGAAGGATTCCCGGATAGGGAGATCCACCGAGGAACGGGGAGAGACGGATTGCTCGACACAACAAAGAAAAACGACTCGAGACTTCTTTTGGAAAAATAATAAAAGAGCGAACTCCCGTTTCGCTCCTTCTTCTTAGCTTCTTCTTCGTGAGTCGATTACCGAGTACGGAGGAGTGATTACCGCTGAAGACAAGAGTGTCGTTTGTCGTGGGTTAGACAGAAGGATAACGTGTACCGGGCGTGAAAAGGGAAAGTTTGGTGGACCGCAGGAGTTGGTGGAGTTCCACGCGCCCAGAGGAAGGCGGAATTGCGGAAGAGCGAGGAGAGGAAGGAGATTGGAGTGCCACGCCGCCGGGAGGTTCCCGAATCTGTAAGACCTTCCACCTGCTTTATTGTTCCGGTGTCCCGTGCGTACCGTGTCTCGTTTCAGTTGTCGGCGAAGAGCAAAGCTCGAATTCGCGAGAGCAAAGCGGAGTGTACCGTATCGAGGGGTCGAACCGTTCCGATTCCCGAAATAATAAAAATTGAGATAGTCGAAACGCGCATAGTTATTCTTGTGTTTTCCCGGTCACTTCCCGAATTCCCGATCGAACCCTCCCGTCTACCGACTTAAAATATCGAAAAGCTACCGGTCCCGTCGACTTCGCATATCTCGGCCCTTTGGTGGTATGTCGCTTCGCGTTGGTGAACGGTGCAGCCCGCTGCACCTGGCGCCCAACCACTTTCGTGAGAGTGTGAACGGCCGAGACGCGCGGACCGATGGCGGTTTGCCGACGGCGAGCGAAAATCACGTCGCAAATTTTTGGCGCCCAACGTGGGGCCCGATTAACGAAATAATTTCCGCTATTTCGTCGGGACAAAGGGGAAAAATTTAAATAATCTAAAAGTCGGGAAAACAACGACACGTCTCGTCTCGTTTTTTTTTCTCGTCTCGTATTTACGGTTTTTCGGGTTCCGGGTTTTGCCGACTCTGAGCACGTCTTTCCGTGTTTTCGTTTTTTTAGTGGGTTTTCGGCACGTACGAAACCGTTTATCGCGGTGCAAGAATTATATACCGATTATTTCCGTCCGGTGTTTCTTCATTATATATTTTTTTTTCTCTCTATCCCTCCTTCTCGTGATCACGCTCTGTCCGGGATATCGAGGCTGCTCTCGCTGTGGTGGTGTCCCAGTGCTGTGTCGTGTTAGTGGCAAAGGTTTGAGGAGTTTTTTTTGTGTTGGGGACTGGCTCTGTTTTTTTCATTAGTTTTCCGTTTACCGTTCTTCGTGTACCGTAACGGCTAATAGCGCCGTTGGGGAAGGCTCCCGTCAAGTTTGTCGCCTCCACACCAGATTAGGTTGCGTTTTCTCGTGGCGTTTAGACTTACCGCTTCTGTCTCGTTCGCGGCGAGGAATATCGTCAAAGTATGCCGGAAGATACCGACCGCGAAGCGTGGGTCTACGCATTGCCCTTGGAGCAGCTGCGAGACCAAGCGACTGCGCGCGGAATAAACGCAACGGGCAACGCGGCGACACTCCGTGCTCGCTTGCTCCGTTACAAGCGAGCGGAGACCCTCCACCACCGTCGCCGGCGGAGGACGCGATGCGTCTGTCCCTGTCGCGCGAAGACGTCGGGGGGAAGACGGAGGAACCCGAGTTCGTCGAGCTAACGGTCCTCGAGCCGGGGAAGATAAGCCCCGACACGTTAAAAGTCCCGACGGTGAGAATATCGTCACCATACCGGGCGGTACCGCCGCCGCCGTTATCGCTACCGCCAGAGGAGATACCTCCTCTTTTCGTACCGCAAGTTCCGAGATCGCCGACCCGAGGGCTGGAAATGCGCTCGAGTCATCCCGCCATGTCGACCAGCGACGCATACAACGTGATACGTCGCTGGAATATCAGTTTTTCGGAGCGGGGGGGAGTGATGTGGAGGCGATCCTCCTGCGAATATCGGAGGGGAGGGATATCGTACCGATTACCGATACCGATCTACTGAAATGTATGCCGTTTTTCCTAACCGGCATAGCATTGGAATGGTACCGGGTGGGGAGGTCTCGTTGGTTTTCGTGACGCGAGTTCGAGGTCGCGATGCGCTCGCGGTTCGGCGACCCCGACTTCCAATTCGCGTTGCGCGATCAGATTCTGCGACGCACGCAGGGGGAACACGAGCCGGTCGCCGATTATCTGACTTGCATGCGCGGGCTATTCGGACGGCTCGACCCACCGTGGGGTGAGGTCAAGCTACTGAATTACGCGCATAGAAATATGCTCCCGCGCCTGCAAATTTCGGTACACCGCGATGATATCGTGACGATTGACGCGTTAGAGAGGCTCGCTACACGCGTCGAGCGAAGTTATACTGCCGCGAGCCAATATCGTGCCCCTCCGCCTCCCGAGAGATCCGCGTGTCCGGATCTCGCCTACCGGCCGCCACCGCGCTCGTCTCGGCCGTCTCCAGCGATGACGGCCGAGCAATTACCGAATTACCGAGCCGCGGAGCGAGAAGTAATTAGTGAGAGGGAGCGTCCGCGCGCCGCGGAGGTGACGCGTCGATCGGCGGGGGCGACCCCGCCGGCTCCGGTGAGAGAGGATCGCGGGGCGATCCCTCGAGCCGGGGGCGCGGGAACGGGGGCAAGAAGAAGTACTTGGCAGAAAACTGCCGGGGAACCTGCCCCCGGATCGGCCACGAGGAACGGTTCCGACAAATGTTGGAACTGCGAGTCGACCGGTCATTTGGCGCGCGAATGTCGCGCGTCCACTGTTATCGCTGCGGGAGAGCACAGCATATGGTGAGGACGTGTCCCTCGTGCGCGGGAAACGAGGGAAGGAGACGTTAAAAAGGGTCCCTGCGTCTCCTCCCGCTTCCGAGACCCGCGAGAAAATATAGAAGGTGGCGAGCTCCTACGGTGCGTTTGAAGGGAGTGAGAGTGCGTCCCTGCGGTTTTTGGAAATACTAATTGGTGAGTTTCCCCTGCGGGTTGGTCGATACCGGTTCAGATCGAACCCTTTTTGGTGCAGAGAGTATCGATGCAATCTGCGAGCAGGGGCTATCGTTTTCGAGTGCCGTGTCATCCCGGATCCGTCTAGCGGACGGGACGCTGGCCACGCTGGGCGGATCAGCGGACGTGAATATCGAATTGCAGGGACGCCAAGAAACGCTCACGATTGGGTTTTTACCGAATCTCGCAGTACCGGTCATCCTGGGGATGGACTTTCTAGCGAGATTTCATTTGATTATCGATTTCGCCAGGGGCGAATGGAGTTTCGCGGATGACGCACTGAGCCGCTATCCTTTCTGTAACGAGCGCAGACAACAGAGCTTTTGTTGCGGGGTCTCGGAATTGTCGCGCGAGCAGGAAATTAAGCTTACCAAGTTTATCGATTATACCGTATCGATCGCTGCCGAAAATCCCGGCGTCACGTCGCTGACTGAACACAGGATCGACGTTGGAACGCATTTACCGATTCGGCAGCGATGCTATTTAGTATCGCCTAAAGTACAAAAGGCGATCCGTGGGGAAGTTGATGTTATGCTCAAGGCCGGAATTATCGAGCCATCCGGTAGTGAGTGAGTCAAATCCGGTAGTCATGGTGAAGAAACCGAGTAGCAAATATCGCTTTTGTATCGATTTCCGTAAAGTAAACAACATCTCGAAGAAGGACGCGTACCCGTTACCGAACATGACGGGCATTCTCGACAAATTACGGTCCGCGCGTTATATCTCGACTATCGACTTGAGCCAAGCTTACTTTCAAATACCGTTGGCAAAAGAGAGCCGCGAAATTACCGCTTTTTCCGTCCCGGGCAAAGGCCACTATCACTTTACGCGAATGCCGTACGGATTATCGGGGGCTCCGGCCACATTTCAACGGTTGCTCGATAAATTAATCGGGCCGGAGATGGAGCCCCACGCATTCGCGTATTTAGATGATATTGTCGTAGTTACCGAAACATTCGAAGAACATCTCGAATGGTTATCGCGCGTTCTCGCAAAGATCAGCTCGGCCGGACTTACAGTAAATTTAGAAAAATGCGAATTTTGCCGCTCGGAAGTATCTCGAATTTTTGGTGCACCGCAACGGTTTAAAGGTAGACGACGAGAAAGTCCAGCCGCTTCTCGAGTACCCGGCGCCGAACAATTTAAAGCAACTACGCCGCTTTTTAGGGATGACGTCGTGGTATCGTCGCTTTTTACCGAAGTTCGCGACAATTAGCGAACCACTCACACGACTGCTTAGGAAAGGCAAGCGATGGGAGTGGACTACCGAGCAAATTTTTTGAGAAAATAAGATCTGATTTGACCACTGCTCCGATTCTTTCGTGCCCGAACTTCGAAGTACCGTTTATCGTACAGACCGATGCGAGTTCCGTGGGCGTGGGAGCTGTGTTGACGCAGACGATCGGCGGGGTCGAGCGCGTCATCGCGTATGCAAGCCGCGTGCTCGCGGACACGGAAAGAAAATACAGCACCACGGAGCTCGAATGTTTAGCGGTCGTTTGGGCGATAAAGAAATTTAGACCTTATTTGGAAGGCTACCGTTTTACCGTCATTACCGACCACAGCAGCTTAAGGTGGCTTCACAACTTAAGCAATCCCACGGGTCGACTTGCACGATGGGCATTAGAGTTATTAGAGTACGATTACGAAATCGTACATCGCAAAGGAGCCCTACATCATGTTCCCGACGCGTTATCGCGCATGTATGAGGGAGATTCCGAGGCCCCCATGGCGGCCGCGGCAATGAGCGAAGAAAACGATCTCGAAGCGAACATCGAGTCGGAGGTACCGGAGACCTCCGACAAATGGTACCGTAAGCGTTTCCGCGAAGTTTCGAAAGACTAGAAGCGGTTCCCGACTTGGCGGATTATCGAGGGGAAATTATATTTTTTGCGGCCCACAAAGATAATTTCGGATTTAGTGGAGGATCTCGATCGATGGAAGTTGGTGTTGCCGGGCGAATCACGGGGCGAGGCGCTCGGGGAATCCCACGATCATCCTCAGGCGGGCCATCTGGGCGTCGAGAAGACGTATCATCGTCTTGCCGTCGCCTATTATTAGCCCAATATGTTCCGGGATACCGCAAATTACGTTAGACGATGCGAGGTCTGTCAGCGGACTAAGGTGGACCAGCAGGCCCCTGCCTGATGGGGCCTGATGGGGCGGAGGGTCGTCGAGAAGCCTTGGACGGTGGTCGCGGCCGACATAATGGACCCGTTGCCGCGCAGCCGGGCCGGTTACTCCTATCTTTTAGTGATCCAGGATTTATTTTCCAAATGGATGGAGTGCCGGCCCTTGCGTAGCGCGAACGGAAAGCTCATTCGGGCCGCTCTCGACGATCTCGTGATATCGCGCTGGGGAACACCGAAGGTCTTGTTGACCGACAACGGTACCGAGTTCGTCAATAAGGATCTCGAACAATTCGCAAAGGAAAACAAAATACATCACAGTACCGTACCGCCGTATCACCTGCAGGCCAATCCGGTCGAGCGGGTGAATCGGATCTTAAAAACAATGATCGTGGCCTTCCTCGGAGACGACCACCGCGAGTGGGATGCGCACCTTACCGATTTTCGTTTCGCGTATAATTCCGGGTACCACTCGTCGATCGGAACATCTCCCGCGTTCCTCAACCTCGGGCGCGAATTAGACCCGCTGCGTTCCGTGAGGAGGTGAGGATCGTGATATCGCCGCGGGTTCCGGCTGAGTGGTCGGACCGCATGCGTCGGTTGGAGTCGATACATTCGTGGGTGGCGGAAAATTTAGAGTCCGCGTATCAGCGCCAATCGGCGCGTTATAATTTGAGAAGGCGTCCCGTTGCGTACAAGCGGGGCGATTTGGTGTGGAGGCGACAACATGTGCTTTCGTCCGCGGCTCAGCACACGGCCGCCAAGTTAGCGCCGAAATTCGATGGCCCCTTTAAGATTATTAGAGTACGGTCGGCGGCGGTGTGTGAGCTCGCGCGGCTGGATGGGAAGCCAGTCGGAAAGGTTCATGTAAAAGAACTGAAACCTTACGTGACCCCGATCATTTCGTAGATACCGTACCGTACCGTTGAGAAAGATGTCGGAGACCAAGAGGGCTTGGGATAGCTTCAGGAACCGCTACCGCGAGGTGTTCCGCCTGATAGCCCGGGAACATCCCGGATTTTGGGTCGGCGCCCGAGACGTTTGGGAGACGTACCAGCGGGAGACGACCGCCACCCGAGGGGCTGTCGTGAGGGAGGTCCCGCCGATGTGGGATGCGGCCTCCCAGACGTACCCATCGAAAAGCTACCGGTCCCGTCGACTTCGCGTATCTCGGCCCTTTGGTGGTATGTCGCTTCGCGTTGGTGAACGGTGCAGCCCGCTGCACCTGGCGCCCAACCACTTTCGTGAGAGTGTGAACGGCCGAGACGCGCGGACCGACGGCGGTTTGCCGACGGCGAGCGAAAATCACGTCGCAATATATATATACATATATAGATTTGTATCTAATATTAGGTGTAGTAAAAAGAAATCCATTATTTTTGCATGAAATTGAAGGCTTTAATTACCATAGTTAGAATGATCCGATTTAGGTCAAATATGCGTCGTTTTGTTCGATAACTTATTGCCATTTTGAAGATAATTTCATTATGCCTCTCTCATAGGAGCCCTCGTCCCTATTGGCAAAAAATTGAGACAGTCGATTTCACAAGCCTCTCTTGAAGCGAATTTTTCACCAGCAAAATTGTTCGCCATGGACAGGAACAGATGGTAATCATTTGGTGCCAGGTCCGGACTATAAGGTGGATGCATAAGAACCTCCCAACCAAGCTCCCGGAGCTTCTGGCGAGTCACTATCGATGTGTGTGGCCTGGCCTTGTCTTGATGGAACACAATTCTTCTCTTATTGGCCAAAGCTGGTCGCTTCTGGGCGATTGCTTCCTTCAGACTGTCCAATTGTTCACAGTACAGTTCCAAGTTAAGAGTTTTGCCGTAGGGGAGCAGCTCATAGTAGATAATTCCCTGCTAATCCCACCAAACACACAGCAAAACCTTCCTGGCTGTCAATCCTGGCTTGGCCACCGTTTCCGCCGGCTCACCACGATTCGACCACGACCGTTTTCGCTTGACGTTGTCGTAAGTGATCCACTTTTCATCACCAGTGACCAACCGCTTCAGAAATGGGTCGATTTTGTTGCGATTCAGCAGCGATTCGCAGATGGAAATTCGGTCCATGAGGTTTTTTTGCGTTAACTCGTGTGGCACCCATACATCGAGCTTCTTCTTGTATCCAGCCTTATTCAAATGGTTCCAAACGGTTTTTTGTGCAATCTTTAGCTCTTGGGCAATCGAAACAGTGCTTACATGACGGTCGGACTCGACAATGTCCATGATTTTATCGATATTTTCGACAATTGGCCTTCCAGTGCGTGGTGCATCTTTGACATCGAAATTACCGGAACGGAATCGACGAAACCAAAATTGCGCGTGATTGGCTGTTACAGTATCAGGACCATAAACACTATTTACATTTTCAGCCGCCTGGCTTGCGTTTTCGCCTTTATCGAAGAAAAACTGTAAAATATAGCGTATTTTCTCTTTGCTAGTGTCCATCTTTGATGCGCTCAAACAAAACTGAGTCAACTAATCACAAAACTGTCAGAAAAGTTTTTTTAGTACGAAATCTCATCTTTCTAACGCCATCTAGTGGAACCCGATCGGACTTATACAACGCGAGATACAGATAACTAAAGCCATCTATTGGAAAAATAATGGATTTCTTTTTACTACACCTAATATTTAATAACTTTTCCTTAAGTTTTTGCTAAATATACCGACTTGCGCTTTTCTGAACATAATATCGTCGTGTTGTAGCTCTGATTTATCGTTTTAGCCTATCTTTCAATTGCTTCTTAATATATGCTGTCACCTATACATTGTCATTATCTTTCAACGCAATCGAAATCTTACAATCTTTAAGAATTTTCATCTCAGGACTGAGACTATCCAGAGACTCGCGCTTTTCTAGACATAATATCATTGTGTTATAGTTCTAACTTATTATTTTACTTGGCCTTTCAATTGTTTCTGAACATTGTTGTCGCCTACACCTTGTCATAAATTTCATTGCAGTAGAAATGTCTCAATCTTCTACATCTTACATATAAGATACGAGACATCTTGAAAAGTGATTGAGAGGCAAACTTAAATAATAAATTGGAACTATATCGCAAGGACATTATGTTTAAAAAAGCACGAGTCACTGTGTAATCTCAGCCTTGAGATAAAAATTCATATACATATTGATTGCGATGAAATTAACGACATAATACAAGAGACATCATACCGTGGACAACGACTGAAGGACAAACTAATATAATAAATTAGAGTTCCATTACAACAATATGTGACGTGGCGATTTTGGGTCGCCCGTCTCAAGAGGCGGAAGGCCTCCGAGAGGGTCCGGGGAGTGTCGCGCTCGCCTGCAACTGCGAGGCGAGCGGCATTGTCATCATAAGATTTCCGGGGAGGCGTTCCCTTTTGGGCTAGCAATCTCGTACCGTGAGGGCGAGATTGCTTTCTTTTAGATTCTTTGGTGTGGTGCTCCCGCGTCCCGAAGCGTGTGTACCCTTTTGCCGCGGGTAGCCTCGGACCAGCAGGAGCAGCGGAGAAAGAGGATCGGACCGCCACGGGAAGAAGTGGAGGAGTCGCCGGGAGGACAAGGAGCCCCCCCCTCAGGTGACGTCTTTGTTCCGTTACAAGTTTCCGTTGGCGAAGGATTTTTGCCGTTACCGTAATACCGCTGACGATTTATATTCGTGTATTTTCGACAGCGAAGAAAACAAACAATGAGGCAGCACATACCAACAAGAAGCCGGGATCACGCGAACAAGGAGAGAGAAAATGGGATAGAATATTGGAACCCATCCCGGCAACGCGTGATTCGGCCGAAGGGAGAGAGAGAGAGAAGTAAGAGGGAAGTAAAAACGGAGCGGAGATCTCGGCTGGGGCCAACATCTACGAGGCTCAAAAATGAAAGAGACACTTCTTGCGGAGACGCGAAGCGAGAGCTACCGAGCGATTTTAGGTTACCGTACAAGAGATATCAAGACTCAAGTCACCTGCTATCGTATTTCATGTTGGGGTGCGTCGTGAGGGTACCGCGAGAGTGAGTACGGAAAATCGTACGTGGCTAGTGAGCCGACGCCGAAGTAGCGCTACCGACTGCATTGTACCGAACAGGGCACAGCGTTCGGAGAGAGAGAGAGCGAGCTAGCGAGAGCGGAGGGGACGAAGAGGAGAAGCGGTTGACGGAGCGACCGAGCGGAGGAGCGTGACACCGGCTGCGGAGGCTGCCAAAGGCGTTCGAATTTATAAGAGCATCCTGTTGTATCACCCCGTTGTCGTGTGAACCGTGTGCGCGGCGTGGCCGTCCAGCGGCTGTCGGATTGTGAGCGAAAATTTGTGTGTTTAATATCGATAGCCGAAGCTGTCTGGCGGCCGTTCCGCGGGACGCGGGGAGCGAAGGTCTCTCTCTCAATCGCGGGTGTCGAGATCGCGGAGTTGGGGACGAGAGAGCAAGCCGTTGTCGTTGTCGCCTCTCCGCCGGGAGTCATTAGGTGAAGTCGAGAGGTGGTATGCGGGCCACCGATTGTTATCGAGGAGATTTTCTTTGTATTCCCGTTGTCGAACGGAAGAAAATAGATTTCTTGTTTTTTTGTTACATCCGAAATTCGGTGACATCTCTTCATCATTCTACGCCTCCTATCCCTCTACCTCTCGCAGCAGAACCCACTCCCCACTCCGACTAAAATTATAAGGAGCTGTCGGTCTCGTGGGCGATCAGGTCGTCTCCCCGTCTCTAACCGTATCGTTGGTGTTGGTGGGTACGATTTACGTGCCTGGCGCCCAACTTTAGTCACTGTTGTATTTTCTTTAGGGAATTTTAGGAAGCAGCGACGGAGGGCGACTGAGAGATCGCCGCGACTAATTGCCCGCCGCCTACGTAATAGGTGCGGTTGCAAATATTATACAATACATGGAAAAGTGTGAGTCTATACAGTTAACGAAAATTTAGGGAAAAATGTTTAAAATTGAGAAATTTCTGCTGCAATGAAATTTATTACAATAGGAACAAATGTTGAGAAGCTATTAAGAGGACAAATAAAATATTAAATTAGATGCTACGTCTTAGAGGAGGAGCGGGAATCTTTTCGTTCGCAGGAAAAGCGAATCTCGTTCGTACACGCGTGTCAGGGAACGGGTCAAGAACCTGGCGGGTCCCTTTACTCGGTCACTGACGTACGACGAGCGGTCCGTTTTTCGGTCAAGGACGCGAATCCTTTTACCGGGGATAGGACCATGAGTTAACTGTTGGAAGGTGGGGTGATTTTGAAATGAATTGATGGGAATAAAGTAATAACAAATTTATTAAAATAAGGGTGACAACAAAATGATATACGGCGCGGTTTAAAATATAACAATAAAATGATATCGTTGAGGAAAATGGTAGAGAGGTATGAAAAGAAGTGATGGGTCTGGGTGATAATTAATCTCTAAGACAATATTAATCATTGAGTGAAGGTATTGAGCAGCGGCTTCTATTTCATCGGGATCCCTTATCCCGAGAATGGATTCAAAGGTATGAAGAACGTATAAATGTATAAAATGTAAAAATGTTTGCAAAATGTACAAAAAACTGCCTGGTTGTGCCCGATGCACAGGCGAAAATATACGTGTAATGCAACTCGAAAGCGAGAAATGTAAATTTTCAATATAATGAAACTACAAAAATAAAGACACATTATATATTCCATGGTTCTGTATATAAGCATCTGGCCATTTGTTCGCACTTTCCACCCCTCCTTTCAACTGAACGCCAGAGACGGTAAACAGCGTATCTGGCATGCAAGTAGGCAATAAATTTGGTCTTCATTTCTTGGCCTACAGCAACGCATTCGGTCAAAGTAGGTAGGAAAACGGAATGCATCGAAAAAATAAAATCGACCAAAAATGACCACTGAACCCAACCGCACACATAAAACATAAAAGTTTACGACTACGGTTATTTGTTTTCAATAAAGACAAGGATCCGCCATTCAGCACTCAGCCACTTTGAAAAAAAATGTACCGCGCTGTTCGGTACGGTCGACGGTCATCTCTCGAATTGTTCGTTCTCTCCCCACCCTCTCATAGAAATAACTGAAAAAATTCTATCGTACAGATAATCAACCGTCAGACAGTCAGTTGTCGGTCAGTCGGTCAATCGGAAGTATCGTAGAGATCTGAAAAATTTGCACAGCACCGAGTGAATCGTCAAGTGAAAATGGATATAGAAGAAATGAATATAGAAGAAATATAAATTGAAACAGTTTATAAAAATATTAAAGAAAATCGATACAAGTCCGCGGAATATGCCGTAGTAAGTAATGTGAAAAGTGTAATTTGAAAATTTTGTGCGCGTGTGTATTATTTTCATACTTCGTCATTTGCATATTTGTCTCTTTTCAGTTTCAGTTGCTTGCGTGAACGTGGAAAAGTAAAAATTACTCCACCAAGTAGGATAAAAGGCTACTTTTCTATCGCCGAAAGGCGAAGAGTCCGTGCATCGAGGCACGGCATTGCATATAAAAAGCCGGGCAAGTTAGCTGCCCAGCACCAAGCTATAGTCCCGGCAGTTATAGTAAGATTTTTATAATTATTCTATAATATAATAATTATTAATAATATTAATAATATTAATTTTTTCAGTGCTTCAGTGGGACCATGCCTATCGCAACAGGCGTTAAAATAGCGGGATATGTCAACATAAGTGATCGCAAAATTAAACACTATTATAGATTGGGGGAAAAAAATATAGACGAAGAAATCTTAAATGATTTATGGCACGAAGAGAGCACCGGAAGGAATTTATATGATCTATTTAATTTAAACGATTTATTTGATAATTATACAAATGTAAAACCGGATATAGAAGTTTGGTAATACAAAAAAATTTTTATAATATAAAAATACATGTGCATTTCTTTTCTGAACCCTTATTTCCTCCCGGTGGGGTTTTAGCCGATAAGAGTCCAGCATAACCCTCGCCTCCCCTCAAGAGGCGAGGGTATCCATGAGGATTTCCCCATCGTAAACAAAAAAAAATAAAATAATAAGAATAAATAATTATATATATATATTTGGACGTTATATTTTTTCAATATACTTTATGTAATATGATTTTTCTTTTAACCATTATATAAAAATAATATATTTCAGTAAAAATCATATAACTTCTAGATTCTGTTACACATATGGTTAATATAATTTAATAAAGTATAATAATGAACAATATATTTGCTTACTTTTTTAACTACATAAATACAATCCATAAATTTAAATCAAAATTATATCTTTTTTCTTCTTTTCTTTCTTTCAAGAATTTATCGTTAACAACTGTTTGTAAGTATCAGTGACATTATTTGATCATGTATAATTAATATAGTAAAACTTCCTTAACCTTTTGATGGTGGTAATCCACGTTACCATCTAAACTTCTTTACTATTTGGCAGTTTATTGTCCAACTAACATATTTAGACTGGTTTTTTTGTATTTTACCGCTATCTTAGGGATAGAATAATATAAGAAAATAGTTTAGGACTTATTATTTATTGCAAAAGTTTTATAAATAAACAAAGAACAAAAAAACTTGTATGGGGATACAGTTTCAGTCATGTATCCTTTATCGTGATCTGTCTTTCCTTGTAGTCGCAGTAGGCCCCCGTTGCCTGTAGGAAATCGATTCCTAGTATTTCCTCGTAGTCGATAGGGAAGTCATTGCGCACCACATAAATAATGTGCTTGACCGCTGCTTTTCCTAGCAGGAACGTCGCACGGAATCTTCCGAAGGTATATATCGTGTGCCCGGTTATCCCGGTTAATGCTATTTGGTCCTCGTCGATTAGGGTTTCACCCTTGATGTTTCGTAATTTAATAAAACTTATTGCGGAGCCGGTGTCGAGCAGAAACGGTGTTTTCTCTTTTTTTACCTATTTCACCGTTAAGTAGAGTAATTCTAACCCCGTTTCTCTTTTATTATTATTGTTTCGAGATTGTAATTGATTTATAGGATACGCGCGGGCAGGTTTGCGTCGTCTACGTTCTTCGTCACGGTCGCTGTCCTCGTCGCTTTGTGTATCCTTCGCGAGGCTAATTTTTTCCTCGCGGAACTGCACCGTTCGCGGGCACGGATTTTGCGTTTTTGCAGTGTCTGCGGCGTGAGCGGGCGTCGTCCTCTTGTGGAGGTTTCTGCACTCCTCGCGGTTATGTCCCAATTTGTTGCAGAATGTGCAATGTTTAAGGACATTGTTTACACGCGCGTTGCCCTCCGGTTTAGGCAGTGAGAACCGAGTCCCATATCGGCTGTTGCGGCATTCTCGCCCGATGTGACCCAGCTTTCCGCACTTTAAACATTTTAATGCGGACGATTCTCGCGCGGGTATACTATTTGCGTATCTGCGATATCGCGTGGTCATCGCGATATCATTTGAGTGGCTGTTGCCGCTTCCTGCCTCTTTTACTCGTTCTTCTTCGATGGCTTCCGTTATTGCGTCTGCTAATGTAGCGGGGGCGCGAGAGCGTACTATTGTTTGTAGCTTTTCATTCAATCCTAATTGATAGTTTATAAGCGCCTATTGTTTGATATACCGATGTATCATGCTCTTTTCGTGCTCTGAATATTCGTTGCCTTCGGTGGTTGCCGTGAATAATTCGGTCGCTAATTTCTCTATTCGCTTACCGAAGACACGTGCTTCTTCCCCCGGTTGCTTTGTGCATAATTAAATTCGCGCTGTAATCGCGTACTGGACTTTTTTCTCGCGTAACATTCTTCTAACGTATTTTTTAACGAGGCGTAGTTGCGCTGATCTCGATTTTTTATTTCGATTAAAGCGATTCCTTTTAGTTTTGTGCAAACTACTAATGCCCGTACTAATGCAGTTTCATCTGCAGAGTGTATTATCTCGAATGCGTAGTCACACGCAGTGAAGAATTCCATTAATCTTTCCCAGTTTGATCCATCGAAAAATGGAATACGGTCTTTTGCTTCGCGCAGCCTAGCGTGATTCTCTGTGTTACGGCCGACGCTATCTATCTCTTGTAGTCTGTTATAGGAATCTCGCTCGTATGGCTCTACTGACGCGACGTCAGTGAGAGCTATTCCGACGTTTCTTTGCGTGAGTATTTGCGCTGTCGTGGCGGACGTATTTTTTAGATCCTCTATGCCTTCGATTATTATTTCAAGTAAAGCAAACAGTCGATCCGCATCTATCCCTAAACTTCCTATTATTGGTCGGTTCTGATTCGACTAAATGTTTTCAAATTGCGGCGCGGATTTCTCACGGGGTTATTGCGTCCCGTCGATTGATATCGTTGTCAACGTTCTCCGCATTTTGGCTATTTCTTCATCAATCGCGTAACACATTTCCCGGTTTCCTATGATTTCCGCGGACGTACCCGGAGGTGGTGTGACAGACATTCTGTTCTCGCAGAATATTTGATTTGTATCGAAAATATCACTATCGTACGATGATAAAGAGAAGTCTCCTCTGAGGGAGGGATTACTAGGCGTTTGACTGATTATTAGCCTTGCACTCTTATGTTTTATTTCGGACGCTTTCGCTCGCTCGCACTCGTCGGTAGTTATGAGGGAAGCATCGGGCGCACTTTCCGCTTTGTCAAATTGTGTGACTCTATTTGCTCGGTCGGGTAAATCAATTTCTTCCTCAGAAGAGTAATAATATTCTAGGTTTTTCTGAACGCGTTCCGCGATATCTTGTATGGCTGACTCGGCAAGGTGTAATAACTTAACCGTGGGGATCTGCGTGAGTCGCTTTATAGACTTTGAAGCGGGGTCACTATGCAACCACGATTTGTTTTCTAGATGTGCGTACGACTCGAGACGTCCCTCTGACATTCGCGATCATTACCCAATACAATTATCGTAATTCGTTTTCAACTTACATTAGCGCATACTGCATGTTGCTGTACTGCGAACGGCTCGAACTGGCTGGCGTCTGGACGGTGATACTGTTGCAGTAGGTTAGTACCTCGGTATCGCAGTCTCGCTGTCGTTCTCGGCTCCGATGTCGCGATCTCCGTTGCTCAGTTGGTCGTTGTCCCTGGTCGGTTTTCCAGTAATTGATGTTCGCGTTGACGGTTTGGGCTTTTCTCTCCTTGGTGAGCTTTTCCGGGGACGATACTGCTTGGTGCCTCTCTTCGGGTCGGCAGTTTCCGCCGGTCTCGGCTCCACTTTAGTAGTCGTCGTAATACGATTTTTCTGGCGGCTGTCCTGGCTGACTGCTGCACTCGTTGGTGACACTCCTTCAGTGTGTTTCGAGCCTCTTATCCACTCACCCTCCTCCTTGTCTTTACCACTGTTTTCCGTGAAATATTTTTCACGAATATTTCTCGTTTTTTGTTTCAGATGCAGGCTTGCTATCAATCTTTTAAAACAATCCCACCGCTGCCACCAATTTGTTGCGGGATCGAAAACGAGGCAGTGGTAAAGGTGTTTTAATAAAACTTAGTTTTATTTTGAAAAGGAGTCTTACTGACTTAACCCTTTACTAGCGCGTTACAAAATGTAGTCTTAAAGATAGATAAGTCTGGTTCGGTCGGCCGGTGGATTGGCTCTCCCTTCCTTCGGTGACGGCAGTCGATTTATAGACTCGTCGCCGAAGGAATCTTGTAAATTTTGCGGAAACATCACGCCACTTGCGACCTTCGTTCATGCAGGCCGTGCATTCTTTGCTTATTGCCTTTTTTGGACTTCCGCTGTGTGGCGTGATGCTTAGTCTGCAACACGTGCGGCGCAGCCGGAAGTGCTTCGCATGGCACTTTCGCCATTTAATTAATGTATATTAATTACGGGATAGTCAGGCTCACTCGGGGCATGACACATCGATCGCGAAGAGAGTCGTGACGATGAGCGATCCGACGTCAACGACATTGACCACGTCGAGCGCGAAGAGAACGGTGACAAAGTTCAAATTATAGATGAAATACTCGCATCTTCGATGAGTACATTCGTTCGATTAGAGTTCTTGCGTGCACCTTGTTTTTTACATTCGAACCGGCAATGTTTAATACCATTTTTTGTTGCAGTCGCGAACAGAGATCATTTGACCTTCGACATTGAGTGCCGCATCCGATATTATCACCATCAACGATGACCGAGATCAATATTGCGAAGGCGATGAACGATCGACGATCGACGATTTCGACAGTGATCCTGAACCAACCACAATAGGTATCGACTTACCACTTGTACCGAAAAGAGACACTTGAATGTACAATTACCGCGTAACGGTGTTGTGGACGCCTTGAACAGTGTAACCGTTGTCACGCGCGAGTGCAAACGTCCACGAATAGATGCGTCTCGACATTGTAGCGGATGGATGATCAAGTTGTCGTATAAATAAAAATAATGGTTACCTTTTGTATTCGACATCAAAACGTATACCATAATATACTTCAAACATAAAACCATAGTTTACTGTTTTATTCCAAAAAAATGTATCGAATTCATTCGACAGTGAAACGATATTTAATATACCTTTTTAGAAATTTAATATATTAAGTAATTATATATTAACTAATTTGCATTATATTATTAATTATATTAAAAATTTATTCTTAAAGTGATACGAATTGTGTGTTAGCGTTTTTTATAATAAGAAGATACTATGGGCAAAACAAAGCAAAAACGATCATTGTTAACGTTGTTCGCAATGTAAACGTAATTTTTAAGAGAGGAAGTGAAGGGAGGCGAATGACTGCCGTCACGTTACGCAAAACAGTAATTTTAATAAACAAAAGCTTATCTGGCACCCGACCGGTAGTCCGCCAAAGAGTGCTCTTACAAGAACGGTCACAAGAAGTATCGCCGATCGATGAAGAATACGCGACAAATTCGTCGTCTCTGGCCTTCGATGTGTTATCTCGCTTATTCCTGATATACACGGGACACAGGCCCGTGTATAAGAAACAGCGATTAGGTAGATATCATATAAACTCGAACTCAACGTTCGCGGTTTTTCTACACATCATTACTTATCAATAAATATTGTCGAAGACAAAGTCTATGTTTAGATTCTGAGTGAAGTTATAATAATATAAGAACGTTAATAAAGCCTCGAGATACACAATTTTAGAAAGCGGCTGAAATTGATGTTCGTTACGAACATCCCGCCTGACTCATCGGAAGAAGATCCGATGAGATACTTCGGCTGCGGAGAGTAGACTCTATACTTCCTCCACTCAAGCAATTTGAGTGAACAGATTTAACGGCGCGCAACTTAATCGGCGTATGCGAGCAAAACTGAAAAGCTGAAAACCGAAACTAAAAAGAAAAAGATAAAAAGTGTCATTGCGCACTAAAGGTTCTCGAACGAGCTGAGTTTAAAGCGACTCTATCGTTGAGGCGAGAGATGGCAGCAGCATAATTTTGACCACCGGCCGAAGCAGCGTGGTAGATGCAGTGCGGACTGTGACCACTCGCACCTGGCCGTCATCGCCAGGGTGTACAGCCATGATGCGCGCCAACGGCCATCAGCCGGAGGGTGTAGCCTCCGATCTAATGAGACAGAGCTAGCCGACTTAGATCGGAGGAGCCTTCGTACACCACTTGACCCGCCGAGTAAGTTCGACCAGATACTCCTGCGACCACCTCCGCCACAAATGATCGCGCATCTGTTGCACCCGCTGCCAACGGTCGAGTCGTTCCGGAGGAACCGCCTCCAGGGATGATTCTACGATGGCGCGTAGCGGCTCGCCTATCAGGAGGTGTCCAGGAGTCAAGGCCGTCAGGTCATCAGGGTCGTCCGTCAAGGCTCGCAGTGGACGTGAGTTCAGACAAGCTTCGACCTGCGATAGAAGAGTGGCCATCTCTTCGTAGGTGAGAGTGGCCACGCCGATCATCCGCTGCAAGTGGTGCTTGACGGACTTGACGGCTGCCTCCCATAGTCCACCGAAGTGAGGAGCGCCAGGAGGATTGAAGTGCCATCGCGTGCCCTCGCTAGCGAGTTGGTCCGCTGCACTCCTGGCTGCAGGCGCCGACGCCAGGAACAGAGCGCGCAGCTGCCTGCCAGCTCCCACGAAGGTCGTTCCGCAGTCACTATACAGCTCAAGACATGAACCACGCCGCGAAGTGAAGTGCCAGAAGGCCGCCAGGAACGCGCTCACAGAATAATCGGAAAAGACCTCCAGATGTACAGCCCGGGTCACAAAGCACACGAAAACGGCGATAAACGCCTTCGACGCCGAGTGCCCTCGCCCCCGAGTCGAGCGGAACAGGACAGGCCCTGCATAGTCCACTCCCGTCCTCAAGAAGGTTCGGCAAAGTAAGACCCTGGACTCAGGTAAGCCGCTCATCTGAGCATCTTGAGGCGATGCCGCCCGCCATCGCACACAAGGGAGGCAGCGATAGACATGCTCCTTTACCAGGCGTCGACCTCGGGGCACCCAGTACCGTCGTCGGATGGTGAACTGCACTAGCTGCACTCCGCCATGTATCATACGCCTGTGAGCGGCGTCAATTACCAACCGGGTGAAGTGCGAGCGCAGAATGACCGGATAGCGCTTATCGTAGCAGAGGAGCGCGTGTTTTAGGCGACCTCTAACCCGCAGGATTCCCTCCGCATTCTTGAAGGGAGAGAGGCGTAGAAGGGAGTTACGCCTCGGAAGTTGCCGCCCGCAAGCAACAGCTCGGAGCTCGATCTCAAAAGCCACCGCCTGTACGTGACGAATCCACAGCAGCTCCGCATGAAACAACTCCTCCGGTGTCAGGACGGGCGACGACGAACTTGTTCCCCGGGAGCGCACGAGCCAACGTCTCATCCAGGCTGTCACTCGTAGCAGTCTCGTCATAGATGAAAATCGTGAGAGCACAGGGAGAGAGCTCCTCCGTCTCCAAACGAGCGACGTGGACGACCACACGACGCTCCGGCACCTCCAACTTCTTACTAGAGATAGGAGATGATGGCCATCGGCGAGTGACCAAGAAGTCCGGACCGTTGAACCAAAGCGAGTGAGCAATGAAATCGCTAGGCGCCATGCCTCTAGAGGCGCAATCAGCAGGATTGCACTTCCCCGGCACATGGCGCCACTCAGCATCGGAAATGTTGCGGGATCCGTACGAGGCAGTGATGAAGGAAGTGTTTAATAAAACTTAGTTTTATTTTGGAAAGGAGTCTTACTGACTTAACCCTTTGCTAGCACGTTACAAAATGTAGTTTTAGAGATAGAAACGTCTGGTTCGGTCGGCCGGTAGTCTGGCTCTGGCTCCCTTCGGTGACAGAAGTCGATTTATAGATTCGTCGCCGAAGGAATTTTGCAAATCTGGCGAAAACATCGCGCTACTTCCGACCTTTGTCCATGCAGACAGTACATTATTTGTCTGCTGTCTGTTTTTGGACATTTTTGGACTTTGTCCTGTGTGGCGTGATGCTTACCTTGCAACACGTGCGGCGCAGGTGTGGCGAAAGTGCTTCGCATAGCACCTTCGCCAATATAATTAATGCCTATCAATTATAAGTAATTTGTCAATGTCCTGCTTAGGGCATGACAAGGAGGAGAGCCTCGATCTCCGCCATTCTGTTGCCTACGAAGGTCCAGTTCTGCGGATGTTCTCGGATCCAACTCAAGGCCACTGTTGAATCCGACCACAGATGCACAGCGGAAGGACGCAGCCTATAAATGGCTACCGCGTGAGAAGCAAGTCTCACAAGTAGGGTGGCAGCGTACAACTCCAGCCTCGGCAAGGACACCTGTCGGAAGGGAGCCACTCTCGTCCTGGCACACAGCAACGAGACTGACGTCGCCAGCCAAGGAAGTCCTCAAATAGAGCACCGCTGCGTAAGCCAGCTCCGAGGCATCAGCGAATCCGTGGAGCTCTGCTTAGCACCCCGGGCGGTCGAGACCGTTCCAACGCGGCACACACATTTGTCGCAGGAGGGGGAGCTCATGATAAAAAATCCTCCAAGCGTTGACATCCTTGTCCGGCAAAGGGGAGTCCCAATCAAGATGCCGGCACCAGGTTGCCTGTATGAGGCACTTCGCTCGTATTGTAACGGGCGCCATCCATCCCAACGGGTCAAAAAGCTGGGCTGCTTGAGAGAGAACGCCCCGCCTTGTAGTGGCGCTCTCCCCCAACGGGCAGATAGAGAACGCGAATTCGTCGACGAGCGGCCCCCACGTCAGGCCGAGGATGGCGTGGCTGGAATCTCGCGAAAGCAGCTCGAACTGTTCACCGTCAGCTCGATGAGTGACCGGGCCAGAAGAAGATCGCTATTGGCGATCCATTTCCTCAACGGGAAGCCTCCCGCTCGACAAACACTCTCAAGCTGTTGCCGCAGGGAGAGAGCAGATGGGATAGACGGGGCCCCAGTAAGGATATCGTCCATGTAGACATCCTCGCGCAGCACGCGAGCCCCAAGCGGAAACCTCTCTTCTTCGTCATTGGCCAACTGTTTTAACGTGCGGATAGCAAGGAATGGCGCAGAAGCAAGGCCGTAAGTAACGGTGTTCAACCGATACTCCTTCACCTCACCATCGGCACGCCACAAAATCCTCTGAAAATCGCGATCATCCGGATGCAGCAGAATTTGACGATACATTTTCTCAATGTCTGTAGCGAACACGAACCGGTGTCGTTGTAACGACACATACCGGCAAATGTGTCGTTACGCTGACTGCCGCTAAACATCACGCGGCCGTCAGCTGAGCGCACGCCCCCCCGACCCGCGCTATCACCGCGCCTGTCAACGCGCTCACCCGAGGCTGGCCGAAGACCCGGCAGCAACACTCGGGAAAGGTCGGCCACCGAGCCGAACTCACGGCGTCGCCGAAACGATCCTCGGCGGACGTCGCATACTCACGATTACTCTCGATCAAATTCGGATTAATCAACGAAAGAAACCGAAGACAGAAAAATGACGGGTATATAAACCCGACAGTTCTTGTCTTTGGGAGAGTCGAGTTTTGGACAGGCTTCGAGCAGTCTTGGGAGAGTCTGCAGCGATCCACCGTCTAGGAAAACTCGTCAGCGAATCTGCAGAGTGCCTCCAGAAGAGCGAAAGTTCCGCGTAAGTAATCCACCAGGCCGCAGCCATCGGCATCCGCGATTGCTTCTGTTCTTTGCAATATAAAGATCGGACGGCGAGTTTGCCGTCGCTCCGGTGTGTTCGCCGGAACGATCTTATTTTGTGCCGTCTTTGCGATATAAAGATCGGACGGCGAGTTTGCCGTCACTCCGGTGTGTTCGCCGGAACGATCTTATTTTGTGCCGTCTTTGCGATATAAAGATCGGACGGCGAGTTTGCCGTCGCTCCGGTGTGTTCGCCGGAACGATCTTATTTTGTGCCGTCTTTGCGATATAAAGATCGGACGGCGAGTTTGCCGTCGCTCCGGTGTGTTCGCCGGAACGATCTTATTTTGTGCCGTCTTTGCGATATAAAGATCGGACGGCGAGTTTGCCGTCGCTCCGGTGTGTTCGCCGGAACGGTCTTATTTTGTGCCGTCTTTACAATATAAAGATCGAACGGCGAGTTTGCCGTTACTCCGGTGTGTTCTCCGGAACGATCTTACTTTGTGCCGTCTTTGCGATATTTCGTGTAGTCTTCGCTATATAAAGATCGGACGGCGAGTTTGCCGTCGCTCCGGTGTGTTCACCAGAACGATCTTGTTTTGTGCCGTCTTTGCGATATAAAGATCGGACGGCGAGTTTGCCGTCGCTCCGGTGTGTTCACCGGAACGATCTTATTTTGTACCGTCGTCGGGATTCAGAGATCGAACGGCGAGTTCGCCGTTACTCCGGTGTGTTCTCCGGAACGCTCTCATAAAAATATTTCTTTTGTTGCTTCCTCTCTACTTCCGATAGGACTCCGAGTACGAAAGGACGCGAGGGCAGACAGAGTCGTCGCCCACACCCACCGACTGGCCGGCGTGGCCGCCGGCCCGGAGTACCTCCATCAACAAAACGCATCGCGCCAACCTTAAATTCGATCAACGACCGCGGCGGCTAGAATCGGGGAGCCAGCCCGATAGGCATCGCGAATCTCTCCCGTCGTCACTAACGCGACGGAACAAAGCACATAATTACGGCGTGCCAAGAAACAAGCGTGAGCTTTACGCCCGACGCACCAGATAACTATTGTGCGCGCCCCACAAAGCGCTGGCGCGGCTCGACGCGACGCGTTTTTGCGTGCTTTCTTCGATACGCCGACAGTCAGACAAGACGAGGACCCGGCCTTTAAACACCGACTAAAAGCTGCGACGACGCCCGCACGGAATCTCTCGTTCTACCGACGCCCGGACCCTCCGACAGCGAATCTTTCTTTTCCTTTGTAAACTCTATGTATTAAAATAATTACAGCTGATAAGCTCTCGATAAGTCGAGAATCACGCATTAAACAAAAACCACGGCACGTAAACACGGCCGATCCCCGAGACAGCGAGCCTAAGCGTAGAAACAAAGCCGCGCGTCGAGACGGCACCCAAACAGTGGGAACCTCGCGCGATAACACGGGGTCATTGCGTGCTGAAGAAAGAGAATAAAGCGTCACTGTCTACACAACACCGACCGACTTAAATTATTCCCTAAACTCACCTTCTCCTAATAAAATTTCTGCGCGCAATTCGCTAACGACGATCACGGCGCAGGGCCGGATCGATAAAGAAAAACCGAACCCGGAGGCACCGGCGTTACATCGTCGCCAAGCAAGCAGCACATCAGCGAGTTTCGGCAAAAGGTTTGGTCCGACCTTGAGAAAGTCATTCAATGCGTAACCGTCACTTGTACGCTGCGAACCATCGAACACCAAGCGCAGCTTTTTAGTTCCTCCGGATTCGCGAAAAACGCCATGGTGCGGCAGGAAGCATCGTTTGCTGTCCCCTTGACGCTCGACGGGGAAAGCCGCGCTCATGTATCCAAGAGATTCGTACTCGCGCATGAAATCCTCATATTTTTCTCTGAGCGTAAGATCGCGAGCGAAACGTTTCTCCATGGCGAAAAGAGAGCGCTCAGCCCGGCGCCGTGTGTCGCTCAAATCAGGAACGTTATTTACTAATGGTAGCCGTACGACATATCGTCCTCGATGTTCCCTAGAGTGCATGGCCTCGAAGTGCTCCAGACACGATTCTTCCTCGTAGGGAACCGAGTTCTGAGGAACCTCCTCCAACTCCCAAAATTGGCGCACGCGGGCGGACGGTACAGCTCGTCGTCAACCGAGCAATGTAGTGCGAAGACGGAGAAGCGGTGGGCAGTGTTGACGCTCTCCCCTATCACGACCCAACCGAGACGCGTGCGGAGCGCGACCGGCTACCCGGATCCTCCCCTTCGCACACCGTCGAATATCAACTCTGCGAAAGTTTCCGCATCGAGGATTGAATCAATTGCGCCTTGATTCAAGTAATCTGTATCCGCCAAGTCGGTGTCGCGAAGATGCGGTCACGATTTGCCCGAAACGCAATATCGCTGACCATAAGATGTCAATCGTGGCAGTACGTAGGCTTGCACTCACAGAGCTGGCGTCCCGAAACGTGAGATGACCGACACGCACACTCGACCGCAAGTTGAGCCGGAACTCACTCTTCCAATTCCGGTGATGGAGAGAGTCGACGAAGTCCGCGGCAGTCTCAAGCGCTGAGCAAGCGCCTCGCCTATCAGAGAGGTCTCGGAACTGGGGTCAAGAAGCGCCCGTGCGAAGTGATCCCCGAGATGACCCACGACTTTGACGCGCACCGTGGCGGACAACTGTCCGCTGAACTCTCCGGACAGACGACGAGCTACGAGAGCCTAAATGTTCGCGCTCGCTTCTCCGCGCTCCATGCCCGCGGAGTCGAAAGCGTCATGCATTGCGCTATGACGCCTATCGCCGCATCGAACGCATGATTTTGATGAATTACATGCGCTGACGGGATGCCTACCCAGACAATTCAAGCACAGATTGTGCTTCTCGATTGCGTTCCTACGCTCCACGGCTGACCGCGACTTGAATTTGTCACAAAATAAAACGTAGTGCGACTTAGGACACAGTGGGTACCGTCCGCGAGAAGACTCCTGCAAGTTGGCGTGCAACGATCTCGCCATCCGGCCCGATCCATGTTTTGAAGCGCTAGAATCGATCTTACCCGCGCACAGGGCGTCTATAGTATGCAGCTTACGCTCTAGAAAATTAAAGAGCTGATCGTATGACGGAGGATCAGAAGAGCCCCCAACATGTGGTTCTCCCACTCACGTCTGGTCTTCGCGTCCAGCATCTCCATCACCAGGTACACGAAGAGATCGGAGCTGTCCGGTTTCCCCACGCCTCCCAGGGAGCCCACAAGGTTCATCATACCGTGGAAGACCTTCCGAAGATCGGTGACGGACTCCGACTTCATCTTCGGCAGAGAGATGAAAGCATTGAAGAATGCAGTCACCAGCATCCGCTTGTTTTCGAAGTGATTGGTGAGGATTGTCCAAGCTCGGAGAAAGTTGTCACTGACCACTGGGAGGCTGCGTATCAGCAGCTCAGCGTCACCCTTGATGCACATTTTCAGATAGTGCAGCTTTTCTATTTCTGAAATTGATCCGTCGGATATGACCATTGGACGGAATAGATCCCGAAAAGCAGACCAATCCTTTGATCTGCCGGAAAATTGCGGCAGTGGGATGCGAGGCAACGATGACCTGGAACACGAACCGTCCGACGGACAACTGCGAGGAGCTTCTGCCGCCATCTTCTTCTAATCGAGAGAGATTGCTCGACTTCGAGTCACGCGAGGCACGCTACTGCAGGTAGACTTTACCGATAGTGTCGCACCGCATGTAGTCATGATGCAGCAGCTCGGAGTGGAATTTCGAGCGCAACAAGTCATGGCGTTCCTCGAATTTCTCCCACTTCTTATCCAGAAGACTGATGGTCAATTGCACTAACGTCGAGGTAATCTTCGCCGCACCAGCCTTCCTCAAGTTGTCGGTGATGCGAACAATGGTCGCAACACTCCGACTGAGCGCTGATGAGCGATTCTATTGTTAGCGGCCGAAGAAACCAAGATATGTCAAACAAGGCACTCACTTCACTAAGCCACCGGAGCGCAAGCAACGCAGTATCCAGCTCGAAGGACCAAATGTTCGCAACGTAAACGTGATTTTTAAGAGAGAAAGTGAAGGAAGGTGAATGACTGCCGTCACGTTACGCAAAACAGTAATTTTAATAAACAAAAGCTTATCTGGCACCCGACCGATAATCCGCCTAAGAGTGCTCTTACAAGAACGGTCACAAGAAGTATCGCCGATCGATGAAGAATACGCGACAAATTCATCGTCTCTGGCCTTCGATGTGTTATCTCGCTTATTCCCGATATACAAGGGACACAGGCCCGTGTATAAGAAACAGCGATTAGGTAGATATCATGTAAACTCGAACTCAACGTTCGCGGTTTTTCTACACATCATCACATATCAATAAATATTGTCGAAGACAAGGTCTATGTTTAGATTCTGAGTGAAGTTATAATAATATAAGAACGTTAATAAAGCCTCGAGATACACAATTTTAGAAAGCGGCCGAAATTGATATTCGTTACGTACAAACGTCTTTCTCAACTTCTTCCTTCGTCTTATCGTTCGGTGACTGTACGCTGAACATATCGTTGACGTTATTATCCGGCAACAGCATATGCGAAGTGCGATGTATCTACGATGTAAATTATATCATCGATCGATAATAAATACAAGTATGCACATAAATGAAATGTGAGTTTCTTTAACCCCTGTTTTCCGTTTCATAACGATAAGTGGAATACCCGATCGTTTCCGTTCGGTCGCGCCACGCGTAGCGTTCACGCTCCGTCGACTCCGTCTCGGAGCAACACGTGCCAGTTGTCGTTTACGCTCCGTCGGCAGAGCGTGAACGCTAATGAAATCTAGCGTTACGCAACAAACGCGCCCGATCATTTCCGCTCGATCGCGCCATGCGTAGCGTTCATTTCATGTCTTATCGATAACATAATCGTTCGTATCTTTCGGCCACATACTCAAACGAATAACGATGTTATCTCACGAAAAAATAACTCTGATTATTGGTAGTATCGACTATCTGGTGTTTATCTAAAAATAAAGCTCAATGTTTCAATGACTCTGACAACAGACCTATAAAAAACGAGAGTCGACGCTTCGAGCCTTCAGAGTCTCAGCGATCAATACACAGCTCAAACTGGTTTATTTTTTCAAGCGGCAAACACCGAACGATGAAGGTTCAGCAACAAGTGAGTAAAATAACTTGGTAGAAAAACAGTGACCATTTGATAACGCTCGAATTGAAATTCTCACTTTGATTTTTTTGTTCGTAGCATTTTATGAACGAGGAAGACGATGTCGTATCGTCCACGTCAGGTTTTCCAGCACTGGACGATTTGTTGCGTACTTGTTGCGCTAGTTATAATAGATTCGATCAGCGATATCGATTTGCGTAATCTGTTCGAAGATCATTACGAGGGCGAAGTAAGTTTCGAAAATAACCATGAGCACGAAGAGAGCCGTGACGATGAACAATCCGGCGTTAACAACATCGATCACATCGATCGCGAAGAGAGCCGTGACGATGAGCGATCCGACGTCAACGACACTGACCACGTCGAGCGCGAAGAGAACGGTGACAAAGTTCAAATTATAGAAGAAATACTCGCATCTTCGATGAGTACATTCGTTCGATTAGAGTTCTTGCGTACACCTTGTTTTTTACATTCGAACCGGCAATGTTTAATACCATTTTTTGTTGCAGTCGCGAACAGAGATCATTTGACCTTCGACATTGAGTGCCGCATCCGATATTATCACCATCAACGACGACCGAGATCAATATTGCGAAGGCGATGAACGATCGACGATCGACGATTTCGACAGTGATCCTGAACCAACCACAATAGGTATCGACTTACCACTCGTACCGAAAAGAGACACTTGAATGTACAATTACCGCGTAATTGTACGGTGTTGTGGACGCCTTCAACAGTGTAACCGTTGTCACGCGCAAGTGCAAACGTCCATAAATAGATGCGTCTCGACATTGTAGCGGATGGATGATCAAGTTGTCGTATAAATAAAAATAATGGTTACCTTTTGTATTCGACATCAAAACGTATACCATAATATACTTCAAACATAAAACCATCGTTTACTGTTTTATTCCAAAAAAATGTATCGAATTCATTCGACAGTGAAACGATATTTAATATACCTTTTTAGAAATTTAATATATTAAGTAATTATATATTAACTAATTTGCATTATATTATTAATTATATTAAAAATTTAATCGTAAAGTCTTGTAAATGTATAAATACCTAAAAATATATAAACTGTAATTGATCTAATGTTTTTTTAGAATAACTAATATAATTTTGTATAAGTCTTTTCATATTAAAAATGTAAACTATACTTATTAGAGCAACGATTGTTTTATTAAACACAGTTGTTTTATTCAAGACTTAGAAAATCGTATATACAAAAACCACGCGTACTGTGCACATTTCTGGCGCGTGCTTCCGTTCAGTGACGGCACTTCGGGTGACTGGACTGCCTAAGCGAAAGGATTAACATTCTCGTTTATCAAACAACGAACAAGAATGACACGGAAATAAAGTTTTTCACAGTGAAAAAGAAACACCTTTTCTCGTTCCCTGAAACGCATTCATCGCACGAGGTCGTTCGAACGTGTGTCGCCGTGTGTAATGTAAAGTTACACACGGCGACGAAACCGGCAGCCCTTCGGCGTCGGGCGAGCGTCGGTTGCGCACTGAGGAGCACTGCGCTGGACACGAATACCTGTACCTGTACCTGTACACTTTCCCCCACCACAGGTACAAAGTGAGCGTTAATTTCTCCCTCCGCTGTTCGAAGACACCGGTGTTACCGACAACCAAGCATGGTGTCTAACATCGCCCGCTTTGTGCTTGGTTGCACGCGGCGACACGCGTCCGAGCGACCTCGCGCGGTTAATGCGTTTCAAGAGAACGAAGGTCAACGATTCACCGTCGTCGATTACAGCAAAATGGGATCGTGTTAACTTTGTTCGAAGGAAAAAAACGTTCATTGTCGAAAAACATTTTATTGATAGACATTCAATGCGCAAAGCGATCGTCGTGAGATCGCGCTCCCACGTTCAGTTCTTCGATCACGACCGATCGTTGTTCTCGACGATCGAGTCGTTCGATCTCGTCTTTGTCACCGGTAGCGGCTTACACGAATGCCATATCGTATACAACGGCGCAACCGCGGTGGCGACCGCAAAGCGTGCGTGAAAGCGGACTCGTCCGAACGAGACCAGTTGCACAACGATACGCCGTAATGATAGCACAGAGTCGTGTCACCGTGTCCGCTGTAGAAGAGACCGGCTCATGAGTCGAATGTGTTCGATCGTCATCCAGTCAGCGTGATGTGCGAAGATGTCGTCGAACGTGGAAACATGTCGCTCAAACATCACACTACAGCGCGTAATCGGCGTGTCTAGGAGGCATGGCGTTCGATATCGGAGGACCGTCCGATAACACTCTCATCCAAATCTCCAGTTCCATGAGGGACTGTTGCGCGCACAATACAATATCGGGCAGAATATGCGAAGTCGTCTGGTTTTTTTGCAATCGAACTCGGAGTCTACGAATCGGCGAGACATGTCGCCACTAAGGTCTCCTCGTTGGCACGACACTGATTCATCGTCGTGCTCGAGCGTCGACTTGCGGGGCGACTAGCGCGTTATCTGCGATAACGAGAGACGGAGTCGATAGAAGCATAGCCGTAGGAGAGGGTACCGCTCGGTCGAACAGCGCGCCGTACGATCAAACGTATCCGACTCCCGCGGCTCCGAAATCGGCGCTACCGTGCTCAACGCCGTACATTCGCGGAACGCCCGTCAATTTTCGAGCCTGCGAAATCGTCATCCATGGCTTCAAATACGTAATTCCGTTTCCCACCGCGCTATGCAATGTACGATGATCGAAAGCGTCCTCGCGCGCAGTGCGATCGTCCGGCACGCATATGCGTAATCTTTCATTATAACGAGCCATATCGCCACACTCGCATCTATTCTCTTTGAAATTCGGCGTGATTGACTGCGTGCGGAATGAGAGAGGCGCACGTGTTGCGCAGTAGGAACAAACGATCAAACGGCGCGGTCACGTACTCGTTGTCGCGTTCATCCCGCAAGGACTGCGGACACACGAATCGAAACTCTCCACCACCGTCGCCGTTCGGATTGTCAGGCAGCAGCTCGTCGATCGAGTCGAACGCGAGCGTCGAGTCAATGTGACCGTGCCAGATTTTGCCGGTAGCTCGATCGAGCAACTGAACATTGCAAACGACGATTCAATTGCCGCCGTCGCCGGCGAACGCTCGCGTTTGAGACAAGCATCGCCAGCCATCGGAGCCGTCAGACTGGTGTTCACATTGCAGATGGCCGCGTCAGTCGGCACGCAGTAGCCGTCCACACGACCGTGTCGTCCGTTCAGAAGCACGCCCAATCGATCGTAGTAACGATACTCCACGCCGTCGGTTACGTCGCAGTACGTTCTGCAGTTTACGTATTCGTTCGTCGCGTCGACGAACGATCCGTGCGTCAGACACTCGGTTCGTCGCAACAATCGGTCTCTCTTGGTCGAGCCGTCGCCGTCAACGTTGTCCTCGCTGTCGTGGTCATTCGCGTCGACGGAGCATCATCGCCGTCGCAGTTTGGCGCCGACGAAGCACACTCGCAGCAACGAATCGATACCGACGTCCATGCGACGCCGCAATCGCCGAGCTCGATTCAATCGGGAGGATTGATCACGCCGATCGGACTCGTCCGTTGCGTCAACGATTCCATCGTCCTCGTACCAATCGGCGAGATCTCGCTCGATCACGTCGATGCGCGGATGATGAAACATCTCAAGGTACAGCCATCGCACGACACAGTACAACGCGGTGAAACAAATCACCGCGAGAATCAGTTGGAGGATCGAAACACCGCCGCCTCTGTTCATTCGTCCTCGTCGTCAACGCGCGCATGGTCCGCGTCGCGCGAATTGTGCGCCATTCGGGGTATATAGAGCGTGATTGCGAACCACCCTGTAGTTCTACCCTTGAACTCAAATCTTAAACTCCTGTCTTCATACAAAGTATATATATACATATATACATCTTCGTTTATTTTAGGAATGAGTATCACACATATCAACACTACTCTACTGACTCGAAACCCTCTACCCATGCATATCATCCGTATGGAATCTCCCACATTATTTTGGATACAATTTAAATATAACAAAACAACGCTCCTGGAGCTGCAAGAAGATCTGGAGTGGGTACTAAAAAGAAGACCAAATAGGTACATCTTGCTACCTCATGCGATTACTCCAGGAAGAACATTAGCAGTACGCAACCTCGACCAATGGTGTCGAGGCACAATGACAGGAACATAAAAAGGAATCACCTTCATAAGATTGGGCGACTGGGGAGAATACATTGCAAAAACATTCACGGACATATATTAGCTGCCAAATCAATTCCATCAGATGCCGTGGCAAGCCATTCCCTGCACATTACACAATATAAAACCTGTAGAACCATCCTTAGCATGGTCAACAAAGGTTAAGCAATTAACCAAACTTTTGGTAGAAGGCGAGGAGGGATGGATGAAGATCCGAAAGACTGCATCCACACGATCTGCGGAAGTCAAAATGCGGATGTCTCGTCCTAATCGACTGAGCTATATTTCCCTAAGAACAGAACTAATTGAACTGGGCCAAGCTGAACCAATTACCAGCGAATATTAACAATCAAAATAACCTTGCCAATATACATAAATACATATATACTACATATTCTTATATTCTTATATATTTTTATATACTTATACTTTTATAATTTTATATAATTTTATATACTCTTATACTTTCATACATATATATTGTATTATACACACATACAGTTATACTACATATCGTTTTATGTATATGTATATCATATTATACATTATATTTTTCTTTATATTCATTTTATAAATTTATAAAAAAAAAGAGGAAAAAATAAATAAAAAATATATATAGAAGGACGAAAGAAGGAAGGGGTTTTGGTGGTCGCCTTCTCTTTCCTCCTTCTAAACTAATACGAATTATTATAACCATTATTAAAGTCTTTATAGCTACCACGTGATCTATTACGTCAATCTCCTCGAAGTATTTTTCCAGATTATTTTATACCCTATTTAAAGAGACAACCTAACAGGCCCTAACTGCGGAAAGGGGTAACCATACTGCAACCCGAAATACGAACCACCTGATTAAAAGAAAAAGAGGATTCGAAGTCCGCAACCCTGCACTGTCTGGCAATAAAACAAAACACCCTAACAAAACCCCAACAAAAACCTAAAAACCATGTCTGCTACAAATAAGAATTTTAACTGCGAAATCGAATTGGCTATATTACAAACCACGCTTAATTACATACGATTAATCCAATTATAGTAGCGCATCATGTTGGCAAATATTGGCGGCCCCAACATTTGTCTAAGGTGAGGGGTATTACGTCCTGTGGACTCCGCGTATTCCAAATTCTCTTATAAATAGAGCGAATTGATTTTGTTGCTCGCTTCAAATGTTTAAATGTTATATTCAACTAACATGTTCCGTGACCCTTCGAGCACGATGATGTCACATACCGATTTCTTTTTTATCTCCTCTTAGACCAAAGTCCTGTAGTTGTGTCTCGGGAAGATCCGCTGAGTCACTTCCCAGACTGACCAGTCGATATCGGATTTTGTTAATCCTCCAGAACTCACATCTTTTCCACGTCCCGTCATAAAATATATTACTCAACAGCTCTTACAAAAACTAGCGAGATGATGAGATCTCTTATCACCATGATACCCCATCCTTTACAATAATTATCTTAGAGATACTGCGACGCAACTCTAAAATCCCACCTCCGAAAAATGTTATTAACAATGTTCTATGCCCATATTTGGATATAAACCTTCGAACCCTGACGCTACCTCCAAAACCCTACTCTTTCAACCGAGACATTTTTAATTAAACGAAAAGGTGGATTCATTGTTAGCCTGAACAGCACCCAGGTCAGAGCTACAAGTTCGGCATTCAGATTTCGAGTATTTTCTGATATTCAGGCATTGAGATATTCAGTCACCCAGATATTCAGTCATTCAGACATTCAAATTATTCAGACATTCAGACTGTGACAAGTTAATATCCAGTCACTCGGGTTTTGGTATATTTTCATTATTCTCAATAATTATCAAAGAATTGCTGTGTGTAACGTGCTAGTGTGGGCATTGGACCGATCCCGAGAGATCCTGGCAGCCCCTGTTCTCTTTTCCTGAACAAGTCATCTTAGACAATAGTCAGTTTATTTATCCTCTACCTTTATACCATCATTTTATTAATTTCACCCATTATTATTGAATCCATTTTCAGTGGGTCACTACTATCATACCACTGTGTCTATTCAAAGAGCTATTGACTCGTTCGGATCGATTTTTGAAACCAGAAATCCCGCTGCAATAGAATCTAACGCTTAATACCTCCGAGCGATTATCAATATTTCTTTAGAAACTAACTATAACCCAGATCCGTTATTCCTCTTTATACCACCCTACATTCTCCCTCAACGGTCATCCCCTGCTCCGTCCTCTCCTACACGCGCATCCACCCTCTCCCCGACCCCTTCAATTTTTTATTCCCCTGTCTCTTTTTCCGAACTGTTCACTCCCCCTTAACTCGCCAGACCACTTTCGTTCCCCCTCACCCAACTAACTTTCTACTCGTATTCCTTCCTTTTTTTGTTCCTTTTTTTCCTACTTCACACCTACACATACTTACACATATAATCATTCGCGTAACTATAAATCGTCACATTCTAAATCGCGCCGTTGTACCATTCTGTTTGTCATCCTTATTTTAATAAAATTTGTTATAAATCTATTTTCACTAATTAATTTCAAAATCACCCCACCTTCCAACAGTCGACTCATGGTCCTATCCCCGGTAAAGGGATTCGCGAACCTGACCGAAAAACGGATCGCTCGTCGTACGTCAGCGGGTGAGTAAAGGGACCCATCGGATCTCTGACCCGTTCCCTGACACGCGTGTACGGACGAGGTTCGCCTTTCCCGCGAACGGAAAAGTTGCGCTCCTCCTCTAGGACGTAACAAAAGCAACGTCATAATAATATCTTCCTCTTTACAATATCTGCGTTGGATATCTTGGAGCACATGTGTCGAGTTGATGTAAGAGCTCAACAAAATTGCGCCGTAGAATCATTTATATTTTAATGAAGTCTGGAAATCTATACTATTGGCCTTAAGCCAGGAGGTACATCTGGCATCACTTTCAGCTCGGCAGGGCGATGTTTCAACCGGATAGCTCAAAAAAGCGTTTGCTTACAGCAAATACAACCCACATACTTTGCAGCCTGTTTGGAAGCCTCTACAGTTTCAAAGATATTAATCTTCTCATGAAAGTAATTAAGAAGGCTCCTATAAAGATTCCGGTAACTCCTATTTTTTAAGATTCCAATGTCACTAGCGAAAAGAAAAAATATAGAGCCTCTTTCGAGAGTTTCAAAGTTTTCTGCACAACAGAGGGGATATATAAAAGGAGTACCTACACAGGTATAGCAGTGCTGCTGATAAATGGTAGGACGGTCAACCCGGATACCTACCCTCCAGTATCATCAGTAACGGTTCCCGAAAATAACCTCAAGAGGATCTTCTGTCTCCAAAAAAGCTTAGACCGCTTCCGTACCGTTTGAGGTTGACGAACTTCAGACAGGTGGACGATTCGATGTCCGAAAAAGATGCTGTCGACTGAATTGATTTATACACCAACATTCGGCGTGCAAAAGCGAGGAGACAGCCGCTCCCAGCGTACCCCGAAGACGAATCGCCAGACACGGGGTAGGAAAACCGATTGGAAGATTGGAGCTTGGAGAGACTTCCTCCCCGAACAGATTGCCAGGTTCTGCGAACCCGGAAAAATGGGGCTAATATCGAAGGCCATGGTGAAGAAAAATACCTGTTGGAGATGGACAAAGGACAAAGACTCTAGGTGGATGGCGACTAAGTCGACGAATCTTCCTAAACGCCAGGTACGGCGATCGCTCACACCCGTCCAACCCACGGCGGCTGATGAAGAAGATGCAAACGAGAGTGGGTAACACTTCCTTCCTCAAAAGGCGAAGCCGAAAAAGAGCTAGTTGAAGAATCACGGCACCCAGTTAAGTTATTCCCGGCATACTGAGCTTAACGGAAATGAAAAAGCTGTATGAGTCATTGCTAAAGGTGGCCATCCCCATCTTTTAGCCTTGTAAATATTGTGAAAGTGACCACCCCACAATGGATGAGGGGTGAGCGATATTAGGAGCGAGAAACAACGTCCCTCACCCTCAACAAATCTAGATGGCGTCGGTGCGCTCAGTAAGCCAGGGAGGGAGGCTCTTGGATGAAGTGATCAACACGAAGAAGCGGTGGAAGGTGTTGCCAGCATGTCGGGGTCGAGAAATGTTCGGGCGGAGGCTTGGATGGCGGCGGGGAAACGAAGAATGACGACTTGGGCTTACTGCGTGAGCCGGCGGTCAAAAGAAGCCTTTGTGCGAATCACCAGTTTTGCACCCGAATATCTCCACCAGCAATGACCCAGCTGGAGGAAGCGATAGTACCCAATCTAATAGCCGGCCATCGGATAATGACTACGGGATGGTCCCGATCACGCTAGACGATAATGTCGCTAATGGCGTGGGAACCCTGTAGGATATGGTCATAAACGAAGACACAATGATAGGGCCTCGCATATCGGAATTAGAGAGTACCAAGATGGCCTGGTCTGATACCAGGCCGGAATAATCAGCCAGGGCAGTCACGGCTGATTGCGTGCGCACGCATGCATCTATAACAATGAACAGCACGCCCTGAATGAAAACAAGGACAGAGTTGTGTGGACAGCGGGTACCCGAGTGGGTTAAGGGACACACGCGCTTTGTTGCAGAACTCTCCGACCATCGAGAATCACGAAGTCTTAGGCACAAGCACCTTTACCCAGGACTACGAGAAGTACCTATCCATCGTGCACTACCAGGAATATGGCCCCAATATCTGCTATGTAAACTGTAGAGCCCAACAGCTCCTCGGGGACGAGAGACGAGTGAGGGATTTCCTGGACCGATGGCGCATGAGAGTGGAAAGAGGGTAATACGCGTTCCCCCCCTCAATATCTAGCGCCCACCACCGGATGGCGATAATGCTGCCGATGACCCAGCATCCGAGTTTACCCGTCTCAGCGGGAACATATGGTGGGTGGACCCAGGTTACACACTGGGAAAGAACAACGGGTACATCATCACAACAAATTCTGGGATAAAGATTGTGGACACTGTGTCACACCCTGACGATGCTTGAGGCACTGAATCCGCAAAAACCCAATGTTATCAGCGAGTACGTCGCGGAGGCCCCGGTCTTTGGGCTGAAAGCCCAACAGGCCGAGGCGTCACGCGCGGACTGGCTTGATTTCTGATTAAAAATAGCTCTGTATGAGGACCTCAGACATCCTGAGGTGGTGCAGCCTACAGGGGTAAATTGGGCTTGGATGAGGCGAAAACTAGTCCAGTTACATACTCCCCCTCTACAGAGTAAGTGTGTAGCACCTATGAAGCGACTTTTGTCAATGTCCCAGCGCTGGTAGCGTACATGCACGAGCACACCAGCAGCCTTGTTATCAATATCGAACCTGACCGAAAGGTTGAGATCTGAGTAACGGCTCGTTCAGAGTGGTATCTCTTCTCGAGTCTAACTGCTTCGGAGACGTCAGTACTGCAATCTGGGTGTTAAGTTACCTAACGTATCCCCTGGTGTGGGTGGTGGGTGCCGTTACAGTCCGAGAGGAAATGGAGGATACACGAAGTGAGACTTTCGTGCACACCGCTGGCTGGTGGACTTAGACGATCTGTGCAGGATAATTTTCGTCTACTTGACACAGGATCAGATTTGGTGACTAGACCTACCCTATCAGGGTAACCGATCGGTATGGCAATCTTGATCCTCACCATCCCTCATTAGCGTACGATGTGGACTGACCCTAGAGAATTTACTTATGAGATTCTCTCGCACCCGAGATCCCTGTGGGAATTGTTCAGTCGTTACATGGAGAAAACCTTCAAGAGAGGCTTGAATTAGCTAGAGGTGGATGTCTTGATCACGTACCTAACCGTAAGGTAGCATCTCAGGATGGAGGACCTACTGCCGAGGACAGAACTAAGAGCGGCAGCGGCGCTCCTGAGGGGTACTGAACACCAGTAATCTAGACGTACGGTCTAAAAATTGATGATGGCGGAGCGATGCCCTACAGTATCGCAAATGGGAGCTAGGGTAGCCGTCACCACCTTAGATGAACTTGTGGGCCCGTTGCGCCATATCCAGCAGAAACCCCATATGGTAGTGCGGAAGCGGACCAACCTCGTTGGTGTGGACTAGTAGTCACTAAATATTATCCAATGAGTCTGAAAATAAACATTATGACAATGTATCTTTGCTTAAAAGATCTGCTTTGGATATCTCGGCGTTAAGGCAATGAGATAATGTAAAGCCTGAACGAAGTTTTACTGTAGAGTGATTTATCTTTTATTGAAATTTGCGGGATGTCACTATTAGTCTCAACCCAGCAAATATATCTGATTTCACTTTTAACTCAGCAGAGCATACAGAGTGGTGGTTCTAATCGAAAATTTTAAAAAAGAGTTGCTTGGAGCAAACATCACCTTGTAACCTGTTTAGAAGCCTATACATTCTGAAAGATATTAATCTTGTTATAAAAATGATAAAGAAAGGTCCTATAAAGATTTCGGTATTTCTTCTGTTTTCGAAGATCGTAATATGTTGGGAACGCATAAGACGCGTTATAGAACGCGTACCCACACAGTAGCTGGGCAGTAGTGGTGGGAAAATCCCCCCCGTGGGCGCCACCTTGTCGTGGTGGGGGGGCTTGCGTGTCCCGATGATGTACAGGGTTGTACCGGCGGGGGTTTGACCTCTGGCAGGTTCTACCATGCCGGGGTGGCCTGTACAGAGGGACCAGACTAAGAGCGTCCATAATACTCCTGGGTGGGCAGCTGCCTCCAGGTTTTAACCAGGGTCTGGAGGGTCTCACTCGTGTGGCCCAAAGGATCCTACAGCGCGGGCAGAGCGGGCTCGTTAGCCTGGTGAAGGCAGCCGGTCTAGGGAAAAGAAAACCCCGAAATCACACCCGAGTGGGCCGGGCTCGTAACAATCCGGCACTTGGATGGATTACAATGACCTCTGGAAAAAACATCTCGGTATTCGGACCCGAGAACCGGCGTGGAGAAGGTAGTGTCCCGGCCCTTTCCATATCGTCATCGAGCAACGGGCAGGTATAGGGGTTGACCACGGGCCCCTGTACTGATAGGACTACCGTGAAGCGTCGCGGCGGGGAACTTGACCTGGTCCCCCCGGTGGGTCGTCAAGAGACGACAGGTCACCTGTAGAAATCAGCTCCGAAAGGAGCCAAAGTCGGACACAACGCGGTAGTCACGACAGTGACCCGCGGTCTGACAAGGACCACACCAGCCGGTCCTCCTCCGAGCATGCTCGGAGAGGCCTCTCCCACCGGGGAGAGTGTCGAGCGGGGCCCCCGGGATATATGAAGAAGGGGCTGCCGTACAACGCGGGAGACACCCCGGCGTCCACCAGCCGGAAGGACAGCTCCCACCGGGAAACTTGCCGGACGAGCTCCCGCGTAAAGAAGAGGAGCCCGTCTGATTTGGATTCCTCGTACAGTGGCGGGAAGCACTTCTCCTACCGGGGAGACAGCGAGGCTGCTTCAACTGAGGAGGAGCAGCCCACCGAGGGAAGACGGGTGACTAGGGGAATGGGGTCGAAAATTCCAGCCACGACGCTGTGTCATCCGCGGCCTGACCCCCTTTGTAGTAAAGGGGGAACCCGGGCAAGGGGAGAAATCGCGAGCGCGGCTAGCGTGACAGAATCGACATCAGGAAAACTCAAGATCAGGTCCGATGTCATTCTGTCACAGAGGTCACGAATACCGGTGGCAAGGGACAAGTCGGGCAGATTTGTCACCAGATCCGGAAATTCAGAGGTCACTGCTGGCAAAACCAAGGCCAATTCCATCCTGGCCACTGGCGCGGTGAAAAGAAGAAGGGAGATGACGAGCGGGGGCTCATCTTCATCCGTTGCCCTCGTGACTCGGCAGTCGCAGCCGAAACCTCCTCCAGTCTTGGTGCCAAACAGGGATCCCAGAGGCCGCAAGCCTACACACGGGAAATTTGTAAGCATCCGACAGAAGAGAGAGGAGGCGGCCATCAAAAAGAAGGAGAATGTACGAGCTCGCCTTGAGGCGGAGGTTGCGGACCTCCTCGGTCGGGGTATCCTTCGATCACTGAAGGATACGAGACCTGCCGAGGAGGTCTTTAGGGACTCCTCCTCGAAGGAACTGCTACGGGAGGCGAAGACACCGGAGCTGGCCTGGGAGGTGGGTCGCGCTCTTGGCGCCATAAAGCTGGTGGCACGGAGATCAAATATGTTAAAAGGGACCTTCGTGTCACTGGTCAACCGAGCGGTGGCCACCTCCAAGGCTGTCATGACAACCCTCCTCGCGAGGGTTGCCGCACATGGGGAGGAGGGAGAACCGACGACAGCGGCGACCAACGAGGCTGAACAACTGCGAGAGGAACTCAGGATACTTAGGATCCAAGTCCGGAGTCTTAAGGAGAAACTTGCAGCGAAGGAAATTGAAGTGGGGCCTACACCAGCACCACAAATAGCTGCTCTGTCCTATGCACAGGTGGCTAGGAGTGGCGCCTCGTCCACAGAGGAGAAGCCCCGTCAGGGTCCACCGAAGAAGAAGAAGAGGAGAGTTGCGGGGAGGCCAATTTTGGACAGCTCCTCTAGCTCCTCGGATGAAATAGCCAGGGGGGCCTCCAGCGGCGTGGTTCCGTCCTATGACGACACCATGCCGCTGGATGCCCCCCTCCGGCTATGAGGCCTCCCATACAAGGTGTCAGAAAAGAACTGGATGACGACCTTGCCAGGTTAAACCTGAAGCCGGAAGGAGAGGCGGCATACAAAGCATTATCCAGGGGAATAGAGTATTTTTTACGTTGCAGGGAAAGGGTGCAGGCTGACAGAGGGTCGTGGGTCCCCAATGTAGAGGACCTCATTGAGATCCTCGGAGGAAGCTCCTCCTAAAAAGGAGGAGCGGACCCAAAGGGAGGCCAAATCTAGGGAGGGAAAAGAGGTCGGTCGAGCACCTGACCGGAAGCGAGAGAAGAAAGGGATTCCCCCTCCCCCTCTCCCCCCTTCTGTGCCACAAACTAACTCTGTTACAGGTGAAACCTGGAGTAAGGTGGTTGGAAGAAGGGAGAGAAGGAAGGCGAGACAGGAGGAAGGGGAGCGGAGTAGAAGGGGAGCGGAGCGGCCCCTCAGCAAAAGCCCCCTGGTCCGAGGTGGGGGGGGACAAAAAGCGGTGGCAGTAGTGCCGAGGCCACCGAGGTCGGCGGCCGTCACCGTAACGTGCCCTGAGGGGTCTTATAGAGACTTCATAACCGAGGCCAGGCGCCGGATCAATCCGGAGGAGTTGGGCATCCAGGGAGCCCTGAAGATTAGGGCTGCCAGAACGGGTATCCTACTGATCGAGATGCCTGACCTCGGCTCAGGGCCCTCCGCTGATCGGCTTGCCGAAGAGCTCGGTAAGCTGGCGGCGGAGAAAGGCCCCGAATACCGCATCCAGAGTGAAGATCGCGTCAGTGCGAATCACCGGCCTGGACGCGACGGTCGGAGCCGATGAGGTGGCGGCCGCACTTGCCAAGGCTGGGGGATGCCTGCCTGCGAATATTACTGTAGGCAGGTACAATCTCACCCAGTTGGGAAGAGCCTCCACTGTGGCGCGGTGCCCGCTCGCGGCGGCCAGCAAGGCTGCCGCGACGGGGCGGGTCCGAATTGGCTGGACCAGCGTCGGGGTGACGGTGCTGCCCGCCCGCACCGAGGTCTGTTTTAAATGTTTGGAACAGGGCCACGTGCGCGGGCGGTGCGGAAACACCGTCGACCGCAGCGATGCATGCTACCGCTGCGGTAACCCCGGCCACCGCGCCAAGGAGTATGGGGCGGCTGCGGCCCACTGCCTAGTCTGCGAGGAATTAGGGAGGAGAGCCGACCATAAGGTCGGCGGGCCCTCCTGTCGCCCCCTCACTGGGAAGGAGAAGAGAAGGAGGAAGAGGATGCAGTCCGGATCTGTAGCTGATGGAGGAACAACTGGGGCAGCTCCCCCATCCAGGGTCGGAAAAAGGTCCTCCCTCCCTGATAAGGGACCGGGAGACAGTGGGGGAGGACCTATCCTTCCCCCCTAAGATGAAGACGAAACAGGCGGTGGCAGAGGAGGGGGAAGACCGCGTCCGGGACCCGGCCACCATGGACATCCCGGAGGAACCACCACCCAGGCGCGAGAAGAGGAAGCGCGGGGCAATGGAGGCAGCTACACCAGCGATGGAGTCCGAAGGGGAGGAGGCCACAACGTGGGACTCAGCGCCATCCCAGAAGGACAAGATGAGGTGGGTGGAGGTGGATGCTCCACCCCCAACGACTGTAGACAGGAGGCCAGAGGACGCGCCATCCCTGGCTTCCTCGATATGTGCGCTCCCCTCCCTCTTACTCCCTAGAGGTGGAGGGTTCACAGGTAGGGACCCCCCACATGACCTCGAATGAGGCATCGGAGTCAATCTCTGCGGAGGCATTCGAAACAGAGGCCACTATGGCTGATGCTCCCTCGGGGGAGGCTGAAGCGGCGTCTTCGCCGCTTGAGACCTCCATGGAGGGAGCAGAAGAGGAGCGCCTGGAGGAGGCGTGAAGGCCTGGCTTTCACGCTCCTCCGGGTCTCCCAAGCCAACCTCGGCCGCGGCGCCCGGGCCCAAGACCTGTGGATACACAGGCTTGCGGAACTGGGCGCCGGGCTGGGGGTGATCACCGAGCCGCACTTCATCCCGGTTGGTAACCCCAACTGGCTAGGTAGCAGGTGCGGCTTGGTGGCCGTGGTGGCCTGTCCCACAGCGGGTTCCCCCCTGTTCGATCAGGAAAAGGGGGACTCGTATGTGGCGATCGACTGCGGGCCCGTCACTGTGGTGGCGGTGTATCTCCCCCACCACAGAAACAAAAAGGGCCGCGGCAAACTTGCCCGGATTGAGAGGGTCCTAGGCAGGATCGGGGACGTGGTGCGTAGGTGCCACCCCCGACCTGTCGTAGTTGCCGGAGACTTTAACGCCCACTCGGAAGAATGGGGCTGTAGTCCCCGGCAGCGGAAACTTCGGGGCAAGGTCGTGGCCGACTGGGCGGCGGGATTGGGCCTCGTGCTCATGAACACGGGGTCCACCAGCACCTGTGTGCGGCCGGGAGGAGGCGAGTCAGTCATTGATCTGACGTGGGCCTCCCCGTCGGCTGCCCGGGACTTCTGGGAGTGGGTGGTGGAGGAGGAGAGGGAATCACTATCCGATCACAGGTACGTGATGTGGTCTCTCCGACTTCCCACCCCTCACCGGGTGTTGGCCCGCCGCCCCGGGGAAGGGGACTTTCCCCTCCCCAAACGATGGGTCCTCGGTCGATTAGACGTGGACAGGTTCCAGGCGGCCGTCCTCGCGGCCACCTGGCATCTCGGAAGAGAGCCAGGTGAACGGGACTCCCTCCCTCTCCCAGGCGAAGGAGGTAGTGGGCATTGTGGCGTCGGCGTGCGACGTCGCAATGCCCCGGTCCCACCCCCGAAAGCGCCGGGCGGCATACTGGTGGACGCGGGAGATTGCGGAGATCCGTGACTCCTGCGTCCGAGCCAGAAGGTTATATACCAGTGCCTGGCGCGACGAGGAGGGGGATGTCGCGGGGACTAAAAGGGAATACCTCAATAAGAGGGAAGCCCTGAAGGCCGCCATTAAGGAAGCCAAGGAGAAGGCCTGGGAGCGACTGGTGGACTCCCTAGACGAAGACCCGTGGGGGCGCCCATACAAACGGACGGTCGGAAAGATACGTCCACGGGCGCCCCTCCGACGAAGTCGATGGACCCCCAGGACCTCGAGGGGCGCCTCGACGCTCTCTTCCCGAGGGTGGAGGGGAGCCCTCCCCGGCTTCCCGCCCCGGAATTACCCGAAATTACCCGGAATTACCGTCCCGGGATGGGGACTGGAACGAGGACCTGGGGGTCTCACTAGAGGAGTTCGCCAGGGCCAGGAAGAGGCTCGGGGCCAAGGGCAAAGCCCCGGGCCCCGACAGTATTCCTGGCCGCGCCTGGGCCCTCGCCCTTGGCGAAGGGAACCTGTCCGCAGCCACGTGGGACGTTCTGGAGAAGTGCCTCAGGGAGGGAGTCTTCCCCCATGAGTGGAGAAAAGCCAAATTGGTCCTCCTCCCTAAGGGGAGCAAGACGCCCGGTGGGGCGCCAGCCTTTAGGCCGATATGCCTGCTGGACGAGGCGGGCAAGATGCTCGAGTGCATCATTGCCGACCGCCTCGTCCAGCACATGTTCCTGGAAGGGCCGGACCTCCACAGCAACCAGTACGGGTTCAGGCTCGGACGCTCTACGCTGGATGCCGTCCAGCACGTCCGGGACCTGGCCCGTGCCGCTGTGAAGGAGGGGGGCAGGGTGTTGCTCGCGGTGTCTCTCGACATCACTAATGCGTCAACACCCTGCCTTGGCCGGAAATTGGACGGGCCCTCGAATACCACGGGGTGCCCGTCTATCTCCGGCGCATCCTGTCGGCCTATTTCAGGGACAGGGACCTCGCCTACTCCAGGAGAGGCGGGGTCCAAGGCTGGCGCCGAATGGAACGCGGTGTTCCGCAGGGGTCCGTACTGGGCCTCCTGCTATGGAACATCGCGTTTGACCGGGTGTTGCGCCCTCCCCTCCCCCTCGGCGCCCACGTAGTCTGCTACGCAGACGATACGTTGGTGCTCGCCGAGGGGGAGAATTGGGGGGAGGCTCGCCTCCTAGCAGAGACGGCACTCAGCTCGGTGGTGGGCACCATCAGAGACCTCGGGCTGAAAGTGGCCCCCCAAAAGACCCAGGCGATGCTGTTCCATCGCCGCCGGGGTGAGGGGAGGCCACGAAAGGCCCGGGTGGATGGAGTCCGCGTCCGCGTCGGGCCCACGATCGAGTATCTGGGCCTGACGCTGGACAACCATTGGGACTTTGGGGCCCATTTCAGGCGCCTGGCCCCCCGGGTTCGCAAGATGAGCACGGCTCTGGCTGGCTTGATGCGAGCCCGGAGGGGCCCGGAATGGCGGGCTCGCCGCCTCTACGTTGGTGTCGTGCATTCGGTCGCCCTCTACAGGGTGCCCATCTGGGCGCCACGACTACTGGCTACCGGCCGCAACAAGAACCTGATTCGTCAGGCGATGCGGCCGGTGGTCATGAGGGCGATCCGGGGGTACGCCACCGTTTCGTATTTAGCGGCGACCACCCTGGCCGGCTCCCCCCCAGTGGAGCTCCTCGCCGAAGAGAAATTTCTCTTATATTGGCGAATAAAGGAGCTCCGCGGGAGGGGGGAAGGACTATCGGTCAGGGACCTGAGGGCCCTAAAGGCCCAGGCCTGTGCCCGGACCCTCGACAAGTAGTCCGCCGAATTGGCGGACCCACGAGGGTTCGGGCGCTGGACGGCCGAGGCTGTCCGCCCCTGCCTATCAGAAATGATGAGCAGGAGGGGACGCGGGCTGTCCTTCCATCTGGTGCAAGTGCTGACCGGACACGAATGTTTCGGGAGGTACCTGCACAGGATCAGGAAGGAACCCACCACCGAATGCCACCACTGCCCGGAGCAAGTGGACTCGGCGCAACATACGTTGGTCTCGTGCCCCGCATAGGACCAGCGGCGCCGAGTCCTGGCCCGGGCGGTGGGGTGTAGGGTGGAGGCCCTCTCGCTTCCGCGCATGGTTCGCGCCATGTGCGGGAGCGAAGAGGTGTGGGAGGAGGCGGCCTCCTTCTGCACGGACATCATGTCACAGAAGGAGGCCGCCGAGTGGGAGCGCCGCCCCTCCGACCATCCTAGGAGACGGCGGAGGGGACGGGGCTCCCCAGGTTTAGGGAGCGGGCCCGAGGTGGCGCCGGTCGAGGACGAGCAACGATCCTCGGACAACCGAGGATCGCCTCCTCGGCCGCCTCGGGCCCGCATGCGGACGCGCGGGGGAGGGTCGTCGGGGGGAGGGGTGTAAACCCCCTCGCCCTCCCCCGGGCGTCGGCGAGGTAAGGTAGGGGGGCGGAGCCTTCTGAGAAAAGGTCTCGCTCCCCCGCCCCCTCCGGAGTGGAATCACTTACGAGGAGGGGGCGGGGAGGGAGGGTGGATGTCCCCTCTCTCCCATAAAGTACCGGAAGGCCAACCCGATCGGCAAGCCGATCGGGACACCGCACCCGGACCCTCTTCCAGGAGAGGATCCACACGGGTGCGGTACTTGGGCGTGGGGCTCCGTGAGAGCCCTGGGGCCGGGGTGTTGGGGAGGGAATGCTGGCCCAGTTCCCCCAACTCCCCCCATCTCGGTCCGACTGGTAGACATCCCGCAGGAGTTTTAGTGAATAAGAGTCTCACATAACCCTCTGCCCCTCCCAGGGGGTGGAGGGTACCCATGATGGGTTTCTCCTGCGTTATCAAAAAAAAAAAGTAGTGGTGGGAAAGTATCAGTCCAGAACCATCCACGAGCGAGCAACTGTGCCGAGCGTACGTGTGTCGATATCAGTTATAGAAACGTGCATATAGATAGGATATTACGTTTATAAATACAAGAGTTTATCCTTATCGGACCTTTCGTGTTCTTACTCGGACAATCTTCCTCGCCATCACGGCTAGGACATAACAACTGACGCTGCAGACAAGATAAAACTCTTCTGTCTCTCACGAACAAAGTACCGATCAACATGGTGGCCTAAGATCTTTAAGCTCTTACCGCCGCGGTCAACAGTCTACTTCAGCTCCAGCTACATCGAGAACAAGCTCGAATTGCGAAGCCGAATCAAGCCTCAGTGGATTTATACAACCAGCTCAGCACACGCATTGAAAAGTATATCTACAGCACCGGGGCACGAAACCCGTGCGTTTTCGAAATGGCTATTACGCCACGAGTATACACTTGTTATGGAGGCAACAGCTCTGCCGCCGGAAATGTGAACATCTAATATTGGACGAACTTGGACAAATCGAGTTCACATAATAATCCTGAATTATCGATACGACAAGGCGACTCCGATCTCGGAACACATCAATCGCATCAATCGCTTTGTGGCAGATTTCGAACGAGCGAATCTTCCGGACGACACCCTCAAGTTCTATTACTTCTTCAATCGCTTTGCTTCTCTCATGAAAACGATAACTTAAAGAAGATAATGCTACGGTTAGTAGAAAAAAATCAAGACGCTACGCTCAAGGATATCGCCATGGAACTCGAGACTCATCTTAACCTGTAACTGAATATGAGGGCTTTAGAGAATCCAACTAACCTCTCAGTAGCTATATTCAACGTTATGTATATCAAGGGTAGAAACAAAACATCCTGGAGAAATCGATAAGAGACAATCTCACGCCACTGGCAGAAACCGGGGGTCCTCCGTCTGGTGTTCCTAGATGCAATGATTGTGATAGTACCCATGTTCGTTCGAAATGCACTTTCCGCGACACGATCTGTCGTAAATGTGTCAAAAAGGACCACCTAGCTAAAGTCTATCGCTCTAATGCAAAAGCTGATAATGACTACCCCGTGAGACGCCCAGCCGATATTCCATAATATTCCATATTTCCAATATGACAGGGAGTCCAATGTCATAACTATTGGTAGCACATATTTACGTTTAGGCTCTTCGATTCTCGATACGAGCGAGAAAATAAAGCATGTCGGTGGAAACACTCTTAAAACGATCGATAAATTCAAGTGCACGCTGCAAGTCGGAGACCGTATAATCTTTATAAACGTTGTTTCACGCAACGGTTTCGATCTATTAGGCTTAAATGCCATCGACAAACTTAATGTATGGTCCATGCTATTCGAAAGGTGTCACGATCTGGACTATGGATCAAATATTCAGTGCGCTATGATCAAACGTCATGAGCTTGATGGACATTCTTCCGCATCAAACGCGTCTTTTAGCCATATTATTGAAGATTTTCCGAAATTATTTTCTCCCGGCCTTGGGCTGTGTCAAAATTTTCAAGCTAAACTCATTTTTTCTGAGAACGTTCAGCTTATGCAAACATCATGTCGACTGATTCTCTATAGCATGGAAAAGCCACTCGAAGATGAACTTCAATTAGAATCTTTGAACATCATCGAACGAACACACCTATCGGATTGGAGTACTCCAATAGTCATAGTCAAACGACATGATAGCCGAATTCGTCTTTGTGCAGATTATTCTACGGGAGTAAATAACTCTCTGAGGAGCAATCCATATTCTTTACCTGATGTCGATAACATCATGCCAAAACTCAATGATAATAGATATTTCAATGTCTTAGATCTCAGTAATACTTTCATGCAAATAGAAATCGCAGATCACCGTGACATCACTACGATTATCATTATTAAAGGCCTCTTCAGATTCAAATGTTTGCTCTTTGGAATTAAAACAGCGTCTGCTATATTTCAGCAAACCATGGACACTTTCTCAGGACTAGAAGGAGTCTACCTTGATTTACCTTGACGATGTGATAGTAACTAGCTCTACGCGCCAAGAATACGACTCACGTTTTATACTACCGGAAATTAAGTACCTCGGGTTGATTGTTAACAGTAAAAGTATTGCCGCAGACCTAGAAAACACTCGCGAGATACTGAACACACCTACGTGTATTTCCGAGGTTCAGTCATTACTTGGTTTAATCAACCACTACGGCATATTCATACCACATCTGCACCAGATTAAACAACCTTTAGAGGACTTCACGAGGAAAAATCGCTTTTAGTCCTGAGGACTACAACATGGCTTACATCGCATCAAAGAAGTCATGCTTAGTTCACTCCTCCTAGAGCACTTCGATCCCTCGAAAACACTTATAGTTGCGGCAGACGTCTGCCCTACAGGTACAGGCGGCGTATTTTTACGAGATGCAAACGGACATAACCATGCCGTTTACCACGTTTTTCAAAGTCTCACGAATTCACAACGCAACAACTTTCAACTCGAAAAGGAAGCTCTGACATTAATCACAGCTGTCAAATGTTTCCACAAATTTTTCTGGGGAAGAAAATTTAACTTATATATCGATCATAAACCGCTTGTCGCATTGTTACAGATTGGTAATACGAAGAGCCTCAAGCCGATAACAGCAGCTCAGCTCGAATGTTAAGCCATTCGACTAATTGACTACGATTTCCAAATAGAATATATAAGGACGCAAGATTTTGGCCAAGCTAACACTTTATCTCGCTTGGTGGAAAAATTTCGCAGGGATAATCTCAACAAACTTCAAGTAGCCAGTATTCGTGCAGTAGAAGATGAAGTTTGCCAAATAAAAAACTACTCAATTGATTACCTCGGCAAGGATCTCAGTCTGAAACTACAGTCGGCTACGAATGCTGACCCAGAACTACGAATTGTTCTACAAGCCGTCAAGAATAAATGGTCTTCGCTTCTCGGCTCAGCAATTGTGAAAACTTGTAACAAGGCGCAGATGCACCTCGTTACTACCGGCCCGACCGACCACCTGTCGGGCCGAAGAACGGCGCTTTGCGCCACCCTAAAAACTCGAAGACGATCGCGCCGCCGTTATCACCGAGCCGCCGCTATCGCGCGCCGCGGCGATCACGCGCTGCCGCTAGCGCGCGCGGCCGCGATTACGCGCCGTCACCGTGCCTCGCGCCGATAGGCGCGCCGCTCGATCGCCGCCGTATCAATCGTAGCGCGAACAACTATAAAACGGCGGCGATCGAGCTCCTAGTCACCAGACCGATCCGTACCGCCGTTCTAGCTAGACGCTCTATGCCGACAGCAAGAAGATCCGGACCGTTTCGCTCTGCCTTCCACTTTCCGACTACCCGACCGGCGACTAAGAACACGGGATTGTGCGTCCGCAGTCTCGATCGAGCGTTCTCGATACTTGGCCGTCTCCCGTCTTCCTGGGCTCGTGTGTACGCGTGCTCAGTCGAGCGTACTCGACAGTCTATCACCGTTACCCGCCGCCTTGAGCCAGGGGTTCGCCCGTCGGCGAACTCCGCTGAGCGTACTCAGCCTTTAGGCGATCCGTCTAGCGACCAAGAACCCGGGACGGTGTGTCCGCCGTCTCCGCTGAGTGTCCGCAGCACTTGGTCGCTTTCCTCCACAAACGTAGGGAAAAGGGAAGGTGCGTACGCCTTCTCTGTCGAGAGTCCTCGGCCCCGACGGACGAAATCATCTCGCATCTCCCGCGACTCGCGTGCGTGCGTTCGACCGAGAATCGAAATCTCCGGTCCGGCGACCATTTTTACGCGAGCAATTCCGAAGCGAGTATTGGACGATAATTGTCCGAGACGCCCAGCGTCGCGAAGCGAGACCGATCACCGCGCCGTTACCGTCGTTACGGTCTACACGCGTCGCGCAATAGGCTCCGCCTTCCGCACGGCCTATCCGTTCGTACGAGCGCTTGCACCGCTCACCGCACCGCACCGTACCGTACCGACGCGCCTTATAAACGCAACCCGCGACATCGCCTTCGGGGCCGAACTCTTGTACCGAATTAAGTATAGAATAAAGCTAACGTACTTATATTATTCTCAAACGTCTCGCTGCTTTCCTCCTCACCGAACCCGGACTCCGACAAGCCTTATCCGCGCGAAACGCGTAGCAGCGACCGAACCGCGGAGTTCGGCCGTTACATTTGGCGTCCGAACAAAGGACCTTAGGAGGAGAAAAGCGGCAAGAGGGATTACAGGCCCGAGCGCGATGGCATGGGTGCATAAATTGTCAAAACAGGAGCTGACCGAGCAGTTGTCCCGTCACGACTTGCACACGGACGGGACATTCGAAGAATTGCGAAGGCGGCTCGGTCAGTTCGTGCGACGACATCCGGAAGTGTTCAAGGAGGACAACGGGACAGCGACCCCCGCAGCAAAGGTCGAGGAAGGGACAGTGGAAGTTCGCGACGAGACACCCGAACTGTCCATAATCCCCGAGGGGTCCGGGCCCCCGATAGCCAAGGCGATGAATCAAATTAGAAAATGGGGTTGTTTCTTCGACGGACGGAGTCCTCAGGAATTTTTAGAACGGGTCGAGGAACTCAGCGACGTCTATGGCTATACGGGGGAACACGTCCTTCGGGGGTTGCCGGAAATGCTGCGGGGCGAGGCCCTCGCGTGGTACCGTCTCAGCCGCCACACATGGGCAACGTGGGAGGATTTCCGAAGGGACTTCCATGCGGAATACCTCCCGCGCAAGATGCTAGCGCAACTCCGCCGCGAAGCACGGGGCCGCGTACAAGATGGAGAATCCTTCCGGGCGTTCTCTAATGACGTGTTAACGCTCATGCGGCGAGCGGGGGGATGGAATCCCGAGGAGCAGCTCGAGTTGCTATATGAAAATATGCACCCAGAATACAAGAGGGGCATTCGCATCGACGACGTTCGACGAGCATCGGGGACCTCCGTGCGCGGGCCGCAGAGCATGAAGACATCGAGCGGCAGATACGCGACCGCCGGCGAGATCCTGCAGTGATCGACCTCCTCGACCACCGCGCGTCGCGCCGACCACCGCCAGCACATACAGCAAGGACGAGTGCTGCTGGCGGTGCAAACAAAGGGGGCACACTCGGGTAGACTGTAAGCGCCCCCCGAAGAAATTCTGCTCGCAATGCGGAAAGGAGGGCGTGTTGACCCGGGAGTGCCACCCGCGGCCGGGAAACGACCGACGGGCCGAGACCTGCCACCCAGAGTCTCGGCCCTGAGGAATCAACGCATCCGATTCACACCTCGGCCCCATATAACCGTACGACTGAACGGACGTGACGTCAACGCGCTCCTCGACTCCGGGTCGGAGGCGTCGGTTATACGCCCCGACATTGCCCAGCAAGTAGGAGCCCCGATCCGGAAGTCGAGGCGATCCGAAGCGATACGACTAGCTGACGGAACACTCGTACAGACGACCGGAACCATGACGACAGACGTACAAACGGAGGACAGAAACGTGAGACACGGCCTGCGAGTCCTGCCAAAGCTCGGCAGCTCCATGCATTGGAGTGGACTTGTGGGCCAAGCTACAGGTGACCCTGCCACCGCCACCGACGCGCGCGACACGGACCGAACCGTCGATCTGTACGATCGAGGACGGACTAACGCCACGAACCCCGGACGAGACCACGCGACTGGAACAGTTCCTGAAACGGGAATTCCGCCTCTTCGACAAGGTGCAGGGACCGACGGACCGGGCGTACCACGACATTCGACTGACCGACCCACGCCCCATTAAGCAGCGGTATCGGCCCCGGAACCCCGCTATGCAGCGAGTAATCGACGAGGAGGTCGAGAAGATGCTGCAGGAGTGCATAATCGAGCCCTCTCACAGCGCGTGGAGCTCGCCGGTGGTGGTGGTGCGGAAAAAGGATGGGTCGCGAAGATTTTGTGTAGATTTCCGCAAATTAAATAGCGTCTCGGAACCTGATGCCTACCCGTTGCCGCAGGTCGCCGCTACCCTCGACAAACTCCGAGGGGCAAAATATCTGTCTACGCTGGACCTGCGGAGCGGGTATTGGCAGGTTCCCGTGTCGGCCGCGAGCCGCCCCTTGACTGCGTTTGCCGTGCCGGGACGAGGATTGATGCAGTTTCGAGTAATGCCCTTCGGTCTGCACTCCGCACCCGCCACGTTCCAACGGCTGCTGGATGGCATACTCGGCCCTGAGCTCGAGCCCCACGTACTCGTCTACCTAGACGATATCATTATCGTGAGCCGGACCTTCGAGGAACATATCACGCGGCTCGGGGAGGTCTTCCGGCGGCTCCGGGAAGCACGACTGCGCCTCAATACGGAGAAGTGCCGTTTCTGTGTGGGCCGCCTGCGGTACCTGGGGCATATCGTGGACCGAGAGGGTATCCGTACCGACCCAGAAAAAGTGAGCGCGATATCGGAATGGCCGGTGCCCACGACCGTACGAAAGGTTCGGCAGTTCCTCGGGCTCGCGTCGTGGTACAGGCGGTTCATCCCCGGTTTCTCCGCGCTAGCCGCCCCGCTCACGCGACTCATCCGGAAAAATGTGAAGTGGAGGTGGGGCGCGGACGAGGACGCCGCGATGACCGCACTGAAGAAGCGGCTGACCACGGCACCGGTACTCGCGTGCCCCGATTTTCGGGAGCCCTTCCAGCTGCAGACGGACGCAAGCACGGAGGGGCTGGGAGCCGTTCTCACGCAGCGGCTGGAGGGGGCCGAACGCGTGATCGCGTACGCGAGCCGAACCTTAAATCGCGCCGAGAAAAATTACAGCGCGACCGAATTGGAGTGCCTCGCCGTAATCTGGGGAATAAGGCGAATGCGCGACTAACTGGAGGGCTATCGCTTCACGGTGATCACAGATCACCAGGCCCTCCGGTGGCTGCGCAGCCTGGAGACACCCATCGGGCGACTGGCCCGCTGGGCCCTCGAACTACAGCAGTACGAGTTCGAGGTGCAATACCGGCGAGGCGCTCTCAACACGGTCGCCGACGCGTTGTCTCGACGACCCGAGGTAAGCGCCATCATCTCGGAAAACGGTTGCCCTTGGTACCGCCATATGAGGGCGCGGGTAGCCGCAGATCCCGCCGCCTGGCCGGACTACGCCATCCAGCAAGGCCAGCTCCTCCGCCACATCCTGCACGAGCTGGATTTCCGCGAAACACCGGCGGAGGAGCAGTGGAAGGTATGCGTGCCTCGAGAGCAACGCGCCGAAATCCTTCACCAGCTCCACGACGAACCCACCGCCGGCCACTTGGGGATAGCGAAGACGATCGCCCGCGCGGCCCGCCGGTATTATTGGCCCGGAATGTTCCGGGACGTAGCCCGACATGTCCGGGCCTGCGAGACCTGCCTCGCCTATAAGTCGACACAGGTCAAACCCGCGGGCCTTCTGCACGCCACCGCGGTCAAGGGCCCGTGGGAGCAGGCCACCATAGACCTGATGGGCCCTCTGCCGCGGTCGACCGGCGGCCACGCGTGGGTCATCGCTATGCAGGATCGCTTCTCCAAGTGGCTAGAGATGCGACCGCTCCGAAGAGCGACAACGGGGGCAGTGGAGCAGGCGATCACCGAGGGCATCATGCACCGACACGGCTGCCCCCAAACAATAGTGTCCGATAACGGGAAGCAATTCCGTTCCAAGCAATTCACAAGATTCTGCGGGGCTCACGGCATCCGTCACCGCACCACCCCCATCTACGCACCGCATTGTAATCCGGTGGAGCGGACAAACCGTGTAATTAAGACCATGATCGCTCAGTTTGTGGGGAAAAACCACCGCAAGTGGGACAACCACCTCTCCGCGCTGCAGTTCGCATACAACTCGACCGTCCAGGACTCAACGGGATACAGCCCGGCCTTCCTGCTCAGCGGGCGGGAGTTGAGTTCCTGGCCGGAGACCCGTACCGCCGCTCCACTGGAAAGTCGCCGCCGACAGCTCGAGGACGCTTACGAGGTCGTCCGTGTAAATTTGGCGCGAGCTTTTCAACGCCAGGAGCGCTACTATAATTTGCGACGGCGCTCCTGGCGGCCTACGATAGGGGAGACAGTATGGCGACGCGAGCATCCCCTATCGGATAAAGCGCGAGGCTTTAACGCCAAGCTCGCGCCAAAATACTCCGGGCCGTACGAAATCCGGAAGATAATCTCCCCGGTAATCGTCGATCTCCGCGCTAGATACGGCAAGTGGCTACGAAATATACATATACAAGATTTGAAGTCAGGCAACAATAACGAAAAGCCACAGGACGCGGAAGTCGACAACCCGGAAGGGGAAACCGAAACAACGGCCCGGGGTATAAAACGACGGCCTCGAGCAGCGAAGCACAGATCTTCTCGAGCTGTCGCCACACGATAAGCCGAGAAATTTTGGCCAGCTTAAGAAAAGCATAAGCTTTCGAATGAGCGAGCCCCGAGGGATTGAGATCGAAGATCTCACCGTCCTGTGTACGGATCTCGCCCTCTCCGACGACGAGGAGAGGGCCCCGGCTGCCCCGCCGCCGTCGACGTCGCCACCACCAGCGACGCCACCGCCGACGTCGCCACCACCAGCGACGCCACCGCCGACGTCACCACCAACGTCACCGCCGACGTCACTGCCGACGTCACCGCCGCTACCACCAGCGAGCACACCGCCGCCGTCGCCGAGGCCACCGAACCCCCAAGTTCCGGCAAGGGGGACCCGGATACAACGGTCCGACACAGCGCAGCGCCGTAAGGCAATTATGCTTACGGCTCCGCTGCCCCCACCACCCGGACGCCGAGGACGCCAGCCCAAGTCGCTGGCAGCAGCAACAACGACAAGGGCTACCACCCGCCCCACACGGCTGCCGACGACTCCGCCGCCGCAACGACCGCCGCCGCCGCAACGACCGCCGCCGCAACAACCGCCACCGCCGCCGCAACGACCGCCGCCGCAGCAACGGCCACCGCCACAACGGCCACCACCGCCACAACGGCCGCCACCACCGCCGCAACGGACGCCGCCGCCGCCACGAGTAGCAGGGACGCCTCTCCTCCCGACGACGCGACCACCCTCGGGTCCGACCCCCGTCCGACCGCCGAAGTTACTCCGACCGGTCGGCCCGAGGCCACCGCCGCCGGTCCTCGTCGAAGTGGAGCCCGGCGTCCACAAGCTCGTTCCCCATGTGGCCGTCCATGTTAGCCGTCGATACCGCCTCCGAACACCCGAGGGACGCTGGATGTTGCGATTTCACGCGGACGGCCAGCTCCGGTCCAGCCGCCGCCTACCGGACGACCCCTCTGCTAGGGGGTGATGTAACGAGGCGCAGATGCACCTCGTTACTACCGGCCCGACCGACCACCTGTCGGACCGAAGAACGGCGCTTTGCGCCACCCTAAAAACTCGAAGACGATCGCGCCGCCGTTATCACGAGCCGCCGCTATCGCGCGCCGCAGCGATCACGCGCTGCCGCTAGCGCGCGCGGCCGCGATCACGCGCCGTCACCGTGCCTCGCGCCGATAGGCGCGCCGCTCGATCGCCGCCGTACCAATCGTAGCGCGAACAACTATAAAACGGCGGCGATCGAGCTCCTAGTCACCAGACCGATCCGTACCGCCGTTCTAGCTAGACGCTCTATGCCGACAGCAAGAAGATCCGGACCGTTTCGCTCTGCCTTCCGCTTTCCGACTACCCGACCGGCGACTAAGAACACGGGATTGTGCGTCCGCAGTCTCGAACGAGCGTTCTCGATACTTGGCCGTCTCCCGTCTTCCTGGGCTCGTGTGTACGCGTGCTCAGTCGAGCGTACTCGACAGTCTATCACCGTTACCCGCCGCCTTGAGCCAGGGGTTCGCCCGTCGGCGAACTCCGCTGAGCGTACTCAGCCTTTAGGCGATCCGTCTAGCGACCAAGAACCCGGGACGATGTGTCCGCCGTCTCCGCTGAGTGTCCGCAGCACTTGGTCGCTTTCCTCCACGAACGTAGGGAAAAGGGAAGGTGCGTACGCCTTCTCTGTCGAGAGTCCTCGGCCCCGACGGACGAAATCATCTCGCATCTCCCGCGACTCGCGTGCGTGCGTTCGACCGAGAATCGAAATCTCCGGTCCGGCGACCATTTTTACGCGAGCAATTCCGAAGCGAGTATTGGACGATAATTGTCCGAGACGCCCAGCGTCGCGAAGCGAGACCGATCACCGCGCCGTTACCGTCGTTACGGTCTACACGCGTCGCGCAATAGGCCCCGCCTTCCGCACGGCCTATCCGTTCGTACGAGCGCTTGCACCGCTCACCGCACCACACCGTACCGTACCGACGCGCCTTATAAACGCAACCTGCGACATCGCCTTCGGGGCCGAACTCTTGTACCGAATTAAGTATAGAATAAAGCTAACGTACTTATATTATTCTCAAACGTCTCGCTGCTTTCCTCCTCACCGAACCCGGACTCCGACGAGCCTTATCCGCGCGAAACGCGTAGCAGCGACCGAACCGCGGAGTTCGGCCGTTACAAACTATAGAAACTACTGTGAAAATCCCCTTATTGTAGATGATACATTTTTGATTGGTGACAGAGTGTTTATCCCATTTACCATGCAGTCTCAGATTTTAACATTTCCCCACAAGGATTATCCAGGAATCCGGAGAATGAGGCAACTCACTCGAGAATATGTATACTGGCCGAATATATCCTCCGAAAATTACCAGTCACGGTTCCTATCAACCCTTGGCCCGCCCTGTCTAAATCATTAGAATGTCTACATTTAGATTATGCAGGACCAATCGACAGATAATACCTCCTGATATTTGTAGACACCTTCTAAATGTATCAACGTAGCGCAGACATCCATCATCTCCGCTACTCGCACAGTTGAACTATACCGTAAAATATTTTCCAGATACCCCACTGAAGTTTATGTGAGCGACCATAGTACACAATTCACTGCAACCATGTTTGCTAACTTTTGCAGGGAAATGCACATCTCGCATCCATTCTCCGCAGTGGATCATCCCCAATTTAACGGCCAAGCAGAACGTATGGTGGTCAAAAAAGCTATCGCTAAGAACTCACTAGATTGTGAAATGTGAAATGGAACTACAAGATTTCTTATATAATTATCGCTACACATATTCAGCTTCAACTCCTGATGGGAAATCTGCAGCCGATTATTCTTAGGAAAACGTATCAGCTCACCGTTCTCCAAATTATTTCCAACAGTATCGAAACTTACTTCCGCCTCATCACCGCTTCTCAACGAAAAGCAACTCGACATGCAGAAGTAATTCGCACAACACCATGGAATCCAACTTAGAAGCCTACACCGAGGAGATCGTGTAATCGTAGCGTTCCATAATAAACGTGAACAACGCTACATCATCAATGTCTTGTCTCGATTACGATACAATTGGATAATAGTAATCATCGTGCGCCATATCAATGACATTTGAAGGAGAGGAGGTACACCCAAAACTCCGTATAACGGCATTTCGGACGATTAGATATTTTTTGAACCTAAAGATTCAACATCAATTCTGATAACCAATGAACAACAGATGGAAACTTTTTTGTCCTCTGATATTTGCAGAAACTTTCCAGAAGTTGTTACTATCGCTCAGACCTCGCCAAGACCCTTGCGTCACAGGACTCAGCCTCGAAGACTAATAATGGACCCCAAGACTAAATCTTATACCTAGCAAACATTTTCTTAAAGAGGGAGATGTTGGGGACGCATAAGACGCGTTATGGAATGCGTATCTATGCAGTGGTCGAATGGTGGGGAGACATCAGTCCACCCATAAACAAGCAACCGTGTCGAGCATACGGCGTCGATATCAGTTATAGATACATAAAGGGATCTCAAAAAGTCTTCGAACGATAAAATATCTCGAAAACAATTGGTTTTTGGAAACAATGTTTCAGAAAAAAGTTGTAAGGTTTAAAATGATCTATTTACTGATCTTATTAGTTTGACCTTGGCTAGCGTCAACAAGGTCAGGGCAAAGTCACCTAGAACTTTTCAAATGGAAAGCCCTACCTTTTTTGGCATATTCTTATAACGTATTTCAAAAGCTTGTAACGAGGCGCAGATGCACCTCGTTACTACGGGCCCGACCGACCACCTGTCGGGCCGAAGAACGGCGCCGAGCGCCACCCTAAAAATACCGAAACGATCGCGCTGCCGCTATCGCGCGCCGCGGCGATCACACGCTGCCGCTAGCGCGCGCGGCCGCGATCACGCGCCGTCACCGTCCCTCGCGCCGATAGGCGCGCCGCTCGATCGCCGCCGTATCAATCCTAGCGCGAATTATAAAACGGCGGCGATCGAGCTTCTAGTCACCCAGACTGATCCGTACCGCCGTTCGATCCAGACGCTCTATGCTGAAGGAAAGAAGATCCGGACCGTTTCGCTCTGCCTTCCGCTTTCCGACTACCCGACCGGCGACTAAGAACACGGGATTGTGCGTCCGCAGTCTCGATCGAGCGTTCTCGATACTTGGCCGTCTCCCTGGGCTCGTGTGTACGCGTGCTCAGTCGAGCGTACTCGACAGTTTATCACCGTTACCCGCCGCCTTGAGCCAGGGGTTCGTCCGTCGGCGAACTCCGCTGAGCGTACTCAGCCTTTAGGCGATCCGTCTAGCGACCAAGAACCCGGGACGGTGTGTCCGCCGTCTCCGCTGAGTGTCCGCAGCACTTGGTCGCTTTCCTCCGCGAACGTAGGGAAAAGGGAAGGTGCGTACGCCTCCTCTGTCGAGAGTCCTCGGCCCCGACGGACGAAATCATTTCGCGTATCCCGCGACTCGCGTGCGTGCGTTCGACCGAGAATCGAAATCTCCGGTCCGGCGACCATTTATACGCGAGCGATTTCGAAGCAAGTATTGGGCGATAATTGTTCGAGACGCCCAGCGTCGCGCAGCGTGACCGATCACCGCATCGTTACCGTCGTTACCGTCTACACGCGTCGCGTAATAGGTCGCGCCTTCCGCACGGCCTATCCGTCTATACGAGCGCTTGTACCGCTCACCGCACCGCACCGTACCGTACCGACGCGCCTTATAGACGAAACCCGCGACACCGCCTTCGGGGCCGAACTCTTGTATCTCAATAAGCATACAATAAAACTAAGTTATTTTAATTGCCGTTATCAAGTGTCCCGCTGCTTTATTCCTCCTCGAATCCAGACTCCGACGAGCCTTATCCGCGCGAAACGCGTAGCAGCGACCGAACCGCGGAGTTCGGCCGTTACAAGCTTTCCAAAACACTACAACAAAGTATTCTTTTGTTAAGTACATCCCGAGTTATGAAGCTTCAAAGTTACAGTACCGTCGGCATTAGCATTACCCAAGGTGTACCGCGTGGAGGTTGCACGATCGGATTTACGCATTTTGTGTGTATGTGTGTGTGTGTGTGCGTGTGTGTGTGTGCGCGCGCGCGCGTGGGTGCGTGTGTACGTGTGTGTCAGCGTGTTATGTAACAGAAATAAGGACCCCACGGTTCATCACTCCCGTAGTATTCATGACTCCAAACCCTTTCTGTTGTGTAAAGTGACTTTATCTCATCTTTTAAGATGTGCAACATTTTTAATTAATTAAATGTTCAAATTGTCTTCCTTCTACCATTTGACAATGAGGTTTGGAGTCATGAAATACTACGGGAGTGATGAACCGTGGGGTTCTTGTTTCTGTTACATAATACGCAGACGCACACACACGCACGTACGCACGCACGCACGCACGCACGCACGCACGCACACACACAAGAAATGTAAATCCGATCGTGCAACCTCCACGCGGTACACCTTAGGTAATGCTAATGCCGACGATACTGCAACTTTGAAGCTTCATAACTCGGGATGTACTTAACAAAAAAATACTTTGTTGTAGTATTCTAGAAAGCTCTTGAAATACGTTATAAGAATATGCCAAAAAAGTAGGGCATTCCATTAGAAAAGTTCAAGGTGACTTTGCCTGACCTTGTTGACGCTAGCCAAGGTCAAACTGATAAGATCAGTAAATAGATCATTTTAAACCTTACAACTTTTGCCTGAAACATTTTTTCCAAAAATAGATTGTTTTCGAGATATTTTATCGTTCGAAGACTTTTTGAGAACCCTGTATACAAGGTATCCCATTTTAAGTGTCCACCCCAAATATCTCTTATTTTTTATTTTAGAGAAAAATGGTTCAGACATGTTTTGTATGGTTTCGAGGGGGTCATAAGATGGTACCATTCATTTGACCTTGAAGAGTCATTTGAAGGTCACGCGACTGTTAAATCAATTTTTTTAGATGGCACCCTCTATTTTTTATTACATATTCTTGTAGCTGACCTCAAGAGCTTCCCAAAACACTATAATCAAATGTTTTTTGGTGAAGTACTTTTCGAGTTACGAAGCTCCAAATTTACAAAATTTTGATAAAAATACAAAATATTTCGTAAAACATTCACTTTCCGATAGTTTTATCTTACATGATCCAACCAGTCAAGGCAAGATCCGAGCATGATCCAGCCAGTCAAGATGAAATCCCGTATTGCCTGATAATCAATGAACTGTAATAATTGTGAAAGTGCAATTGTCAATTCTTTTAATGAAACAAATATCAAGAGGCTTGTTTCCAATTTCTTACTTGGGCAACTGTCGGTATTTTGGCGAAGTCTCAGACAGACGCATATTATTATCCATTGACTTTTTTTTATAGGACAGGAATTTTTAGTTTTTTGGCGCTTTTTTTCTTTATAATTATGGCTGCTTATCCACCAAATGAAATTGTGGATATGATTCGCATTTTGGGTGAGGCCAGGAATAATTACTCGGCAGCAGAAAGGCTTTATGCTGAAATATTTCCAGACAGACGCCATCCTGATAGGAAAGTAATAAAAAGACTCTGCGACAGAGCTGAACAGGGTATTCTTAGAAGAAACCGGCGAAAATCGTGCTCTGATGAAGTCACATCATTGACTGTTATAGGTGCCGTTGTTTTGAATCCTCAAATCTCTACGAGACAAATTGAGAGGCAATATGGTATATTTAAATCAACAGCCAATCGTGTGCTCAAGCTGAACAAGTTTTACCCATATCACATTCATCTAACTCAGCAATTGGAAGAGAGGGACTACCAACGCCGTGTACGTTTTGGTAACTGGGCTCGAGATCAAATCCAACAAAATCCCCGGTTCATTGCTGATATGCTTTTTTCTGATGAAGCCACGTTTTGTAATAGAGGAGGCGTTAATAGACATAACTGCCATTATTATTCAGATGCTAATCCACATTGGCAAAGAACCCAAGAGTTACAACGGCAGTGGTTCATTAACGTTTGGGCAGGCATCCTGAGAGATGTTATTGTTGGTCCATATTTTTTTGAAGAAAATCTCAATGCAGCAATCTATCTAAGATTTCTTCAAGATGACCTGCCCAACCTCTTGAGACATGTCGACTATGATTTACTCAAACAAATATGGTTCCAACAAGATGGAGCACCGGCTCATAGATCTCGAACTGTTACACAATATTTAAACAATAGATTCCCGAATAGGTGGATTGGTATGGGCAGCCGAGTTCAAGAATGGCCGCAAGATCACCCGACTTGACACCACTAGATTTTTATTTTTGGGGCTACATTAGAGATATAGTTTATTCGCAAAAGCCTACAACTGTTGAAAATATGAAAAACAGGATCAGACAGGCTTGCAGAAATATTAATGTAGGTGTTCCTGAAAAAGTTAGGAACGACTTTCACCATGGACTAGAGCTATGCATACAAGTAAATGGCAAAGTTTTTGAACACTTTAAGTAATTGTACACAAAAGATCTTGTCTTGACTGATTGGATCATGCTCGGATCTTGCCTTGACTGGTTGAATCATGCTTGGATCTTGCCTTGACTGGCTGGATCATGCTCGAATCTTGCCTTGACTGGCTAGATCATGCTCGGATCTTGCCATGACTGGCTGGATCATGCTCGGATCTTGCCTTGACTGGCTGGATCATGCACGGATCTTGCCTTGACTGGCTGGATCATGCTCGGATCTTGCCTTGACTGGTTGGATCATGTAAGGTAAGACTATCGGAAAGTGAATGTTTTACGAAATATTTTGTATTTTTATCAAAATTTTGTAAATTTGGATAAAACTTTATAACTCAAAAAGTACTTCACCAAAAAACATTTGATTATAGTGTTTTGGGTAGCTCTCGAGGTCAGCTACAAGAATATGTAATAAAAAATAGGGGATGCCATCTAAAAAAATTGAAGTCACCCTTCAGGTGACCTTCAAATGACTCTTCAAGGTCAAATCAATGGTACCATCTTATGGCCCCCTCGAAACCATATAAAACGTGTCTGAACCATTTTTCTCTAAAATCAAAAATAAGAGAGATATTTGAGGTGGACACTTAAAATGGGACACCCTGTATATAGATAGGGTGCTACGTTTATAAATACAAGAGTTTTATCCTTATCGGACCTCACGTGTTCTTACTCGGAAAACCTTCTCCGCCATTACGGCTAGGACCTAACACACTGTTTCTCGCCACTAAACATTACCGAAGCCGTCTAAGGTGTCAAAAATCAATGTTATAATGACGTAATTGTGATTGACATACCGGCGCGGGATATACCGTCGTTGATGTCGATACGAGAAATCAATAAAGCTTTGGCGTGAAATCATTTATATTTTGATGAAGTCTATGAGTTTTCACCATTAGCCTTAACCCAGCAGGCACATCTCATGCCACCTTCAGCTCGGCAGTGCGGTGGGTCGACCGGATAACTTCAAAAAGCGTTTGCTAACAGCAAATATTTACAACAAACTCTTGCAACCTGTTTGGAAGCCTCTACAGTCTCAAAGATTTTAATCTTCTCATGAAAGTTATTAAGTAGACTCTTATAAAGATTTCGGTAACTTCCCTATTTCCTAAAATTCCTGTATTATTGGTTACTAAATATTACCGAAGGAGTCCACGAATAAACGATATATTTCTGCTTACAAGGTCTGCGTTGTATATCTCGGCGCTAAAGCGTTGAGACAATGCGAAATTTGAACGAAACTCCACTGTGGAGAATTTATCTTTTATTGAAGTCTGCGAGATATTGCCATTGACCTCAATTTAGCAGGTATATCTGGTGCCGCTTTCAATTTAGTAGAGCATAGAGTAGGTGGTTCGACTCGAAAACTTCAAAATATGGCGGCTAAGAGCGATCCCACATCACCTTGTAGCCTATTTAGAAACTTCTACATTCTCAAAAATATCAATCTTCTCCAAAAAGTAAGAAGTTGAGAAGATAAACAATCCCTATAAAGATTTCGATATTCCATTGTTTCCGAAGATCACAATGTTTCTCGCCATCAAACATTATCGAAGGCGTCTTAAGTGTCAAAAATCAATGTCATAATGACGTAATTGTGATTGACATATCGGCGCGGGATATCCCCTCGTTGATGTCGATATGAGAAATCAATAAAGCTTTGGCGTGAAATAATTTATATTTTGATGAAATCTGAGTTCTCACCATTAGCCTTAACCCAGCAGGCACATCCCATGCCACCTTCAGCTCGGCAGAGCGGCGGTTCGACCGGATAACTCCAAAAAGCGTTTGCTAACAGCAAATACTTACAACAAATTCTTGCAACCTGTTTAGAAGTCTCTACAGTCTCAAAGCTTTTAATCTTCTCATAAAAATTATTAAGCAGACTTCTATAAAGATTTCGGTAACTTTCCTATTTTCTAAAATTCCAATACAACTGGCCACTAAATATTACTGAAGGAATTTGAGAATAAACATCATAATGATGTGTTTCTGCTTAAAAGATCTGCTTTGGATATCTCGATGTTAAGGCGATGAGACAATGCGAAGTGTGAACTAAGTTCCACTGTGATTTACTTTTATTAAAATTTGCAGGATATCACCATTAGCTTTAACCCAGAAGGTATTTCTGACGCCACTTTCAACTCAGCAGACCATATAGCAGCATAACCATAGAGCAGTGGTTCGACCCGAAAATTTCAAAAAATAGCTGCTAAGAGGAAACCCATATCACCTTGCAGACTGTTTGGAAAGCTCTACATTCTCAAAAATATTAATCTTCTCATGAAAATAGTTAAGAAAACTCCTATGAAGATTTCGGCATTTATATATGCACATATATATATGCACTGTTTCCGAAAATCGCTGTTTATCGCCACTAAACATTACCGAAAGCGTGTAAGGTGTCGAAAATCATCGTCATAATGACGTAATTTTGCTTGATATATCAGCATAAGATATCCCGTCGTCAATTCATAAAGTCAATATAACAGATTAATGAAGCTCTGGTAGTCATTATCCCTTGATAAAGTCTGCGATCCTTCACAATTGGACTTCACCATTCGATTCAGCAGATGTATTTGGCTCAACTCAGCAGAGCATATAAAGCAGTGAGCCAAAAACGACTGCTTGGAGCAGACCCACATCACTTTGTAACATGTTTGAAAGCCTCTACATTCTTTCTTTCTTCTTATCGAAGACATTAATGTCCGTAACTAATGAAGCACCTTCACTCCCGGGAAATAGCTCAATAACTATTTCTCCATCTCTTGTGAGGCCTCCTTAGAAGTCTTCTACTGTGTGCGATATTGTCCCTCACGGTTTTAATCATTCATCATGTAACTTTAATCTGTAATTACACATTTTTTGAAACTGAAAAAGTCAAAAATAATCTCTTGTAGGTGGCGCCAAAATACATTCCTTTGGAGGAACACCATTAGACGGCGTGTCAAATTCCGCTCTGTACGTGGCTCCTAGAAAAAAGATCAAAGCGGGCAAGCCTGTCCTTCTTTATCCTAGTGACTTGTGTTCGTTCCATGTGACATGTGTTTCTTGCCTGCCCTTATCTACCTGACGACGTCACTGATGTTGGTCTGCCGACGCAGGTCGTTACTTTTCCTATCTAGGAACGTGTAAACCGAGATCATCCTGACCATTCTCATTTCTGATGTTCACACCAGCTTTTTAAACTCTATATCTGCTCTGGTTTCGGCGGTATAGGTCATGATAGGCCTGACATTGGTCTTATACAGGGTGCACGATTTATCTGAAGACATTGAAATATCTCGAGAACTATGCATTGGATAAAAAAAAGTGGTTAATGAAAGTTGTTAGTCCCGAAGGGGGACATCCAATAATACCAAACTCGACCTTCCATCCCACCCCTTGGGGGCAACTTTGAAATCTTAAATGGAAACCCCCATTTTTATTGCAGATACGGATTCTACGCCACAAAATACATAAATTTTATCCAAAACTTTTTTTTTTATTCGTGATAGGTGATGCTGTAATCGCAAAAAATTATATTTTCCGCAATTCTCCAGAAATGATCATTGGATTGAGAAATAAAAAATACCTGTTCAATATTTTTAAAGAACATAATAAAAGTTATTCCCCCCATCCTCTCGGGATAGGGTGGGTGACCTCCCACCCCACCCCCCCAGGGGGTGGGGTGAAAGGTCGAGTTTGGTATCATTGGATGTCCCCCTTCGAGACTAACAACTTTCATTAACCACTTTTTTTTATCCAATGCATAGTTCTCGAGATATTTCAATGTCTTCAGATAAATCGTGCACCCTATATATCTGCGCTTTATATTCTGCATTGATGCCTTTGTTCCACTAGATGTTCCTGCGGTGACCAGATATAACCGCGGCTGTATAGATATTCCTCTTAGTGTCTTTGAGATTGCCATGGCTCGTGATCTTACATCCTAAGTAATTGAACTCCATGATCTGTTCAATCGGTAAGTCGTTTATGACCAGTTTACATCGAACTGATTCTTCTGTTATTACCATACTTTTGATCTTAGTTTCGGAGAACAGCATGTTCTTGAGCTCTCGTATTGAAGGCCTGTAAAAACCTTAGCGGATCATCTTCGGTTTCAGCTATGAGTACAACGTCGTCCGCGTAGCACAAAATTTTGATGTCATGAATCTCCATCCCGTATCCATTTGCTGTTTTTTACTGCATTCGTGATTTTGTCCATGATAGTGCTCAAAAACAGGGAAGTGAGGTTATCTCCTTGTCAAATATCCAGTGCAGTCGAATATCAAGTTGCATTTTTCCCTTATGAATTTTCTATTCACCTTGATTTGTGTGGTACTGCTGCCGTTGAGATCTTTAATAACTTTGGTAAAGTTACGAGGGATGTTCTTTTATCTCAATATAATGATGACATCTGTTAGCTTGATTCTGCCGAACGCTTTTGTGAGGTCAATATAGCTGCAAATGTAAGCTGGTACGTTGTATTCCATAGATTTTCTACTATTTGCCGTAAGATCAAAATTCCATCTGTAACGGTCATGTCTCCGGGTTTGGTTTTCGGGTTGATCCGACCCTGTAGTTCCGATCGTTCGTACAGATTCGGACGCAGGAATCTTAGGAGAAGATAAACGTTCAATAAGCGTAGACTTATGTATGTGTGTGTACAGAGAGTGGTAGTTTATTTGGTTCTTCTAAACAGGCGGCGACTGCGTGTCGTCGCGTGATGTCCCACTGTTTGGGTGTTGTTCTCCGCGTTCTCTCTAACGTTTTTGCTTTGCTCCGAACGCCGAAGGGAAGCGCCTTGATGTACACTATTCCGATGGTAGAGATTCTTCTCTATACGCTAATGCCGAGATATTTTTTATATCGATGCGTAACAAAATTCACATAATACCGAATCCGAAAACAGATTAGGTACGTGTATATTTATGTAGCCGTTAGGAACAGTTGATCGCGCGGTCCCTAGCAATGGGGATTCGGAGCGCATATTATCGGTGTAGCTCGCTAGATTTAAAAGGCCGGGTGTTTGTCTCGGCCTGTGAGTGCTGGTCGCAAGACCGTGGGTAAAAAGAACGTGTCGCGTCGCGTTATCTCTAATGCGGCCCTTACTTACAAGAACTTGGCTGCGAGTCGAGGCGCGCGGACCAAGCAGTGTATTTCTTTATTTCTTCGGTTAACTATCACGCGGCCAAGGTATAGATTGATACGACTTTCAATTCGTTTTTATGAGAGGAGCGTGATGCCGAGAGTTTAGAGCGCTTCAAGATAGAATGCGTAGTAGATCGCGATATTACGATCGCCGGTCGTCAGGCCGTACGGCCGGAGCTCTTGATTGGCGGTGACGAAGCTCTAAGTGGCCGTGTCCCTATCTGCTCGGCGTTCTATACGTAGTAGAGTGGAAAAGAAAAAAAACAATAATGAGAATCGTTCCGGAAAACTCACCGGAGCAACGATAAACTCGCCGTTCGATCTCTAATCGCACAGACGGCACAATAATGAGAATCGTTCCGGAAAACACCGGAGCAACGACAAACTCGCCGTTCGATCTCTAATCGCAACGACAGCACAATAATGAGAATCGTTCCGGAAAACACCGGAGCAACGACAAACTCGCCGTTCGATCTCTAATCGTTACGACGGCACAATAATGAGAATTATTCCGGGAAACACACCGGAGCAACGACAAACTCGCCGTTCGATCTCTAATCACTGGGACGGCACGAAACGGGAGATCGTTCCGGAAAACACACCGGAGCAACGACAAACTCGCCGTTCGATCTCTAATCGCCGGGACGGCACGAAACGGGAGATCGTTCTGGAAAACACACCGGAGCAGCGACAATCTCGCCGTTCGATCTCTAATCGCAAAGACGACAAGTAATCGCGGTTGCCGACGACTGCGGCCTGGTAGATTACTTACTCGACCTTCTGGAGGCTCGCTGTAGAATCTCTGACGCCTATTCTTAGGGAAGCACGATCCGAAAGACTGGACTCTGAAGACTGTCTCTGGTCAGGTTTTATCAGGCTTATTATACCCGTGATTTTTCGGCTTCGGTTTCCTCCGGCTATCATGCATCGATTATTTCGATTATGTTCGGAATTAATCGTGATTATGCGGCGGTCGCCGATTTCTTTTTTCGGCGGCGCCGCGAGCTCGGTTCGGCGGCCGATCGTTCCCGAGCGTGCCTGCCGGGTGTTCGGCCAGGCTCATGAGCGCTTGTTGAGGCGCGGTGGTAGCGCGGGTCGGGGAGCGTACGCTCAGCTGACTACCGCGTGGTATTAGCAGTAGTCAGCGTAACGATCACAAGTTGTATCGTTACATCACCCCCTCCCCCTTTTTGGACGCTAAGCGTTCGTTCGGGTTTTTACCCGGCGATGCGGTTAGCGCTTCGCAGATGTCTCCGGCGGTTGAAACATAGGCTTCATCGCCCTCCGGGGGTGCGGAAGCGGAATTTCCGTGACATCACGACCGAGAAATATAGCACCTTCCATCTTTCTCCGGTTAGTAAGATGACTGGCACTGGTGGAAATAGTGCGGGTCTTTGAACTGATAGCGGTATTATCGGCTGTATCTCGGCGCGTGGCATCAGTGGGATCCGCACGATGCGGATGCTTCGTTCGAATGCTTCGTCGAATCGTATGGTTGGCCCGCGCTAGTTTATTGGCCTCGCCCCGGGTTCGTCGTCTGTTAGGAGAGGCATGCTGCGAACCGTCGGCGGTGGTGCGGTCGTTATTTCATCTAGTGTGATGATGGGGATGTTATTCACCGTCGATGCGGGCTTTCTTGGCTGTTCGGAAGCGACTAGTGTGATCCTGCGTTGGATAGCGACGGCCGGTCTTCGCACCAAGTCGACCAGTCCGGGTGGTGCTGGACGGATTTTTGGGCCCTTCCTTGGTCGGGCGATGCTCCCTGCTAGCCGGGGCGGTGGTGGACTCCGCAATACTACCCATTTGTTGCTGGTCGCTGCATCTCCTCTCTGTACTCTTCCGCTCATGTTGGGCGCTGGTTTCCGGGATAGTTGGGAGAGCGGAGCTAGAGACGGCGGCTCGCTAGACAGACCCGGCAGGGGTTCTGGTGCAGCGGTGTTTTGGACGTCGGGTGGCTTCGACCGACTCTCCTGGGCGTGGCTGGAATTCGCTGGGAGGTATCGACGTATGCTGCTTCGGCATTCTGAGCTATCCGTTGCCATACTCGGGCGGCGTCGTCGTCGGTTTCGAGTAAGATTTTGGCTAGTTCCTCTACGTAATTGTCGAGCTCCATGCTGTCGTTCGATTCTCCCAAGAGATTCGCATCTACCGCTTTTAGTCTTTTGGTTGGAGATTCTCGATAAGGTTCCTTTGTTCTGAAGTACACGTCATTGTTCCCGTTGTTTGCTGTTTGATGCCTTTTGTAATTATCGTGATGTTGATATCCTTTCCTTTGTTATTGGATACGGCGCGCAGGTTGTGCATGTGAACATGTCGGTATATCTTTCTTCGTTCGTCTTGTAAATCGATGATAACTGGAGAGTGGATTTTTTTCACGGTTAACGGACCGATATACTTGGGCGCAAGTTTGGCGTTGAAGGCCTTCGTTTTGTTAGATTGCGGATGTTCTTTTTCCAAATGACTTCTCCAAGCTGTGTGCGCCAAACTCGTCGGCGTAGGTTATAATTTGGCTCCTGTCTTTGGAAGGCTTGCGCCAGATGCATTTGCACGAGTTTGTAGGTTTCCTCCAGTATTTCCTTATTAGTAGCGAGGGGTGGTGCCTGCGGTACGTTCCTTCGGTTTTCTGGATGGGAGCGAGTGAGTTCTCGCCCGTGATTTAGGTAGGCCGGGCTGAATCCGGTAGCGTTGTGTTGCGCGGTATTATAGGCGAACCGTAGTGCCGTTAGATGTTCGTCCCACTGTCGATGGCGTTGGTCCACGTATTGCGCAATAATTGATTTAATCGTCCGATTTATTCGTTCCACGGAGTTGCACTGCGAGGTGTAGATAGGAGTCATGCGGTGGCGAATGGGAGGTTTCTACACAATTCTCTGAATTCTTTCGCACTGAACTGTGGGCCATTGTCGGAGATGATAATGTCGGGGCATCCACGTCGATAAATTATACTATCGATAATGCCGGTTATGACCGTTGAGGCCATTGCTACTCGTAGTGCTTTTACTTCTAGCCATTTTGTAAAGCGGTCTTGCATGGTAAGTAACCACATATGTCCTTGACGAGACCGTGGCAAGGGTCCGACTAGGTCCGATGGTCACCTGTTCCCAAAGTCGACTCACTGGAGTGGCGTGCAGCAGCCCGGGTGGTTTCTGTTGACAAGCTTTGTGTGCTAAGCAGGCTGGGCACTTGCGTACGTACTGTGCGATGTTGCGGGCCATGCCGGGCTAGTAATAATGTTCGGCGATTCGGATGATGGTTTTGACGATGCCCAAGTGTCCGGCAGCGGGATCGTCGTGCATCCTGGTGAACACTGATGCACGCTCGGGAGTGGGAAGGCATCTCTTCCATTGCGAGACGGTTGGAATTTCACGGAAATCTAGACTGTGCAAAAAATGCCGAACCACGTAGCCGTCTCGTAGGTCGTAGTCGAGATGCTCGTCGGGGTGTCGAGTTACCTGCGTCTTGAAGTTCTCGTATCATGGACAGGCGAGCCTGGTGGTGACGGTGGCTACTTCGAGTTCTCTGGATAATGCACTTGGTTATTTGCTCCGCGGCGGTAGCGGATCTCGAAGTCGTATTGCTGAAGTTCAAATTTCCAACGTCTGAGTCGGCCGGTCGGTGATTCAATTTTTTGGAGCTGTTTCAGCGACTGGTGGTCGGTGAGAACGGTAAACGAGTATCCCTCGAGATATTCTCACATTCTCCAGATGCCCCAGATTACGGCCAGGCACTCTAGCTCAGTGGCTATAGTTTTGTTCGGCGTTGTTTAGCGTTCGACTGGCGTAGGCGACGACTTTTTCTCTATCCCCGGTCTCCTGATTCAACACGGCTCCAAGGCCGGACTGACTAGCGTCGGTTTGCAGGACGAATTGTCGCTCAAAATCGGGACAGGTCAGGACTGGTGTGGTGACTAACGCGTTCTTGAGGCGTTGGAAGGTGTCCGCTTCCTCGTTGCCCCATTTCCATCTCTCCTTCTTCTTGGTTAGACGCGTAAGTGATACAGCGATTTGCGAGAAGTTTGGCACGAAGCGGCGATACCATGATACTAGTCCTAGAAACTGTCGTATCTTTTTTAAACTATTTCATCGTTGGTGCCGGCCAACTTGAAATAGTGCTGGTTTTCCCGGGGTCGATGTGAATACTTTCTTTGTTGACGATGTGGCCTAGATATTTCAACCGGGAGCAGCAAAAATTACATTTGTCACTATTCAGTTGAAGCCGAGCTTCCCTCAGGCGGCGAAATACTTCACGGAAGTGAGTAAGATGTTCTTGAAAAGTGTGACTTAGGACTATTATGTCGTCGAGGTATACCAAAACGTTGGGTTCTAGATCGGGTCCGAGAACGGTATCGACTAACCGTTGGAACGTGGCGGGGGCGAAGTGCAACCCGAACGGCAAAACCCGGAACTGCATGAGTCCGCGGCCGGGGACGTGAAGGCCGTGATCGCCTTGCTGTTTGACGTGAGCGGAACTTGCCAGTATCCATTCTTGAAGTCTAACGTGGACAGGTATTTGGCCCCACGCAGTTTATCCAACGTAGCCGTGATTTGCGATAATGGGTAGGTATCCCTTTCGGTAACCTCGTTGACTTTGCGGAAATTTATGTAGAATCGATATTCTCCGTTCTTCTTCCTCACGAGTACCACTGGTGAGCTCCAGGCACTACTGGAGGGTTCGATAATCCCGTGCTTCTCCATTTGGTTCACCTCTTCGTCGATGACTTGCTGCATGACCGGGTTCCGGGGTCGGTAACGTTGCTTGATGGGGGTTGTCCCGTGTCGCAATCGAATTTCATGTCGGATAGCGGAGGTAGGCCCGGAGATGGTTTTGAACTTTTCTAGTTCCTTGTGCAAAAAGACTTGTAACTGTTCGTCCTCACTTGCGAGATGCGATTGTTTTAGTTCTTTGACTACCCCAATCCTAGGGGTACGGATTACACGGGGAGGGAATGTTGGCGCAGTTCCCCTGACTCCCCCCATCTCGGTCCGACTGGTAGACACCCCGCAGGGGTTTTAGTGAGTAAAAGTCTCACATAACCCTCCGCCCCTCCCAGGGGGTGGAGGGTACCCATGGGTTTCCCCTGCGTTATCAAAAAAAAAAAGGGAGGTACGGATTACAGTCGACGATGGCGGTGATTGGAGATTCACTCCGAGTCGGGACCACAAGTCCATGCCAATGATAATCGGTGTGGTTAATTTTTCCATGACCGTTAAGCGGTGATGGAATTGTTGCGTTCCCACCCAAAACATAAAATGAGTATTTCCGCAGGTGGCAACCTGGATGCCATTGGCCAAAGTTACCCATGTGATGGGCCCGATGTGTTGATCCTCGCGCCTTAAATATTCGGCGCTTACTAGGGAGGTCTCTGCACCAGAGTCAATTAGTGCCCTAAAAGGGCGATTCCGGTAGCGCACGGTTATATTGGGGCGCGGTGTATATGTTAATCGCGGAACCGGGGAGCATCCGCCCCGTTCTCAGTCACGCCCACGTTTCCCGGTGGCGGGTGGCAGTGTTTGGTAAGAACACCTTCCTTTCCGCATTATTTTATAGCGGGTTGGTCGCAGCCTTGGTGCCCCGGCTGCTTACACCGCCAACAGCAGGCTTCGCAGTCATAAGCCATTGTAGCTACGGTAGGTCCGCTTTAACGGGGCGGTTTTCCTTGTGCCCGTTGTTGCCGGATTAGTTCTTCGTATTTGCGCACTAATCTTCCGAGGTCGCAGATGTCTCGTACTTCGTATGCCCCCAAGAACATTTTATAGCCGGGATCCAGATTATCGTGCAGTCAGCTGAGAGTGTTATCAATCTCGTCGCTGTCGCCACTGCATCGGATCAGAATGAGCAGGGCGTTTTCGTATTCCCGGTAGGTATCGGTTGGCTGTTGCCGTCGTTCGGCGATTTGTCGCCGCATTTCCTTGCGATAGCGGGGCGGTAATTATTGTTCGCGGAATGCGGTGCAAAAATCTTCCCAATTACGCCAATTGGGTCGATGATTTCGGTACCATGACAGGGTATCCCCTCGAAGCATCTCCGGAATTCCCCAGAATAGTTGCCGTGTCGTGAGTCCGTAACAAATGCGGAGCTTATCGATCCGTTCTAAGAAGTTGAGGGTATCCTTCCCCGTAAATTTGCAGCCCTTTTTATGTATCTCGTGAATTGCTTCGGCGTCGGTAGGTGTTTTTACGGCGGGATCCCATCCCGGTACCAGCTCATCATCGGTGCTGGCGACACTCAGTACTCGGGGTGGGCTAAGTCCCGGCGGTCGGTAGGTTGCGTCATAAATAGGCCGAGGTTTTCTGTTACGAAGCGACGAAGGCGACATCGTAGGTCGTCAATCGTGCCACTCGTATCCAGGCCGTATTGACCGAGTCGCTGACTGATCTCAGCTTTGTTTAGCTCTTGAATCCATGCTCGTGGCGCGGTACTCATTTTGCACTGGTTTTCATTTCCCTTCGGTGAAACTTATAATTATTGAACTCGTCAGACATTCTCCTGTTTACCGGATCCTGGCAGGATCGCCATGTAACGGTCACGCCTCCGGGTTCGATTTTCGGGTTGATCCGACCCTGCATTTTCGATCGTCCGTACAGATTCGGACGCAGGACTCTTACGAGAAGGTTAGCGTTCAATAAGCGTAGACTTGTGTACAGAGAATGGTAGTTTATTTGGTTCTTCTAAACAGGCGGCGACTGCGTGTCGTCGCGTAATGTCCCACTGTTTGGGTGTTGTTCTTCGCGATAACGTTTCTGCTTTACTCCGAACGCCGAAGGGAAGCGCCTTGATGTACACTATTCCGATGATAGAGATTCTTCTCTATACGCCAATGCCGAGATATTTTTTATATCGATGCATAACAAAATTCACATAATACCGAATGTCCGGAAACAGATTAGGTACGTGTATATTTATGTAGCCGTTAGGAACAGCTCTGATCGCGCGGTCTCTAGCAATGGGGATTCGGAGCGCATATTATCGGTGTAGCTCGCTAGATTTAAAAGGCCGGGTGTTTGTCTCGGCCTGTGAGTGCTGGTCGCAAGACGGTGGGTAAAAAGAACGTGTCGCGTCGCGTTATCTCTAACGCGGCCCTTACTTACAAGAACTCGGCTGCGAGTCGAGGCGCGCGGACCAAGCAGTGTATTTCTTTATTTCTTCGGTTAACTATCACGCGGCCAAGGCGTACATTGATGCGACCTTCAATTCCTTTTTATGAGAGGAGCGTGATGCCGAGAGTTTAGAGCGCTTCAAGATAGAATGCGTTGTAAATTGCGATATTACGATCGCCGGTCGTCAGGCCATACGGCCGGAACTTCTGGTTGGCAGTGACGAAGCTTTGGGTAGCCGTGCCCCTGCCTGCTCGGAGTCCTATACGTAGTAAAGTGGAAAAGAAAAAAGACAATAATGAGAATCGTTCCGGAAAACTCACCGAAACAACGGCAAACTCGCCGTTCGATCTCTAATCGCAAAGACGGCACAATAATGAAAATCGTTCCGGAAAACACACCGGAGCAACGACAAACTCGCCGCTCGATCTCTAATCGCTACGACGACACAATAATGAGAATCGTTCCGGAAAACACACCGGAGCAACAACACACTCGCCGTTCGATCTCTAATCGCCGGGACGGCACGAAACGGGAGATCGTTCCGGAACACACCGGAGCAGCGACAATCTCGCCGTTCGATCTCTAATCGCAAAGACGACAAGTAATCGCGGTTGCCGACGACTGCAGCCTGGTAGATTACTTTCTCGATCTTCTGAAGGCTCGCTGTAGAATCTCTGATGCCTATTCCTAAGGAAGCACGATACGAAAGGTTGCATTCTGAAGACTATCTCTGGTCAGGTTTTATTGGGCTTATATACCCGTGATTTATCGGCTTCGGTTTCCTCCGGCTATAATCCGTCGATTATTTCGATTATGATCGGAATTAATCGTGATTATGCGGCGGTCGCCGATTATTTTTTTCGGCGGCGCCGCGAGCTCGGTTCGGCGGCCGATCGTTCCCGAGCGTGCCTGCCGGATGTTCGGCCAGGCTCGTGAGCACTTGTTGAGGCACGGTGGTAGCGCGGGTCGGGGGGCGTGCGCTCAGCTGACTACCGCATGGTATTAGCGGTAGTCAGCGTAACGATCACAAGTTGTATCGTTATACATCGGTTGTAGACTTGTTTTTTCGGAATCCTTGTACTTCATGTAGGAGGATGTTGAGGCTGATCTCCATAACAAGGATAATAGTTGATAGCTTTATTGTGAAGCTTAAGCGCGTTCTTCCTCTATAGTTAGAGGGATCCTTTCCGTTTCCTTTTTTGAAAATCGATATGTTTGACGCCCTCCGTCATGCCCTAAGTAAGTATGACGAATTACCTATAATATACATTAATTATTGACGATGTAACGAGGCGCAGATGCACCTCGTTACTACCGGCCCGACCGACCACCTGTCGGGCCGAAGAACGGCGCTTTGCGCCACCCTAAAATATCGAAGACGATCGCGCCGCCGTTATCACGCGCCGCCGCTATCGCGCGCCGCGGCGATCACGCGCTGCCGCTAGCGCGCGCGGCCGCGATCACGCGCCGTCACCGTGCCTCGCGCCGATAGGCGCGCCGCTCGATCGCCGCCGTATCAATCATAGCGCGATCAACTATAAAACGGCGGCGATCGAGCTTCTAGTCACCCAGACCGATCCGTACCGCCGTTCGATCCAGACGCTCTATGCTGAAGGAAAGAAGATCCGGACCGTTTCGCTCTGCCTTCCGCTTTCCGATTACCCGACCGGCGACTAAGAACACGGGATTGTGCGTCCGCAGTCTCGATCGAGCGTTCTCGATTCTTGGCCGTCTCCCGGCTTCCTGGGCTCGTGTGTACGCGTGCTCAGTCAAGCGTACTCGACAGTCTATCGCCGTTACCCGCCGCCTTGAGCCAGAGGTTCGTCCGTCGGCGAACTCCGCTGAGCGTACTCAGCCTTTAGGCGATCCGTCTAGCGACCAAGAACCCGGGACGGTGTGTCCGTCGTCTCCGCTGAGTGTCCGCAGCACTTGGTCGCTTTCCTCCGCGAACGTAGGGAAAAGGGAAGGTGCGTACGCCTCCTCTGTCGAGAGTCCTCGGCCCCGACGGACGAAATCATTTCGCGTATCCCGCGACTCGCGTGCGTGCGTTCGACCGAGAATCGAAATCTCCGGTCCGGCGACCATTTATACGCGAGCGATTTCGAGGCAAGTATTGGGCGATAATTGTTCGAGACGCCCAGCGTCGCGAAGCGTGACCGATCACCGCGTCGTTACCGTCGTTACCGTCTACACGCGTCGCGTAATAGGCCCCGCCTTCCGCACGGCCTATCCGTCCCGCGTACGAGCGCTTGTACCGCTCACCGCACCGCACCGTACCGTACCGACGCGCCTTATAGACGCAACCCGCGACACCGCCTTCGGGGCCGAACTCTTGTACAGAATTAAGTATAGAATAAAGCTAACGTATTTATATTATTCTCAAACGTCTCGCTGCTTTCCTCCTCACCGAACCCGGACTCCGACGAGCCTTAACCGCGCGAAACGCGTAGCAGCGACCGAACCGCGGAGTTCGGCCGTTACACTTGGCGCCCGAACAAAGGACCGTAGGAGGAGAAAAGCAGTAAGAGGGATTACGGGCCCGATCGCGATGGCATGGGTGCATAAATTGTCGAAACAGGAGCTGACCGAGCAGCTGTCCCGTCACGACTTGCACACGGACGGGACATTCGAAGAACTGCGAAGGCGGCTCGGTCAGTTCGTGCGACGGCATCCGGAGTTGTTCAAGGAAGGCAACGGGACGGCGATCCCCGCAGCAAAGACCGATGAAGGGACGGTGGAAGTCCGCGACGAGACACCCGAGCTGTCCATACCCCTCGAGGGGCCCGAGCCCCCGATAGCCAAGGCCATGAGTCAAATTAGGAAATGGGGTTGCGTCTTCGACGGACGGAGTCCTCACGAGTTCTTAGAACGGGTCGAGGAACTCAGCGAAGTTTATGACTATACGGGGGAATACGTCCTCCGAGGATTGCCGGAAATGCTGCGGGGCGAGGCCCTCGCGTGGTACCGTCTCAGTCGGCACACCTGGGCAACGTGGGAGGATTTCCGAATGGACTTCCATGCGGAATACCTCCCGCGCAAGATGCTAGCGCAACTCCGCCGCGAAGCACGGGGCCGCGTACAACGAGATGGAGAACCCTTCCGAGCGTTCTCCAATGAGGTGTTAACGCTCATGCGGCGCGCGGGTGGATGGAGCCCCGAGGAGCAGCTCGAGTTGCTATACGAAAATATGCACCCGGAATATAAGAGGGGCATTCGCATCGACGAGGTTACGAGCATCGGGGACCTCCGTGCGCGGGCCGCAGAACATGAAGATATCGAGCGGCAGATACGCGACCGCCGGCGGGATCCTGCAGCGGACCGACCTCCTCGACCGTCGCGCGACGCGCCAACCACCGCCAGCACATACAGCAAGGACGAGTGCTGCTGGCGGTGCAAACAAAGGGGGCACACTCGGGTAGACTGTAAGCGCCCTCCGAAGAAATTCTGCTCGCAATGCGGAAAGGATGGCGTATTGACCCGGGAGTGCCACCCGCGGCCGGGAAACGACCGACGGGCCGAGACCTGCCCCCCCGAGTCTCGGCCCTGAGGAAACCTCGCATCAGATTTACCCCGCGGCCCCACATAACCGTGCGACTGAACGGACGTAACGTCAACGCGCTCCTCGACTCCGGATCGGAGGCGTCGTTTATACGCCCTGACATTGCTCAGCAAGTCGGGGCCCCGATCCGGAAGTCGAGGCGATCTGAACCGATACGACTAGCTGACGGAACACTAGTACAGACGGCCGGAACCATGACGACAGACATACAAACGGAGGACAGAAACGTGAGACACGGCCTACGAGTCCTGCCAAAGCTCGGCAGCCCAATGCTGATTGGAGTGGACTTGTGGGCCAAGCTACAGGTGACCCTGCCACCACCACCGACTAACACGACACAGACCGAACCATCGACATGTACGATCGAGGACGGACTAACGCCACGAACCCCGGACGAGACCGCGCGACTGAAACAGTTCCTGGAGCGGGAATTCCGCCTCTTCAACAAGGTGCAGGGACCGACGAACCGGGTATCCCACGATATTCGACTGACCGACCCACGCCCCATCAAGCAGCGGTATCGGTCCCGGAACCCCGCGATGCAGCAAGTAATAGACGAGGAGGTCGAAAAGATGCTGCAGGAACGCGTGATCGAGCCTTCTCACAGTGCGTGGAGCTCGCCGGTAGTTGTGGTGCGGAAAAAGGACGGGTCGCGAAGATTCTGCGTAGACTTCCAGAAATTAAATAGCGTCTCGGAACCCGATGCTTACCCGCTACCGCAGGTCGCCGCTACCCTCGACAAACTCCGAGGGGCGAAATATCTGTCTACGCTGGACCTGCGGAGCGGGTATTGGCAGGTTCCCCTGTCGGCCGCGAGCCGCCCCTTGACTGCGTTTGCCGTGCCGGGCGAGGATTGATGCAGTTTCTGGTGATGCCCTTCGGTTTGCACTCTGCACCCGCCACGTTCCAACGACTGCTGGATGGCGTGCTCGGCCCGGAACTCGAGCCCCACGTACTCGTCTACCTGGACGATATCATTATCGTGAGCCGGACGTTCGAGGAGCATATCGCGCGACTCGGGGAGGTCTTCCGGCGGCTCCGGGAAGCACGACTGCGTCTTAACACGGAGAAGTGTCGTTTCTGTGTGAGCCGCCTGCGATACCTGGGGTATATTGTGGACCGAGAGGGGATCCGTACCGACCCGGAAAAAGTAAGCGCGATATCGGAATGGCCGGCGCCCGCGACCGTGCGGAAGGTTCGGCAGTTCCTCGGGCTCGCGTCGTGGTACAGGCGGTTCATTCCCGGTTTCTCCGCGCTAGCCGCCCCACTCACGCGACTCACCCGGAAGGACGTGAAGTGGAGGTGGGGCGCGAACGAGGACGCCGCAATGGCCGCACTAAAAGTGCGGCTGACCACGGCACCGGTGCTCGCGTGCCCCGATTTTCGGGAGCCCTTCCAGCTGCAAACGGACGCAAGCGCAGAGGGGCTGGGAGCCGTCCTTACGCAGCGGCTGGAAGGGGCCGAACGCGTGATCGTGTACGCTAGCCGAACCTTGAATCGCGCCGAGAAAAACTACAGCGCGACTGAGTTGGAGTGCCTCGCCGTGATCTGGGGGATAAGGCGAATGCGCGACTACCTGGAGGGTTATCGCTTCACGGTGGTCACCGATCACCAGGCCCTCCGGTGGCTGCGCAGCCTGGAGACACCCATCGGGCGATTGGCCCGCTGGGCCCTCGAACTGCAACAGTATGAGTTCGAGGTGCAGTACCGGCGAGGCGCTCTCAACACGGTCGCCGACGCGTTATCCCGACGACCCGAGGTAAACGCCATCATCTCGGGAAACGGTTGCCCCTGGTACCGCCGTATAAAAGCACAGGTGGCCGCAGACCCCGCCGCCTGGCCAGACTACGCCGTCCAGCAAGGCCAGCTCCTCCGCCACGTCCTGCACGAGCTGGATTTCCGCGAAACACCGGCGGAGGAGCAGTGGAACGTTTGCGTGCCTCGGGAACAACGCGCCGAGATTCTTCGCCAGCTCCACGACGTACCCACCGCCGGCCACTTGGGGATAGCGAAGACGATCGCTCGCGCGGCCCGCCGGTATTATTGGCCCGGAATGTTCCGGGACGTAGCCCGACATGTCCGGACCTGTGAGACCTGCCTCGCCTATAAGGCGACACAGATCAAACCCGCGGGCCTTCTGCACGCCACCGCGGTCAAGGGCCCGTGGGAACAGGCCACCATTGACCTGATGGGCCCTCTGCCACGGTCGACCGGCGGCCACGCGTGGGTCATCGCTATGCAGGATCGCTTCTCCAAGTGGCTAGAGATGCGACCGCTCCGAAAAGCGACGGCGGGGACAGTGGAGCAGGCGATCACCGAGGGCATTATGCACCGACACGGCTGCCCCCAGATAATCGTGTCCGATAACGGAAAGCAATTCCGTTCCGAACAGTTCGCAAGATTCTGCGGGGCTTACAGCATCAGTCATCGCACCACCCCCATCTACGCGCCGCACTGTAATCCGGTGGAGCGGACAAACCGCGTCATTAAAACAATGATCGCTCAGTTCGTGGGAAAAAACCACCGCAAGTGGGACACCCACATTTCCGCGCTGCAATTTGCGTACAATTCGGCCATCCAGGACTCAACGGGATACAGCCCGGCCTTCCTGCTCAGCGGGCGGGAGTTGAGTTCCTGGCCGGAGACCCGTACCACCGCTCCACCGGAAAGTCGCCGCCGGCAGCTCGAGGATGCGTACGAGGTCGTCCGTGTAAATTAGGCGCGAGCTTTTCAACGCCAGGAGCGCTACTATAATTTACAACGGCGCTCCTGGCGGCCTACGATAGGGGAAACTGTATGGCGACGCGAGCATCCCCTGTCGGATAAAGCGCGAGGCTTTAACGCCAAGCTCGCGCCAAAATACTCCGGGCCGTATGAAGTCCGGAGGATAATCTCGCCGGTAATCGTCGACCTCCGCGCTAGAAACGGCAAGTGGCTACGAAATATACATGTACAAGACTTGAAATCATGCAATAACAATAACGACGAGCCACAGGACGCGGAGGTCGACGACCCGGAAGGGGAAACCGAAACAACGGCCCGGGGTATAAAGCGACGGCCTCGAGCAGCGAAGCTCACATCTTCTCGAGCTGTCGCCCCGCGATAAACGAGAATTTTGGCAAGCGCAAACGCAAGCATAAGCTTCCGATGAGCGAGTCTCGCATAGAGATCGAGGATCTCACCGTCCTCTGGACGGATCTCGCCCTCTCCGACGACGAGGAGAGGGCCCCGGCCACCCCGCCGCCGTCGACGTCGCCACCACCAGCGACGCCACCGCCGACGTCACCACCGACGTCACCGCCGCTACCACCAGCGAGCACACCGCCGCCGTCGCCAAGGCCGCCGAACCCCCAAGTGCCAGCGAGGGGGACGAGGATTCAGCGGTCCGACTCGACGCAGCGCCGTAAGGCAATGCTGCTTACGGCTCCGCTGCCCCCACCACCCGGGCGCCGAGGACACCAGCCCAAGACGCTGGCAGCAGCAGCGACAACGAGGGCTACCACCCGCCCCACACGGCCGCCACCACCGCCACAACGGCCGCCACCGCCGCTGCAACGGACGCCGCCGCCGCAGCGAGCAGCAGGGACGCCTCCCCCCCCCGACGACGCGACCACCCTCGGGTCCGACCCCCGTCCGACCGCCGAAGATACTCCGACCGGTCCTCCCGAGGCCACCGCCGCCGGTCCTCGTCGAAGTGGAGCCCGGCGTCCACAAGCTCGTCCCCCACGCGGCCGTCTACATCAGCCGTCGCTATCGCCTCCGAACACCTGAGGGACGCTGGATGCTGCGTTTCCACGCAAACGGGCAGCTCCGGTCCAGCCGCCGCCTACCGGACGACCCCTCTGCTAGGGGGGTGATGTAACGAGGCGCAGATGCACCTCATTACTACCGGCCCGACCGACCACCTGTCGGGCCAAAGAACGGCGCTTTGCGCCACCCTAAAATATCGAAGATATTTAGGGTGGCGCAAAGCGCCGCGCGCCGTCACCGTGCCTCGCGCCGATAGGCGCGCCGCTCGATCGCCGCCGTATCAATCATAGCGCGATCAACTATAAAACGGCGGCGATCGAGCTTCTAGTCACCCAGACTGATCTGTACCGCCGTTCGATCCAGACGCTCTATGCTGAAGGAAAGAAGATCCGGACCGTTTCGCTCTGCCTTCCGCTTTCCGACTACCCGACCGGCGACTAAGAACACGGGATTGTGCGTCCGCAGTCTCGATCGAGCGTTCTCGATACTTGGCCGTCTCCCTGGGCTCGTGTGTACGCGTGCTCAGTCGAGCGTACTCGACAGTTTATCACCGTTACCCGCCGCCTTGAGCCAGGGGTTCGTCCGTCGGCGAACTCCGCTGAGCGTACTCAGCCTTTAGGCGATCCGTCTAGCGACCAAGAACCCGGGACGGTGTGTCCGCCGTCTCCGCTGAGTGTCCGCAGCACTTGGTCGCTTTCCTCCGCGAACGTAGGGAAAAGGGAAGGTGCGTACGCCTCCTCTGTCGAGAGTCCTCGGCCCCGACGGACGAAATCATTTCGCGTATCCCGCGACTCGCGTGCGTGCGTTCGACCGAGAATCGAAATCTCCGGTCCGGCGACCATTTATACGCGAGCGATTTCGAGGCAAATATTGGGCGATAATTGTTCGAGACGCCCAGCGTCGCGAAGCGTGACCGATCACCGCGTCGTTACTGTCGTTACCGTCTACACGCGTCGCGTAATAGGCCCCGCCTTCCGCACGGCCTATCCGTCCCGCGTACGAGCGCTTGTACCGCTCACCGCACCGCACCGTACCGTACCGACGCGCCTTATAGACGCAACCCGCGACACCGCCTTCGGGGTCGAACTCTTGTACAGAATTAAGTATAGAATAAAGCTAACGTATTTATATTATTCTCAAACGTCTCGCTGCTTTCCTCCTCACCGAACCCGGACTCCGACGAGCCTTATCCGCGCGAAACGCGTAGCAGCGACCGAACCGCGGAGTTCGGCCCTTACAACGAAAGTGCCATGCGAAACACTTCCGTCTGCGCCGCACGTGTTGCAAGCTAATCATTACGCCACACAGCAAAAAGTCCCAAATGTCCCAACATTTGGCAACAGACAAATAATGCACTGTCTGCATGGACAAAAGGCCATAATTGGCGCAATGCTACCGCAACGCTTGCAGATTCCTTCGGCAATGGGCTTAGATGAATTGACTGCCATCGCCTAAGGAGAACAGAGCAGAACAGAGCAGAGCAGAGCAAAGCCAGACCACCGACCGACCGAACCAGACGTATATCTATCTCTAAGACGCGAATATAGCGCAGTAGCGAAAAGAGGGTCTGAGAAATAAAAACCCTTCCTTTGTTAAGTATTGTCTTAATTTCCTCACTACCACCGTCTCGTACAACCCGCAACATCTCTAAGTCTCCCATTATGATAATCCGGCAATCGATAATGTGTTAATGCATGCTTGGAGTTCTTCATAAAATCCTATTGCTTATGTTTCGGGTTTGTCGCTATCTAGGACGTAGACTGACAAAATGTGTGCGGTTTCCCTTGCATGTTCACTGTGAGTATCCCATCACTATTATATTCTATGTTTATGTTTATTTCATATCTACCATAAAAGAGAACAATAACTCCTGATGTTGTTGCCCCATTCTCGTCCTTCCTGTTATAGGCTAGGATGTAATTGTCGCACCTTATTCCTCTGCCTCTTTTCTTGATTTCGGATAAAGAACATATACCGATGTGGTCTTCCATTTCCTGGAGGATTTCTTGCTCTTTGTTGTTAAGTCTGTGAACGTTCTGCAGGCTATACATAGTTGGTTCCTTCATTTCCTTTTCCTTTTACTTACCATGGTTGTTTCCAGTGTGATCCACCCATGTTTCGAGGCTTTAATTTCAGTGTTGTAATTGTTCGGGAATGTTTCAAGTAGGTTGCTAACCTCACCGAAGATGGATTTATTATACACCTTCTCTAGTCTAGATCTGATGTGTTCTACGAATAGTGGCACCTCTGGTAGAATGTGGCTCTTCACCACGCACATCAGTCTTGAGTAGGCAGAAGCTTCGAACACGTAGGCACTGAGTTTTGCTATACCTACCCCTGATGGCATGTCCCTTACCACTCCAATTTTCTCTACATTCTTTCTACATTTTCAAGGATATTAATCCTCTCATATAGTAATTAAGAAAAAAAGTAATTAAGACGACTCCTATAAAGATTTCGGTATTTCCATTGTTTCCGAAGATCGCACTGTTATTCGCCACCAAACATTATCGAAGACATTAAAGATATTGGAAGTCGTCATAAAGACGTAATGCAATGAAATATCAGCGCAGGATATCTCGTTGTCAACGCATCCAGTCGGTATGAGGGATCAATAAAGCTTCGCCGTGGAGCCATTTATCCTTTGATGAAGTATACAAATCTTCATCATTGGCCACAATCCAGTATGTACATCTGACGCCACCTTCAACTCAGCAGAGCATATAGAGCAAAGCTTCGACGCAATAATTGCAAGAAGCAGTAGTCAAAGATAAATATCTACACCCCTTGTAACTTGTTTGAAAGTCTGCATATATACTTCAAAGGTCTTGTCGTGCAAGTGAATGAATAATCAAATTCTAGAATGGTCTAACAGATAGTTGGTAGTGTTCGGAACGCGACCGAACATAGAATAGCTCCGGAGAGCTGGCTGGCAAATTTCGAATCGCAGAGCGATGTCCGCCTGCGACCATGTCGCTCGAGCAATTGGACGACAGACCGAACGTCCTGGTCGACGTCTAAGTTATGTTCTAAGGCTGTTAAAAGCCTTGTAGAAACGCGCAACACCACATGCCAACAACACCGTGTCCAGGAACGGCGGCAAAAGCAAGAGAGAGGAAGGACACGCAACGGACGCAATAGAATGCACTAGAAACGCAAGTGGAATAACGCAGAAGAACGATGCAGAAGGAACGCAGCAAATACGCAGCTATTTACAAGGCGAAGACGTTCGCCAGCGCAAAGTCCCGGAGGACACACATCAGTGGCGTCAACGGGGAGCGGCACCCGGAGCACGTCAAAGTACACGGAAACGAAACGACCTCCGTCATTTCGGAAGGCCTGCACTTCTGGATGAAACGGCCTACAGCCAACCACGGTCCCGAGGACGCGTGGAAAGGAGCGCTGAACTCTAGCAAACAGGGGGCGACCAAGCCGCTCCCGCGAGAAGATCAAGTTCCCCTACGAACGCTCGGAAGAAAGAGCTCGAAGCACTAGAGGAAGCGATCAAGTCGCACCTAGTATTGTCAAGATCCCCTACGGACGCTTGGAAGAAAGAGGAGCTCGCAGTTGCTAGGAGGTAGCCTCGCCGCTTCTGAGACCACCCAAGTCCCCTACGGAAGCTCGGAGGATAAGGGAGCTCGAAGCTTCGAAGAGGCGGCCGTACCGCTCCTGAATCACGGCAACGCCATGAACACAAGAATAGAAGACTAGATTAGAACCATTAGCCTCAACCTAGCAGAGTACATTGGCGCCGCGTTCAACTCAGCAGAGTGTGTAGAGAAGTGGTTCGAATCCGGAATGTGAACGCACGACCGCTCTAGAAAAGCCTAGAAGCGCGTCGGTAACCAGCAGTGCGACAGTTCGCACTAAGAAGCTGTACAGATTGCCACTGAGAACGACCAAGCAAATGATATGGCAAAAGACAAGGAGAAGCAAAGTACAGCGCGCCCGGTTATATAGCCGGGCGGCCGAATCTTGCATGCGAGCAATGAAATCGCAGGCTGTGCCGCATGGCGGCCACGGTCAGAGCTACCAGTTAGACGCGAGGCGCTGGCGGGAGTTCCGCGCGCTCGCTCGCGAGAACCCGGCGTTCCTCGCCGCTTGCGAGCACGTTCCGGGAGCTAGGCCGCCCGCCCCGCAGCCCCGATCCACTAGCCGACTTTCCGCACGGCAGCCCGAGCCGTACGGAATATACCGCCCGCCTCCGTCGTGATGACGGAAATCAGTTCATTGGAACGGGCTACACCGAAAGGGTCGCACTCGCGACTTGGCGTCCGTGAGGATCTGTTGAACCCGTTCACGATGAGGGTCCAGTGGAGTGTCTCCCTTTGATACACCGGAAGTCTCGCCAGCTTGATCAGTGGCCTGGTCAAGGTCGAATCCGCCGTGCGTACTTGAGCCACGCGGATGTGACCGTCTGGGACTGGCAATAAATGCATAACGCGGCCGAGAGGCCAACGAGTAGGAGGGAATCGGGTGTCCTTTAGCAACACCAGATTCCCGACGTCCAGCGGTCGGGAAGCGACGGCCTACTTGCCATGGCCCTGTAACTGGGCCAGATATTCTTTGGACCAACGATACCACAGGTGCTCTGTAATTTGTTAGAGCAGCTGCCAACGATTTAACCTCGCGAGGATCCCCCTCGAGAAACGGCTCAGGCGGACACAACAGCAGACGTCCAATCAAGAAATGCCCTGGTGTCAGGACCACCAAGTCCTGCGGGTCGTCCGTTAAAGGACACAAGGACCTCGTAATGAGACAGGCCTCAATAAGATCCAGGAGAGTGGCATACTCCTCTAAGGCTAGCGGCTGGTCTGCTAATAGATGGTTCGAAGGTGGTGCTTAACGGACCGCACCACTGCTTCCCACAGTCCGTCAAAATGTGTAGCCGGAGGTGGTATAAATCTCCAGGTGATGCCCTGGTTAGCCAAGGAAGTCGCCACCGGTCTCCTGAAGCCACAACCGCCTCGCAATTCTTGGTCCGTAGCCACGAACGTGATCCCTTGGTCGCTATAGATCGTAGTCGGTAGGCCCCGTCGAGCTAAGAAACGATGAAAGGTCGCTAGGAAGGCCGAGGCCGAATAGTCGCTTACTACTTCTAAATGGATGGCGCGCGTGGCGAAGCAGACGAAGACAGCGATGAAACCCTTAGAGGTTGTGCGCCCGCGGCCATGAGACGGACGGACCGCCACCGGTCCAGCATAACCCACCCCCGTGACAGAGGCGGATGGGACAAAACCTGATCGCGAGACAGCGACACCATCAACGGAGTAATCGAAGTGCCACTATGGCGTGTGCAGCGCACACAACCCCGTATTACCTGGCGCATAAAAGATCGCCCGGCTGGGATCCAGAATTGACGCCTCAACGTGACCAGAGTGAGCTGCACTTCTCCGTGCAGCGTGCGTTCGTGCGTACCCTGCGCAATGAGTACGGCGAGCCAAAAGCGTCGAGGCAGCAGGACTGGCTGCTGCGCGTCGGCCTGTAATGTCGAGAATTGCAGACGACCTCCCACGCGTAGGAGGCCCCATCATGAGATTGAGTGGGCGCAACGGAGAACCCACGGCCAACGCCTGCGCAGGCGAGCCAACTTATTCCCGAAGAAATTATTCTGCGTCATCCGCAGCAGGCGCAGCTAAGCCTTACGCAGCTCGTCCGCGGAAGGATCCGCGGACCCGCAGTATTAGCAAAAAATGTCGCACATAAGCCATCACGCGTATAGCCTTGCAGAAATAAGAGAACCGGAAAACCCCGCACCAGTATTCCGGTTTCACTGTCACCAAGCGAATCATGCGGCGCTTCTCGCAAACGCTCTGGTCGACAGCGACTCAGAGTACGCTAGGCCAGTCCGCTGGGTTCCCGATAAGCCAGAAAGGCCCTTGCCACCAAAGAACGTGTTCCTTCAATCTACCGGCTAACAAATCCCGGGAGGCGCAATCTGCAGGATTGTCACTGAACGGAACATGTCACCAAGAGGCATCCGGGGTAACTTCGTGTATGAACGAAACGCGGTTGGCGACGAAAGTAATCCATCTAGAAGGGTATCCGCCAATCCAATGAAGAGTGACAGAGGAGTCTGTCCAACAATAAAGTGACACTTCGCCACAACCGATGGCCTTTATTGTGGCCTGCATGAGGCGTGAGAGCAGCTGCGCACCACACAGCTCCAAACAGGGCAACGACACCCGCCTCAGGGGGGCGACCCTCGTCTTGGCCGCCAACAGAGTGACTCGTGTGGTCCCATTGGACCATCGAGCCCTTAGATAAATGACGACAGCATACGCCCTTTCTGAAGCGTCAGAGATACTGAGATACGTGAAACTGAGTTTCTACTTCAGTGGAAGACCATCCGGTCTAATGAGGGACTCAGACTTCGGAAACCTCCGTGAGCCCGCTCCTAAAAGAACCCCTAAAGGAGCTCCTAAAGCAGGAGGAAGAGCCTCGTCCCAGTCGAGTCCGGCTAACCACAGATCTTAAAGGAGGATCTTAGCCACTATTACAATAAGCGCCAGCCAGCCCATTGGGTCGCACAATCAGGCAACAACGGATAAGATGCCGCATTTTGAAATGATAGAAGAGGCCTTGACCGAAAAGCAGAAGGCATCCTCGTTCGGAATCCAACCGACCCCAAGCACTGAGGCCCCCCTACGTCCCCGAAGTCCGGCAGCGGCACTAGTGGTTCTCGGTCTCTTTCCGGACAAAAGCCTCGACTGAGAAGCCGCCCACTTCCTAAAGCGGAACCCGCCCGCCATGAGCAGGCTGCGCAGCTCGCGCTGCTGCCGGTGTGCCTCCTCAAGGGAATTAGCTCCCGCAAGTATATCGTCTACATATGTTTGTCGTCGCAGCAACTCCGCCGCCCAGGGATAGCGTTCCTTCTCATCCAGCGCAAGCTGGAGCAGTATATAGACCGCCAAGTAAGGAGCATAAGCTGTGCCATAGGTGACTGTGGCCAAGCGGTATACGCCCATCGTTTGGCTGTCTCGCCAAAGGATCTGTTAGAGGTGTTGATCCTCTGGAGCCACGCATATCTGTCGAAACATCTGCTCGATGTTTGCAGTAAAGGCCACCCGATGCATACGCCAAGCAAACAGAACTTCTCCAAGATCTCGTTGCAGGCGCGGCCTCACGTGCACTAAGTCGTTGAGAGACTAGCGTTGGTGAACGCCTGCGAGGCATTAAAGACCACGCGGACACTAGGATCGGGGGTTCGTTTAATCACCGGGTGATGTGGCATAAAGTACGATGGCCGTGGTTGCTCAACACCGAATAGCAGACGGACAATATGCCCCTGCTGCGTATAGTCGCTAAGAAAGGTCCGATAGGCTTCGTGTAAGGAAGGCTGCAGGAGCAGGCGCCGCTCCAAGCGGTGAAGCGAGGCAGTGGCAACCCGCCGAGTGTCGCCGAGAGAGAGCTCCGTCAGGGACGGCCTTCAATGTCAAATGCACCTGGTAACGGCCGTCCGAAAGACATCGAACGGACGTTGTGAAGAACTTGTAAGCTCGCTCCTTCTCTGAGAGTGTGGGAGCGGCTGGAACCTCTTCCACCTCTCAGAAATGCCGTAACAGGCTCGCCGTATCATCCTGTGCACACTGCACAGTATGGCAATGAGAGTTGCCTGGTCGGGCTACCGACGGGAGAGCCCCAAACAACACCCATCCCAACCGGGTACGTTATACGATGGGAGCTCTCCGTGGTCCTCGGCGAACACCAGGCCGAACACCAATATCTCGGCGAATACTTCCGCTCCAAATATCGCCTCAATACGTTCGACCTCATTGGAACCATCCGCCAATTGAAGGCCCTTTAAACGCGCCCACTTCCCCGTCTATCTGTGGGAGGTGGTACGCCGTAAGTCGCGGTAGGTAGGATCAGGATCTCCACCGTCGTGGAAAACGGGACACCAGTAGTTGCCTTTAGCTGGAACGATGTGCTGGCACGTACTCACTGAGGGGGCCCTTCAGATATGCCCGACGAGGCCGCAGGCGCTGCGCAACCGCCTCGGACACCAGGTTCACCTCAGAGGCCACAGCCTGGCTCCTGGGGAAGTGATCGGAATGTTGTCCGATCCCCGGGAGTTCGGGCTCCAAACAGCCGAGACTGTCCGCCCCTGCCTACCTGAGGTAGTGGGCAGGGTGGGATGTGGACACACCTTCCATCTGGTGCAAGTGCTGACCGGGCAGGAACGCTTCGGTCGGTACTTGCACCGGATCGGTAAGGAACCCACCACCCGATGCCACCACTGCCCGAAACTGGAGGACACGGTATATCACATGCTGACGGAGTATCAGGCGTGGGCTCCGCAACGCCGTGTCTTCGCCCGGGCGGTGAGGTGCCGAGAGGGGGAGCTCTCGCTCCCGCGCATACTCAAGGCCAAGTACGGGAGCGAGGAGACTTGGGGGGCGGCGGCCTCCTTCTGCAAGGACGTGATGTCCAAGAAGGAGGCCGCCGCAGGGAGCGGCGGACACGGCTGCGCTCGCCGGGTATGGGCAGTGAGCCCGAGGTGGCGCCGGCCAAGGAGAGCCCCCCGATTCCACGTGGACCTCCTCAACCACCTCGGGCTCGTCTCCGTCCACGCGGGGGGAGTCAGGGGTAATCTGACTTCCTGCCGTGCCACGGACAGGTAAGGACAGGAGGGAGTGGTGACCCTTTTGGGAACGGGTCCCACTCCACCGCCCCCCTCAGGTAGGGAGGGGGCGGGGAGAGAGGGTGGGTGTTCCCCCTCTCCTGTAATCGGAACCAGAAGGCCAACCCAGCCGGGCAACCGCGCCTCCCAATTCCCCATTGGGGAAGGAGGCGCGATAATTAGGCGAGGGGCTCTCCGAATAAGCCCTGGGGCCGGGGTATCGGGGAGGGAATACGGGAATAGTTCTCCTGACTCATACCCCCCATACCGGTCTGAATGGTAGACATCCCGCAGGGGTTTTAGCCGGTAGGAGTCCGGCATAACCCCCGACCCCCCCAAAGGTCGGGGGTATCCATGATAGATTTCCCCTGCGTGACCAAAAAGAAAAAGGTTCACCTCAGAGCCTTGATCTATTAGCGCCCGACCCACAGTGGATCGCCCATTGCACGCCATCAGGCAAACCCTGGCCGTGGCCAGGAGAACTCGCTGCGAGGGCAGCCGTACCGCAGCATGCGCCGTTACCGGCTCTTCCTCCGAAGCCGAGGCCGGAGGCTCCCGAGCGGAGTGCAGAAGCGAATAGTGTGACTCTCTGCACTTCCAATATCGACTCTTAGAAGAGCAAGCGGCCGCCTGGTGTGAGGACTGGGCAGTTGAAACATAACTTTAGCGTCTAAGATTAATCTTAGACTGGCGCGATGAGACCGGACGATTCGTGAAGGTCTGACACTCCTTCAGCCCGTGTTCACGGCCACACTCTGCGCAACGAGTTGGCTTGGGCCGGTGAAGATGCAGCGCTCGGCTGCCAGACCTTTCGGAACTCGATAAGGCAGAGGGAGGTCGCCTTTAAGGGACAGAGCCGCCGCAATTGCCTCCAGCGCCACCCGACGCTCGTCCAGGAACACCGCTAATCTATCTCAGCTCACCGGCTCGCGCCGATCCGCGGTGGCCATCTCCCAGGCCCGCCGCGTAGCAGAGTCCAACTTGGAACGGAGGATGTTAACCAATATCACGTCCCAAGCTTCCACTGGTTGCTCAAGAAGGCGCAACGCACTCCGCAGCTCGTTGGCTCGATCTAGCATTCTTCGCACCTCGGACGCGCTCTCCTGGCGCAACGTGTCAATGTCACGGAAAGCGTCGAGGTGTTGGTCCACCAGCAAACGACGGTTATCATACTGTGCACATAGCGCATTCCACGCCTGCTCAAACGAGCCAATGGCGACGCCGTAGTGTCGAAGTAGACGCTCAGGCTTCCCCGACACGCTCTGTTTTAAATAATGCATCCGGTGTACCGATGCTAAAAACGAGTTTGCGACTATTAAGGACTCGAAGAGATCCTTAAAGTTGCGCCATTCGTCAAACTTCCATTCAAACTTCGGAATGGGAATGCGAGGCAACGAAGCTCGTGCATGACCGCTTGCGCGGGGACTGCGTGAGCTGCCGACTCAGCATCCTGAGCCCTCAACCCATCTAGCAGGTTTTGGATTTCTGCGCGCTGCGCGATGTATACTTCCTGTGTCGTACCACAGGCATCCTGTCGCACGCAGTCCGACTCCCGCATGATCTTGCGGCGAGACGTTCGGATAATGCGATGATCGTCCTGATACTGAGCCCAGTAGGTATCGAAAACCTGCATACGAGACGCCAGCCCGCCAACTGATTTCAGTTGACCGGATATGCGCGCATTTTCCAGCAGTTCCATGCGGTGCTGCCGGTCGTATTTCAGCTCAATGAGCCCGTGAATTTCCTCCTCAGACGTTATAATGAAACACAAGCTAAACAACAAGACACAGGTCCGAGACTACCGCTCCCGATCCGGTTCGAAGGACCAAAATTATGTTCGGAACGCGACCGAACATAGAATAGCTCCGGAGAGCTGGCTGGTGAATTTCAGATCGCAGAACGATGTCCGTCTGCGACTATGTCGCTCGAGCAATTGGACGACATACCGATCGTCCTAGCCGACGTCTGAGTTATGGTTGTTATGGTTATCGTAAGGTTGTCAAAAGCCTTGCAGAAACGCGCAACACCACGTGCTAACAGCACCGTGCCCAGGGACGGCGGCGAAAGCAAGAGAGAGGAAGGACATGCACGTGACGACGCAAAGAGGCACGCAATGTAAAACGCAACAGACGCAATAGAAACGCAGTATAAATGCAAGTAGAATAACGCAGAAGAAACGCAGTAGAAACGCAGCTATTTACAAGGTGAGGACGTTCGCCAGCGCAAAGTCCCGGAGAACACACACATCAGTGACGTCAGGGAGCGGCACCCGGAGCACGTCAAAGTACGCGAAAACGAAACGACCTCGGAAGGCCTGCCCTTTCGGACGAAATGGCCTACAGCCAACCACGGTCCCGAGGACGCGTGGAAAAGAACACTGAACTCTAGCAAACAGGGGGCGACCAAGCCGCTCTCGCGAGAAGACTAAGTTCCCCTACAGACGCTTAGAAGAAAGAGGAGCTCGCAGCTTCTAGGAGGCGGCCTCGCCGCTCCTGAGACCACCCAGGTCCCCTACGGAAGCTCGGAGGATAAGGGAGCTCGAAGCTCCGAGGAGACGGCCGAGCCGCTCCTGAATCACGGTAACGCCGTGAAAACAACAATAGAAGATGAGATTCGAACCATTAGCCTCAACCTAGCAGGGTATATTAGCGCCGCCTCCAACTCAGCAGAGTGTGTAGAGAAGTGGTTCGAATCCGAAACGTAAACGCACGACCGCTCTAGGAAAGCCTAGAAATGCGCGTCGGTAACTAGAAGTGCGGCAGTTCGCACTAAAAAGCAGCATAGATTGCCACAGAGAACGGCCAAGCAAATGATATGGCAAAAGACAAGGAGAAGCAAAACACGGCACGCCCGGTTATATAGCTGGGCGGCCGAATCTTGCATGCGAGCAAGATTCAGAAATCACAGGCTGCACCGCATAGCGGCCACGGTCGGAGTTACCAGTCAGGCGCGGGGCGCCGACGGGAGTTCCGCGCGTTCGCTCGCGAGAAACCGGCGTTCCTCGCTGCTTGCAAGAACGTCCCGGGAGCTAGGCCGTCCACCCCGCAGTCCCGATCTGCTAGCCGACTTTCCGCAGCCCGAACCGTACGGAACAGGTAGTTTTCTTTAGGATATAGGTCGAGAAGGTTACATATCATAGGATGTGAGCACCATCTTATCTACTCATAATATTAGGTGTACAACTTTGCTTCCGCCGTTTATTTTCCGAAATTCGAGGCTTTATTAATAAGTAAAAAATTGGTTATACATTTATGACTCAAAGTATTATCCATCGCTGGCCATTACTGTCTCCCATCTTTCGGGCAGCGTACGAATCCCGCGTTGAAAAAACTGGTCATCTTTTGAAGCGATCCACGAATCGATCCAATTTCTTACTTCTTCATAAGACCGGAAGTGCTGGTCAATTAGGCCGTGTGCCATTGATCGAAACAAGTGATAGTCAGAGGGAGCAACGTCTGGAGAATACGGCGGGTGGGGTAAGACTTCCCATTTCAACGTTTCCAAGTATGTCTTGACCACTTTCGCAACATGGGGTCGAGCATTGTCATGCTGCAAAATCACTTTATCGTGTCTCTCGTTGTATTGCGGCCGTTTGTCTTTCAATGCTCGGCTCAAACGCATTAATTGCGTTCGATAACGATCGCCTGTGATTGTTTCAGTCGGTTTTAACAACTCATAATATACTACGCCGAGCTGGTCCTACCAAATACAGAGCATGACCTTGGAGCCGTGAATATTCGGTATTTGGCCGTCGACGTGGAAGCATGGCCAGGATATATCCATGATTTTCTGCGCTTGGGGTTATCATAATGAACCCATTTTTCGTCTCCAGTCACAATGCGATGCAGAAATCCCTTTCGTCTTTGCCTTTCAAGCAACTGTTCACAAGCAAACAAACGCCGTTCAACATCTTTCGGTTTCAACTCGTACGGCACCCAATTTCCTTGCTTCTGAATCATTCCCATGTCTTTGAGGCGTTTTGAAATTGCTTGTTGAGTCACTCCCAACGATCGTGCCAATTCTTCTTGACTTTGACACGAGTCTTCATTAAGTAATGCCTCCAATTCTGCATCTTCGAAAACCTTCTCTCTTCCATCGCTATGCCGGTCTTCGACGTGAAAATCACCGTTCTTGAAGCGTTGAAACTACTCACGACACATTCTTTCACTAATAGCGGCCTCGCCATAAGTATTTGAGAGCATTCGATGAGTCTCAGCCGCAGATTTCTTCATATTGAAGCGGAAAATTGAAACCTCCCGCAAATGACGAGAATTTGGCTCGTAAACTGACATTTTCAATCGAGAATAACTTTATGATGCAGACACAAATCGACTAATGTTTCTATGGGGTTATGTTGACAGATGCTCAAGTTTATTGCATGACGTCTATGATCTATTTATTTCGACCACTACTTACCGCTAAAGCCATATATCTATAGGAAAACGGCGAAAACAAAGTTGTACACCTCACATATTGTCATAATATTTATAAACAATTCTCCATTGTTCCACGTTTTTCTCTGCTTTCCGACAAACTTCTGTCAACTACTGAGCTTGAGATTTATCTTCTTAATATATAACCGCAAAGTCAAGTAAGTATTACTTGTCTTCGTCAATATTTACCAAGTTTAATAAGTCATCAAATCGAGCCATTCTTTTCTTGTTAGTAGCTCCGTTACATTCTATGAACGCTTTTTTCCCTGATCGTTTCTAAACATTGCCTCCGCAAAGGTATCAGTGAGGATGCGCATCAAAGTCTTGGTGAGACTATCTATATCCTATTTGAATATCAGTTCTTCCAGCTTCAGTTAGCGTAGATAGTCAAGACTAGGAGCCGCCCCTGATCCCTCGGGGGCCGCCCTGACCGCCACGGGCTCGAGTCCGCAGAGGGGGGACTACAGGCGTTAGGCCTGCCCCCCCCACGCGACAGTAAGGGAGGGAAAGGGAAGTGGGTGTCCCGGTTGGGGACGGACCCCACTCCCCGTCCCCCTCGACATCGAGGGGGGCTAGGAGAGAGGGCGGGTGTCCCCTCTCTCCTGTTAGAAGTTCTGGTTGGATAACCTGACCGGCAACTTACCCGGTTGGGACGCCGCGCCCCTTCCTGCGTGGAAGGGCGTGGCACTTGGGCGAAGGTTCTATCAGAGCCCCAGGGCCGAGGTGTCGGGGAGGGAATATCAGCGCAGTTCCCCCGACTCCTCCACTCCGGCCCACCTCTGGTAGCCATCCCAGGGGCCGGTATAGGAGTCTGGTATAACCTCACTCCCCGCAAGGGGGTGGGGTATCCATGAGGATTTCTCCCCCGTTAACAAAAAAAGATAGTCAAGACTCTTGGTATATATTTTCCAATCAATTGTTATCAAACTGAACAACTACATTTTGCCAATCCCTGCCTCTCGCTTTCGTCATTTTCGACCTGATGTTGACAAAGTTGTGCTCACTTAATTTAGTTGTGCCGAACCTTCCACTTATTCGATGAATTAGCTCATAATTGAAGAGGTAAAGTCTACGTAAATATTTAATAATTCCTATGTTGTCCAATGGATGACTAATCGATACCGGTAAAGATTTTGCTTCCGCATCTGCAGAATTCTGAAACATAGCTTTTTATCATTTAATTCGTAGTTTTTCCAGACAAGCGACCATGCATTATCGTCCATATTTACAATAAATACCTGCTCTCCCTTCTTTCTCAACGAAACATTTCTTTTTTTATAGATGTCTAAGGAATCTCTCGATCTCGTTGCTGCATTGGAAGTAATACGATTCGATATAGAAAGAGAAGCCACGTTTACTACAGATATATCGTACTGAACTGTGAGGTCTTATCTGAAAATTAGAATTGTAGATAGTCATTGCTGTCTACCGTTCTGATTATAGGTTCTAAATCAATACAAGCATAATTCTCACTGTGTGTTTATGAATGTTTAATTTTTATAATAATAGAATGTCCAGTTACTTTTAGTTGATGATTTTTACCTATAACTACAGCCAAATGTCGTATGTTCAAACATAAATATTCTAACTTTTGTACCGATGCAAATATGAAGCTATCTGCAGTCGATACCGAAGGCAGCTTAGAAACATCGACAATCTGATTAAAATGATTAAAATGATTAAAATGATTGAAGATTTAGAGAGAATTGCAATCATATCTAAATCGGTCTTATCAATCGGTCGAACATATGTTATTTATTAATTCATTCTAACCAAAGATTTTCGGCATATATAAGTATTTCATTATACTTAAAACAACGTGGACAGTTTAGAAGTTGGTGATTCGAGACTATGCTGCGACATGTTGTTCGCTACGGACATATCTAGATATAACGTTCGATGGAGTACTTTTGAAGAAGTCACATGAATCTGTAATCAAGCGGATATGCAACAAAACACTGAAAGGTCGCTTAACTTCCTGATTCATTGCCCATTCTAAATGGAGGTAGATGGTATGAGCGAAATATTTAAAAGATCTGTTGAAAAGTATGGCAGTGCTGTCAGGTGCAATATATTGCGACGCTACAGCGCATGCGTGAGATGACGTAGGAGCTCTATGTCAATGACGGCAATAAAGCGCATCGCAGGGTCCATGAAGGGGCCCGCGCTATCCAATCAGCTGTCTTCCAGGCTCCAGTGTGGTTTTCCCATGTTTCTTGCGCGAGTGCCTTATCTTAGATTATATTGTTCAGTGGATACTAAATATCAGTTACATTAACATTATAATTCCAGTGGATACTAAGTAACAATTACGTTACATTAACATTATAATTTTTCACTCAACTATGTAACTGTTACATAATATTTGTATTAGACTATAGATTGAGAATTACTATCAGATCAATTAAAATAACCACGATTTAGATTATCTAATTTACTCGATTGCAATGCATAGTATAATATGGGCGCTATAATACCTTAAAAAGATATGATACTGAGACTTTCACTCAAACAGCGAGCTCCTATGTCATCTCACGCATGCGCTGTAGCGTCGCAATATATTGCACCTGACAACACTAAAGTATGGTGTTAAATATATTAATTATATTGGAGATGGAGATTGTAAAACGTACACGGGAATAATAAATTCTCATCCTTACGGCGACGTAGCAGTTATGAAAAAAGAGTGTGTAGGGCATGTCCAGAAACGCATGGGAAGCCGTCTGAGAGAATATAAGAAAAAAAATCCTGGCATCGGCGGAAAAAACAAATTGACTGCAAAGTTAATCGATAAACTGAGCGTGTATTACGGCTTAGCAATTCGGAGACACTGCAATTCGAAGGATAATACGAAGAAAGCGATATGGGCAACTTTTAAACATTACAGCTCGACAGACAGCAAGCCTCAACATAATTACTGTCCCCAAGGACTCATGGTGTCAGTGGCAACAATCGAAAAGCAAAGGGAAGCTATGTAATTTTCATCACGATTATTCGGCGTTACCAGAACAGTTTTGAAGGCCATCAAACCGATTTACGAAGACCTCTCTAAAGACGCGTTATTGGAGCGCTGTATCGGTGGCTACACGTAGAATAATAACGAAAGTTTGAATAATCTCATTTGGAAAATAGCCCCAAAAATAATTAAGCGGAATCATTATTGTTGAAATTGCTGCATATACAGCTGTTTGTGTATTTAATAATGGTGCAACGCCATTATTACAAATACTGCATACGATGGGTGTATCTGTCGGGCCGAGCGCACATCAATATGCTGCACGAGAGGACGACTGCCGTATCGCTCAAGCAGAGACGCGCGCGTTTGAAAACACAAAAGAAGCTCGAATACGTCGTCGCCAACAAAATCTGGACAATATGGCCGTATCATCCATCGAAGAAGATTTGTATTATGGCCCTGGTATCGACGATTCTATGTAAGTTTAACAAATTTTATGTTTTATCAACCACTGAACTTTTAAACGCGTTTTTCTCAAAATGACTTCTTTCAAACTGGTACCAGATATATGTCGAAAACCACCGAACCGATTCACCTGATCCTTTTTTCTATTTATTCTATACAAAATTCTCTATCGCGTATCGTAGGATTTTTTTTACGATACTTAGTTTTTTTTATAGCAGAAAACGAACGAATTTTTCCTCGAAAATCGCAATGTTAAATTCAAACGTCCGCCATTTTGTAAAAAATCGATATTTTTAAAATCAGCTACAATACACGAAATATATAAGTGTCTAATTTAATATGCCATTCGTTTTTTGTTTCAGTTGATTTTTGGCGAAGATACACCTGGTACCGTTTGTGTGAATTTTTCAAACACTACTTTTCCGTTTTGCTGTATCTCCGCCATGTTTTTAAATTTCTTAACATAAAAAATTGTGAATATACTTGAAAGTATATATTTTTATATAAAGAAAACCTCGATTCTGTAACTTGAATGGTTTCCCAGAAAAAAATTCCCGAAAATCACCTTTTTTTGGGCTCCTAGATGTATATGCCCTCTTAAATGCTTACAACTTTTGATAGAAGCATTTCAGATAAAATTACTTGTTTTGTCCCGTAGAATCCAAATATGTAACATTTTATAGGGGGTTCCATTTAAAATTATGAAGTTATCCCCGTCCCCTCTTAAAGAGGAAAGCGGGGGCGACTTTACATTTATATAGTTAGAGAGACCTTTCGAATACATGAAACCTCCTTATAAACAATTTTTTTATTTGATAAATATTTTTAAAGTTATGGACTTGTAACACTTCATGTGGGCCACCTTGTATATACAGGATATTTCAGACTACCAAGGCCACCTGATTTTTTCATAAACAAAACATTTAAAAAAAAACTGTTTCAGACAAAAGTTGTAGAGTTTTAAATGATGCATCAGATAGTGGTATTAATATAATCTTGAATAGCGTTTTCAAACACACGTGAAGGTCAACTTCAATTTTTTGAAATGAAACCACCATTTCTAGTTGCATATTCTTATAGCTTATCTCGAGAGCTTTGCAAAACACTATAATAAAATATTTTTCCATTAGGTACTTTTCGAGTTATGAGGCCTGAAAGTTAGAGCACCGCTGGCATCAGCATTGCCCAAGCCATTGTGGAAGAACATTTTCAAGCAAGAGCGGATCATTTGAAATTGGCGTACCGAACACCGTTTAGGTTCTCTTCAAAGAAAAACGGTCCAACAACATTTTTCAACAATTCCATACTAAACATTAACTTTCCAAATATGTTAATAGTCAATTTCTCGGAACCAATAAGGATTTTCTTGTGCCCAGTAACGACAGTTCTAAGTATTTACAGAGGCATCACTTGTAAATGTGCATTCATCAGAAAATAAAATTTTGTGATGAAAGTCTCGTGATTGTTGACGAGTCCAATTGCAAAATTCGAATCTGTATCTATGAGGAGCGCAAAAAAGTTCTGAGCCTCTTTTTGCAAAATTCAAAATTTATTTAAAAACAAACAAAACTATATTAATCAACGAAATATTCCCCGTGCATCGATGAGCTTTTGCCATCTTTCGGGCAGCTTGCGAATTCCCTGATGGTAGAAGCTCACCGGCTTCGAGGCGATAAAGTCATCAATGCATTTTCGTATCTCTTCAAGTGTCACAAAATGTGTATCAGTCAAGAAATGCTGCAGAGACCGGAATAGGTAGTAATCGGAAGGCGCCATGTCTGGGCTATACGCTGCGTGCGGGAGATGTTCCCAGCCTAACGCTATGGTCTAAAGATATGGTCCTGAGTCACTTTCGCAACATGTGGTCGGGCATTGTTATGAAGCAGTATCACTTTACGATGTCCTTTGCCAGTAAGTGGCCTCTTTTCTTCAAACGCATCGCTCAAATTGCTCAATTGCTGCTGATAGCGATCTGCCGTTACTGTTTCACCCGGCTGTAACAACTCGTAATACAATACACCTTTCCGATCCCACCATATGCAAAGCAAAACCTTCTTGGCGTGGATATTGGTCTTTGGCATCGATGTCGAAGGTTGACCAGGGTCAACCCATGATTTTTTACGCTTCGGATTATCATAAAGTATCCACTTTTCATCACCTGTAATGATTTGGTACAGAAAACCCTTTTTCCGGGACCTTGAAAGCAAAGTGAGTGGCGTGTCACGCCGTCGATTTTTGTTGTCTTCGGACAGTGCATCCGGAACCCATTTGCCTTCCTTTTGAACTTTTCCCATTGCATGTAAACGTGTGGAAATGGCTTGTCGCGTAACGCCAAGTTGCTTTGCAAGCTCCTTTTCGGTTTGTGCAGAGTTTATATCCAACAATACTTGTAGTTCGTCCGTTTCAATCTTTTGAGGGCGTCCAGCACGCGGTTCATCTTCAAGACTGAAATCTCCTTGGCGAAATTTTTGATACCACCTTTTACACGTAGCATAACTTACAGCGTTCTCTCCATATGCAACACAGATCATTTCAGTGGCTTCAGCAGCATTTTTCTTCAGATGAAACGCGAAGTGGATGGAAAATCGAATATGCTCTTTTGTTATTGCCATCGTGAACACTGCTGATTTTAAGGTTATGTGCATCAAACGCCAAATCGCACGATGTTTCGAGAAACCAAATGTCACTGCTTTAAAACAGGGCGGGAAAATTAATGCAATTTAAATTGTGGTTTCAGTAGTATGAAATCTAGGACTCAGAACTTTTTTGCGCTCCTAATAAAATCGGCATTCATCAATGCTTGGTGAAGAGTCATTCTATATGGATGCAGCTTAATTTCATGAAGAATCCGGTAGATCGTGCTGAGACTAATATCGGAATCTCTTTCTGTACATCTTGATGAATGGCAGGAATGTAATTAAGCGGATGCAAAAATCTCCAGCGTCCTTTCGTCTCTAACTTGGCATCGAATTCGTCTACCTTTACTGTGATCAGGTTGACATCTTTATTGGTAATTCACTTAACTAAGCGAACAAAAACTTGATACGAGTGAGAAGCGCGATCTGAATATCGTTCTCGCCACAATCTTGCAGCTGCTCTAAATTGATTACCACATTCACCTAAAATTAACATCATATTCAAAGCTTCAGCGTTTGAATACGGCATAGCTGGTAAATGAGAATTTTGTTACACCTTACGTAACAGTATTTGACGTGAAAAAAGTATGTGACAAGACAAGACAATTTTAATCGATTCAGGGCTGACTTTATTTCGAAAGAATTTTTGCAGTTGTTAGTACGTAAGAAATGCGCGTGTACAGTTTTTTGTCACTACTGACGAAATGACTGAACTCAAAGAACCGAAAAGAAGAGAATGCGCGTGTGTACATGTGTTAGACTAAACTGAACGGGAGTCAAATATTCGGATTTACTAATGCAGCGCGTAAAATCAAACATTTCGGACGAAATCTACTTTCTTTCATTTACTATTCTTGGGGAAGACTAAAAGTACTGATATACCGTGAATGCTCTACGACAAGAGAAGATATGATTCGTAGAATGCGCGACACTATTCGTTCTCTACATGTTGATAAAATTCCTCGTGCAACAAATAATTTCGAGATAAGAGTACTTGCTTGTATTGAAGCAAACGGTGAACATTTCGAAAGTTATAAGGCTTAATCACATAAGCTATATACATACACACAAACAGCAGATACGGTTTGGAGTCGATAAATACTACGGAAGTGACCGTAGAGTCCTTATCTCTGCTGTGACACACACACACACACACACACACACACACACACACACACACACACACACGCACGCACGCACGCACACGCACACGCACACACACACACATGCACGCACGCACATGCACAACAGGTGTAAATCCGACCGTGCAACCTCCACGCTGTACACCTTGGATAATATTAATACCGGCGGTACTCTAACTTTGAGGCCCCATAACTCAAAAAGTACCTAATGAAAAAATACTTTATCATAATGTTTTGCAAAGCTTTCAAGATAAGCTACAAAAATATGCAATGAAAAATGGGAGATTCTATTTAAAACATGAATTTTTCTAATTTTTAACAATGTCATTTAGAAATTTTATTCGGACAAAATTACTATGTAATAACGAATCATCTTATCATAATTATAGCGAAATTCTTTAATTTTTTATGTTGTTTATTGTTTCTGATATTATTCTATAATTTTTCAATAACAATGCTACCGGGAAAATAAAATTTTTAAATTTGAACGAAAAAAATGACTTAAAAATATTAGAAGCATAAGTTATTTTTAACTATATTTAAACAACTTTATAAAACAAGATTAAAAAACAAATATTCGAAATGTCATTTGTATTTTACATAAGCTAAAATTATAATTAAAGTTATTGGATAAACAGAGATTTGATACGACTGGATAATATTTTGAATATGTATGTATGTATATATGTTTTATTGTTTCCCCTCTCGGGGTTACAAACTCCACCATTCTCTCCTCCTTATTTCTTATTCCTACTCCTAATCCGCTCGCACGCTTTCCCTCACACACACACACTCCCTCCCTCCCCTCACCCCCTTATCCTAACTTATCACTAACTTATAACTACCTTATTTCTACTACTCGCTCCTTATTTCTATTTCTCTTACATCTATCGCCGACTTCTGTTTCCTCTCATACACTCCATTCCTTCTCATCCATTCCACTCATTCTCCTTCGTCCCCCCCTCCGTATCTTCCCTCCTTCCCTACATTCCTTCACCCCTCATCCACCACTTCCCCTTCCCCTCCCCTCCTAATATCGTTCCCACTACTTCCTTCCATCCCTTTCCCCCTCCATCCTCCCATCTCGTGCAATCCTCCCACACATGTTCCCATGTTTCCTCTCCTCTTTTACACATCCTACAACTTCTCTTCTCTCTCCCTTCCCAATATCTCCACTCCCTCATCTCATTTCCCATCCTAAACCTTATCACCCTATTCCATCTTCTCTCTACCCATCCCTTTTCTAGATATGCTGGTTCTCCCTCCTCCTTCACGTACCTATATCATTTATTATATTTCGAGCTTCTTATCTTTTCCCATTTTTCTTCCTTTTGTTCTTCCCTATCTCTCTTTTCAATTTCCTCATATTCTCTTTCCTCCTGCTCTGCTTCTCCCATTCTCCTTTCTTTCCAGAATCCCACTCTCTCCTGTTCCCATCTCCCCACCCCTCTCCCCTTCCTCCACCTCTCTCTCATCTCCTGCCAGCAACTTCTCGCCACCTCCTCCCCTTCCTTCCTGTAACCTCCTCTCCATCCTCTATGCCGCTTTTCCTGCTCTTCCCCTAATCTTCTCTCTTCCTATTTCTTCCCTAAACATACAGGGTGAAGAAAAAACCCCGGGACCCCTGAAAATTTCGAAAAATATACACTTTATAAAAAAATGTTTCAGACAAAAGTAATAGCGTTGAAAAAGATTTATTTACCGATCTTAACAATTTGACCTTGGGTGGCGTCATCAAGGCCAGGACAAGGTCACTTCGAATTTTTTAAATGGAACACCCAATTTCTTATTGCATATTCTTATAGCCCTTCTTCAGACCTTTTCAAAGCACTATGGTTTTATCCAATTGGAATAAGCTGTTCCAAAGTTATCGAGTTTTTTAAAGTAAGATATCTAGCCAACGGAGGCAAGATCGGAGGATGATCCAGCCAACTAAGGCAAGATCGTAGGATGATCCGGCCAACTAATTATATTCAAAAAGCCGTTTCATCTTTTTACGATAGATTAGCTTATTATCAAACTGTTGATGGCAGACACTTTGAACAATTACTTTAAAGCTTTCCAATATTGCCTTAGTTGGCCGGACAACTCCTGACCTTGCCTTAGTTGGCCGGATCATCCGACGATCTTGCTTTAGTTGGCTGGATCATCTTCCGATCTTGCCTTAGTTGGCTGGATCATCCTCCGATCTTGCCTTAGTTGGCTGGATCATCCTTCGATCTTGCCTTAGTTGGCCGGATCATCCTACGATCTTGCTTTAATTGGCCGTATCGTCCTACGATCTTGCCTTAATTGGCCGGATCATCCTACGATCTTGCCTTAGTTGGCCGGATCATCCTACAATCTTGCCTTAGTTGGCCGGATCATCCTACGATTTTGCCTTAGTTGGCTGGATCATCCTACGATCTTGCCTGAATTGGCCGGATCATCCTACGATCTTGCCTTAGTTGGCCGGATCATCCTACGATCTTGCCTTAGTTGATCGGATCGTCCTACGATCTTGCCTTAGTTGGCCGGATCATCCTACGATCTTGCCTTAGTTGGCTGGATCATCCTACGATTTTGCCTTAGTTGGCCGGATCATCCTACGATCTTGCTTTAATTGGCCGTATCGTCCTACGATCTTGCCTTAATTGGCCGGATCATCCTACGATCTTGCCTTAGTTGGCCGGATCATCCTACAATCTTGCCTTAGTTGGCCGGATCATCCTACGATTTTGCCTTAGTTGGCTGGATCATCCTACGATCTTGCCTGAATTGGCCGGATCATCCTACGATCTTGCCTTAGTTGGCCGGATCATCCTACGATCTTGCCTTAGTTGATCGGATCGTCCTACGATCTTGCCTTAGTTGGCCGGATCATCCTACGATCTTGCCTTAGTTGGCTGGATCATCCTACGATTTTGCCTTAGTTGGCTGGATCATCCTCCGATCTTGCCTCCGTTGGCTAGATATCTTACTTTAAAAAACTCGATAACTTTGGAACAGCTTATTCCAATTGGATAAAACCATAGTGCTTTGAAAAGGTCTGAAGAAGGGCTATAAGAATATGCAATAAGAAATTGGGTGTTCCATTTAAAAAATCCGAAGTGACCTTGTCCTGGCCTTGATGACGCCACCCAAAGTCAAATTGTTAAGATCGGTAAATAGATCTTTTTCAACGCTATTACTTTTGTCTGAAACATTTTTTTATAAAGTGTATATTTTTCGAAATTTTCAGGGGTCCCGGGGTTTTTTCTTCACCCTGTATAACACGTATGTATAACAGTTAGGCTGAAAAGTTCATAGGCTAACACATAGATGGCGCTAGAATAAATCCATAAGATGTTTAGTTAGTACCAATCTTCTAAAGAAACGTGTATAAATTTCACAGGTGTCGGACAATTGGTTCGTGAGATATAACATTGTGAGTGAAGCAACTTTTGTTATTGTGAAAAAATGGATAAAAAAGAATTTCGTGTGTTAATGAAGCATTGCTTTTTGGCGAAAAAAAATACTGTTGAAGCCAAGGCTTGGCTTGATAAACATTATTCGGACTCTGCACCGGGAAAATCAACAGTTGAGAAGTGGTTTGCTAAATTTCAACGGGATGAAATGAGCATCGAAGACGATGCACGCAGTGGACGACCGAAAGAGGCTATTACCGACGAAAACATCAAAAAAGTCCACAAAATAATTTTGAATGATCGTAGAGTGAAGTTGATCGACATAGCTGAGACTCTAAAGATATCAAAGGAACGTGTTGGACATATTGTGCATGAATATTTGAACATGCGAAAGCTCTGTGCAAAGTGGGTGCCGCGCGTGCTCACAATCGATCAAAAGCAACAACGTTTTGATGATTCGGACCAATGTTTAGCGATATTCAACCGTAATAAAGACGAATTTTTCCGTCGATATATTACAATGGATGAAACATGGCTCCATCATTACACTCCAGAGTCCAATCGACAGTCAGCCGAGTGGACTGAACGCGATGAACCAAAGCCAAAGCGTGGAAAGAAGCAACGGTCGGCTGGCAAGGTTATGGCATCAGTATTCTGGGATGCGCGTGGTTATATTATATTCATTGATTACCTCGAAAAGGGCCAGACCATCAACAGCGAGTATTACATAACTTTGTTGGAGCGTTTAAAGGATGAAATCACGAAAAAACGGCCCCATTTGAAGAAAAAAAAGTGCTGTTTCATCAAGACAATGCACCGTGTCACAAATCAATGAAAACGATGGCAAAATTGCATGAATTAGGCTACGAATTGCTTCCCCATCCACCGTATTCTCCAGATCTGGCCCCCAGTGACTTTTTTCTGTTTGCAGACCTCAAAAGAATGCTTGCTGGAAAGAAATTTAGCACTGATGAAGAGGTTATCGCCGAAACTGAGGCCTATCTCGAGGCTAAAGAGAAATCGTACTATAAAAATGGTATCGAAAAATTGTATGACCGCTATAATCGTTGTATCGCCCTCGAAGGCAACTATATTGAATAATAAAATCGAATTTTACCAAAAAAATTTGTCTTACTATGTTAGCCTACGAACTTTTCAGCCAAACTGTTATATTACATGCTTCTTCAATATACAAGGTTCATCTAAAGTATGGAAACCCTTAAATAATTTTATCGCATCATGAGGATAGTGATTCTTTCACGTTCCGACAATTTGCCAGCCATTTTTAAAACGCTTAATTTTTAATCTGTCTAAGATCTGTGAGAACTGATTTTAAGTAGCCGTGAGAACAACTGATTTTAAGTAGCAGTGAGAACAACTGATTTTAAGTAGCCGTGAGAACAACTGATTTTAAGTAGCCATGAGAACAACTGATTTTAAGTAGCGGTTGATCCTGGATAACACTAAGTGCATGAAATTTCGAAGTTTGAATTACCGCCATTTTTAATGGGGAGGGTCGTAGCGACTTAAAATTTTAAGGATGTGTTATGAAAAGACCTTTCAAATCACCCCCACTGGACTCTTAGTCCAATTTAAAATTTTCAACCCCCCCTTTTACCCCCGCGTACTAGGGGAATGATCGGTATCCATGTCGTAGGGTAGCTTTTTTGAAAAGTCAAAATACGTGTTTTACCGTTTTTTGATATTTTCATTTTTACAAAAATTATTTAAGGGTTTCCATACTTTTGACAAACCCTGTATATCTGATGATGAAAAGTTACCTCCTTCTTATTAAACTGTTTCGAAAAATTACGTTATATTCGTACAACTTTTTTTGTTAATAACTTTTTAATAAACAATGAGCGATGGCTACAACTTTTTGCATAACACTCAGGAACATGTCCTTAACATATATCAAGGTCATGAACTTTTGACGGGGTTGACCTAATGTGCATATTTACCAATATATATATACAAGGTGCACGATTTATCTGAAGACATTGAAATATCTCGAGAACTATGTATTGGATAAAAAAAAGTGGTTAATGAAAGTTGTTAGTCTCGAAGGGGGACATCCAATGATACCAAACTCGACCTCCCACCCCACCCCCTGGGGGTGGGGGTTAGGGACAACTTTGAAATCTTAAATGGAAACCCCCATTTTTTATTGCAGATACAGATTCTACGCCACAAAATACATAAATTTTGTCCGAAACTTTTTTTTTTATTCGTGATAGATGGCGCTGTAATCGCAAAAAATTATATTTTCCGCAATTCTCCAGAAATGATCATTGGATTGAGAAATAAAAAATACCTGTTCAATATTTTTAAATCAACAAGTGCCAACAACCCGTGAAAACATGGTAGAACGCATAAGAAACGCTTGCGCTGAAACTCCCGCAGATATGCTTCTATCCTGTGTACAGTCATTTGAAAAAAGGATCAATAAGTGTATTGAAGTTGAAGGTAAAAATTTCGAACACTTACTCTAATTAATTGAACAGTGAGAGGCAAGGGGACTCACATTAAAAAAGCACCCCGATCTGTGAGAGGCAAGGGGACTCACATTAAAAAAGCACCCGAAGAGAACATAAAACTACTACGTCGTTGTTCCTGTGTAACGCTAAAAGTAGTCTCTCGGAAAAATTCAACGCTATCTATCACGAATGAAAAAAATTGTTGCAATAAAAATTTCACGTATAATCTAATTCTGCAATGAAAAATGTGGGTCCCCATTTGAGATTTGAACGTTATCACCCACCCTACCCCGAGAGGATGGGGGGGGAATAACTTTTATTATGTTCTTTAAAAATATTGAACAAGTATTTTTTATTTCTCAATCCAATGATCATTTCTGGAGAATTGCGGAAAATATAATTTTTTGCGATTACAGCGCCATCTATCACGAATAAAAAAAAAAGTTTCGGACAAAATTTACATATTTTGTGGCGTAGAATCGTATTTGCAATAAAAAATGGGAGTTTCCATTTAAGATTTCAAAGTTGCCCCCAACCCCCACCCCCAAGGGGTGAGGTGGAAGGTCGAGTTTGGTATCATTGGATGTCCCCCTTCGAGACTAACAACTTTCATTAACCACTTTTTTTTATCCAATGCATAGTTTTCGAGATATTTCAATGTCTTCAGATAAATCGTACACCCTGTATACATATCTAATTGTTCACCTCTAAAACTTAAAAACTCGGTAAATATATGAATTCTTACTGAAAAAACCTGTATTCTTCGCACACCACGAGTCCCGGACCCCATAACCCGAACCCAAAAACCTCTCACCCCAGATTCTCATGACCCAATATATTGTAAGTTCCTGAAATCTCTTCATTGCTGGAACGCCATAAGCCCTGAACTCCACGACCCGAATCAGAACTTCCTCATATCTCCAAAATGCCATCGATCCAAATCTCATCCTTGGATATTTACCGAGTTTTTAAGTTTTAGAAGTGAAAAATTGGAAACCTCGAAATTTGTAGCAAGATTTTCCATGGCTTTCATGGCCGTTTTCATGGCTTATGCTCGTTTCGGTTTATATTATGGCGCCGCCATCTTGCGGCACCAAAAATACCAGACGGCATAAAAAAATAGACATTGCAACGAAAATTTTGCACCCTATAAAAATAATTTATATCGAAAACTGAGATGCGCAAGGGGATAACTGATTTAATAGAGAATACCCCATATATATATATATATATATACAGGGTGTACAAGAGTAACTTTTTACCACAGGATTTAATATTACCGACAACACTATAGTTAATTGAGTCACGTATAGATATTGCATGCATCTCAAGAACATATTTTTTCAAGAATATATTGTTACAATAGTGCCCTGACTTTTGTTAACTTACTGACTTTTGAAAATTTCAAAATCATCAAATTAATAAAAGTCAGGGCGCTATCGTAACAATATATTTTTGAGACCAAATAAAGCAAAAAAGTCTAGTATCACTTTTTCTTCCAACAAATAGTTAGCGAAATATCGTAAAACAAAAATCTTGAAAAATATGAAAGATACTAAGAAACGTTTTAGACAAAAGTTGTATGGTTTCAAGGGGGACATAAAACAACTATATCAGTTTGTTTACAAATAGCGCCGTTTCCGAGATATTTATTGATCATTACTTTTCTTAAATAGAAACTCCAATTTTCTATTATATTATCTTTTTCTACCAATTATTTTAAATAACTTTTGTTTGCAACATTTTTTTATTTGCTTAATATTTTTTGAGATATTTAAAGAAAATTTGGTAACTTTTTCAAGATTTAGCTTACAATATCTTGGTAACTATTTGTCAGAAAAGAAAATGGTATTATTTTAATCTATTTTACTATACTTTATTCTATATGGTCTCAAAAATATACTGTTATAATAGTGCCATAACTTTTGTTAACTTGACTTTGATATTTCCAAAGGTCATTAAGTTAACAAAGGTTATGGCACTATTGTAACAGTATATTCTTGAGGTCAAATAGAGTAAAATATAGTAGAGTAAAATATCATTTTTTCTTCCGACAAATAGTTACCAAGATATTATGGTATATGGAGATATTTAACGTGATAATGCATTATAAAAATGTAATAAAATTAATGTTATATAAATCTTAAAATCTTCCCTGCTATAGACATAATTTTTATGTTTCTATTGTCATGTTTTTATAATGCACTTCCACATTAAGTATGTATAGCTTTTCGTAGAGATCTTAGCTCAAGTAGCTAAGAAGTCAATCACCTGAACTTGTCTATAATGACATGATGCATGCAATATCTATACACGACTCAATTAACTACAATGCTGTCGGCAATGCTAAATCGGCAATGCATGTGATAAAAAATTATACTGAACTTGTGTATACTCTGTATATGTGTATCTGTGTCTATGTACATATATATAGATATCTGTATATGTTCTTAAATCCAAATTAAATATAGAATTCGAATTTATATTCATATAATAGCTATATTTGTTTTGCTTGTTATTTTAACTCTTATTTTATAATTTGTTTTTCTTTTATTTGATCTGTCTTTTCATTATTCTTACAAATACTTTCATAGCTATATATTAGCTATATATAGTTAACTATATATAATTAACTATGATAAGACAAAGATAGTAATAATTACTTGTCTGACAATGTAAAATCATAGAAAAGTAGCTGGAAAGATTGCATTAAAAAAATTATGGAATAAATAGTATTATAAACATAAGTTAGATACAAAATGGTAAATTAAATAATTCATTTGTTTATAATTGGTAATTTAAAAAATTGCTTATATATAGTTAACTATATATAATTAGCTATATAGAATGTTAGAGAAATTGCCTATGAATTTCTAGTGAAGTAAATTGATCTCTAAGTTTATGATATAATTGCCTGCTATGATATTAACCAAAAAATTGCCATAGATTTAGAAAAGAGTTTTTTGTTTTCATAATCATACTCATTACAAATAAAATGGATATAAATGAATATATATGACCAGAGGCCTGTTCTCACCTTGCAATTTGCTGACTTATTCTTTCTTGTATCTATCATTAGTCACTTTGGAAATAGCATACTTTCTCATTTTTATCGAGTAAAAGCAACAAGACCTCAATCACCAAAATCTCCATTGAATTTGACATTCATGAATGCCAGAGTATGCATGAAATACAGAATATATATTTTTAAAAAATGAAAATTTACAATATTGAATTTAATCTTTTATTTGAATACTAACATTTTGTCGTTAATTTGCCGTATGATCTAAAATAAACCTGAAATATATGTAAGAGTATGTATATACATAGCTGGCAGTGTATTATACATATAATCTTAACCTCCAATACAAAGTTACAAGTGCTATATAGCTGCATGTACCTCGGGGTAAGCTGAATCCAGCAAACACAATATTACATGTAACGTGCATGTTAGTTGTAATTTCCTACTGAACAATATTTTTCAACAATTTTCTACTCAACAATATAACTGTTATATAACACATGTATTATATAACAGTTATATTGTTGAGTAGAAAATTACAACTAACATGCACGTTACATATAATATTGTATTTGTTGGGAAGCCACGATGATCTATATTAATCACTATATTAAAACAAAAAATATAAAGTTAATATTTTCTAATCATACAAATTCCTTTCTATATTATTAACATAAAACTATCACTATGACAAATGTATTGCTTTGACAAGATCGTTCTATTTTGAATAATTAATAAACAATAAGTCTCACAATATTACGTACACTTAAAAAATGTTAATAGTTACATGAAATATTAAAGCTATTAACTATACCTTGATTTCGAGAATATATCGCCAAGTTTTCATTTGGAACTTCTCTAATTTAGACTTGATTTTGCTTATACTCTAAACATCACAGTGGCAAGCGCAGATCTTATAATCGGAGATTCACAATATGATACAATGGCTGCAGGATAAAACAGTTGCAGAACCGTTTTATGATTATCTTCTGAACTAAACGGTACTAAACGGACTCAGCGGTTCAACGTGCTTACTCAGCGGTCGCCATGTTTTTCAGCGAACTAATGATCTGTTCTTTGTAGCTGCACTGTTGAACTGGTGCAGTAAGTTAAAGTGAAACAAATATAGGTTTTCTCACTCTAGCTTATTGCACCAGTTCAGCAGTGCAGCTACAAAGAACAGACCAAACAAGTAAGCTGAATCTAAGCACAACGTGTTGAGCAAGATGGATGCCTCCAATTTATATGAAGCACAATATACATATAAAGACATATATAATATTGTAGATTCTGCAAAAGTGCACGAACAATTAAAAAAAGGTATGTATAAATAACATAATAATGAAATATATAATTACTTACATCAAGGTATATTTAAATATTAATGCATATTATAAATAATAAATAGATTAGAATAAAGCTACACAGCAAAAATAAGAAACGTTTCAAATTTTATATAGATCTTTTTTAACGTAATAACCCAGTAAACACTATACATTGCAGCAATATAACATGTAAAGAACAAGTAATATAACATAAGTTATTTGTATGTTATATCATTGCAACATATTATCTGTATAACAAGTATAATATTACATTATCGTTGTATGAAACATTACTGCAATGTAACATTGTTACTCTTATAGGATATAACAATATTTCATATATAATTATATTGTTGTGTACGAGCCATAAGGAATGTGGAAGCGTCCGTTGTCCGCGAGCCTTAGGTATATGAAATCCACGTATGATGGGATGTTTTAATCTTAATGATAAATATTCTATATTCTTCAATAATTATAATATGTTGACTTAGAGTATTGGGTTTTTCCTTTATATTTTATTACTTATTACAAAGCTATTTTCGTGGAATTTAATTCACAACACAATCACTGAGAAACTTTAAAATTACGTTGTCCCTGAAAAAATACACAATGTATATTACACATAAATAACGACTGTATATATAAGAGTTTTTGGTAATTATCCAGTTTAGGGGCTCCGCCTTAGAATTCGATAAAAATAGACTCAATCAACGCGTTTTTTAATAAGGAGCAACTTTTTCCTCTGCGAAAATTGTCGCTCTTCACTGCGAAACGAAATAAAAATAGTTAAAGTTGACTGGTATAATAGGTTAGGAAATCTGTCAAGATTCCGGATGAGTTCGCAACTTTCCACGCGCAACGAGGACGGGGTAGGTGCGGGAGGGGGGCCAAAGGCCCTCCCTCGCACCCCCCGTGTGGGTGTGTGTGTGTGTGTGTGTGTACATATGTTGAGACATTTTTATTTATTAAACCAACGAATATTGTACACTCATTAATTTAGTAAAGCAGAAAATTTTAGTACAATTGTAATAAGGTGAATATCTTTCATCAAATGTCATTAACTTAACAGTTTCGTCATAAAAAAAATTATTAACAATTAAAGATCATAACTATCGATTCCACATTTATTTTTAATTTTTTAAATTTATCTTATTAAAATTGTACTAAAATTTTCTGCTTTACTAAATTAATAAGTGTACAATATTCGTTGGTTTAATAAATAAAAATGCCTCAACATATGTACACACACATACCCACGCGGGGGGTACGAGGGGGGGGCCTTCGGCCCCCCTTCCGCACCTACCCCGTCCTCGTTGCGCGTGGAAAGTTGCGAACCCATCCAGAATCTTGACAGATTTCCTAACCTATTATACCAGTCAACTTTAACTATTTTTATTTCGTTTCGCAGTGAAGAGCGACAATTTTCGCAGAGGAAAAAGTTGCTCCTTATTAAAAAACGCGTTGATTGAGTCTATTTTTATCGAATTCTAAGGCGGAGCCCCTAAACTGGATAATTATCATAATATTAGTATTATTATCTATTATATTTATAATTAAGGAATAAGTTTAAGTTTTTTTTTAAAACGTCAATATGTTACATAACCTTACTTCCATATTTTGTTTTCAACATTTATAAAATTAATTGAAAACTTCAATATATGAGAGATTATTAAGTTAAGTGCATAAAGTGTGATTTTGACTAGATTGCGTGTTCTGTGCTAAAAATCTGCTTGAAATTATGCAGTCTGATGGCCACTCTGCTGGATTTGTGATAATAGGCCCTGGGTTATTATGAAAATCTAGTAAAGTAGTCAACAAACTGCATAATAGTTTCCAGCAAAACAGGAAGATTTCCAGCACAAGAGCATGCAAGCAATTCAGCCAAAAACATCATGTGCGGTTGGCTTTTAAAGCTCTACAACACATTGAATAATTTTACAAAATTATAGTAGTTCAAAGAAATATTCTTACATGTATTATATGATACTAATTATCCAGATAGCTAAATCTGCGTATAATAGAGTCTGAATGCAAATGCATAGCCATCTGTGTCTGTTTTAAGCTTGTATTCTTTAGACATCTATTGAAATAACCTTATGGTAGGTAAATGGCAAGAGTGATCATTGGAACCTGTCATAAAGTTATTTCAATAGACATCTACAGAATATAAGCTTAACGCAGACACAGATAGCTATAGATTTGCTTTGAGAGTTTGTTATTCGTAGTCTTGGCTGACAGGGTAATGTATTGTATATGTTATGTACTATTTCAGAAATATGGCTTATGCTGTGGTAAAATTTCTTGATGATAGTGCAGTAAATGAAGTTCCAACAAATTGGATTCAAAAAGATCAGAATGAAACAGTATGTTGGTGGCCAACAACAAAAACAAAAAATTTATCAACTTTAATATTAAAACGTACTGAACCAGATGTTAAAACATGGATGCAACATCCAATATTAATTGAAAAATACTGTAGTAAGAATATATGATAAATACAGATAAGCTTCTCTATTAATGTTTCATTGTAACTTTAATATATGTCTACATCTTTAAAGGTACATTGGGCAAAGCTCAAAAAGTTGCGGAAAATAATAATTATACTTCCACAGATGAAGTTGATTTGGGAAAAGGGTATAGAAAAAAAGTGCCCAAGCAATTTTTTTAAGATAACGATAGTGATAACGAAGACAAGAACCTAGATGATATGGATAATGAAACAAGTCAAACAAAGATATCACAATGTTGGCAGTCAGGGAATTTGCCTACAAATAAAACTGATAAAACTGCTGATTTAATATTTTCATCACATTCACAAGAAATTTCAAAAAAAGACAAAAGTAAATATAAATAGCAATCTTACCACATAACTTTTACAATATATAAATTGTGAATATATTTAAATCATATCTAATCAATCTGTGCAAATAATAAAATCTCAGTAGATCTATAGCCTACTGTGTCCACATTAAGCTCATGTTCTGCGGATAATGTTTGTTATAATGACTGTTGTAATGTCTGTTTATGACAAGGAATAGCTATTTTTTCGCTAAACTGCTGTAAAATTATTTCAATAGATGCTATTTGTAGAACATGAGCTTAATGCAGATAAGGGTTATGAATTTGTTGTAGAATTCTATTATTTGCAAATGTATATATTATACAGATACAGAAGCATATATATTATTGCAGAGTATATATTATACTTGAAAAGAGAAGTGTTTTTTATTACACACTATATATATATATACATACATTATATATATATATATATATATATATATATATATAATTATAGAACAAGGACAATCAAGGAACAAATACAAAAAAAAATTATCCACTAAGGATATTCATATAGAGAGCGATTCCGAAAAAGAGAACATAAGTGATAATCAAAGTGACGTATCGAAAAGTCCAACTGAAATACCACAATGGCCTCGTTCTATAACAGCAGAACGTTCTGAATATCAATCAGTTTCGCCACGTACAAGTATTAACGATAATAAAAGAAGTAAGTAGTGAAATAAATACTATATATAACAATATAAGAAATACAATATGATACATTTTATCCAGATAACTATTTTGCCAATAACAAAATCCCACAGCAGATCCATAGTCTACTGTGTCCAAATTAAGCTTGTATTTTGTGAACAAAGTCTGTTATAATAATCTTATGGCAATTTGGCGATAGAAATAGCCATTTTTGCTACTAATGTACCATAAAGTTACTGCAACAGATTTTGTCTACAAAACAGGAGTTTAATACAGACACAGTAGACTATGGTTCTGTTCTGGGGTTTTGTTATTCGCTATATTTGACTATCTGGGTACAATTTCTTATAATATAATCCCCATAAACAATCATGTTTTCAGAAAATGTACTTCAACGAATGCAACAAAAGATGTAGAGAATACAAATTCCCAGAAAAATAAATATGACGAACTGATGAACATAACCAAAAATATTGAAAGTAAGTATATATTTTTCACAATATGTAGATTTTTTTTATATAAAACCAGGTTATAACTGTTACATTTGTTCTAGGAAATATTACTATTGTAATTAAAATGGTAGCTAAACTACAAGTAAAAATGCAAGATATTATGCAACGTATAGACAGAATAACACCTTCAGTAAAAATAACGTCTTCAACAGAACGAGTTACTAATTGTTTACCATTAAAAACAGTTAACGATATCAGACATATGGAAACTCGATTACAAGACGAAGATTTTCTTAAAGAATATGTAAGTAAAACCAGAAAATGTATATGCTGGACGATATAGTTAGCGAGATATCGTAAGTTAAATGTTGAAAAAGTTACCAAGTTTTCCTTAAATATCTCAAAAAATATTAACCAAATAAAAAAATGTTTCAGACAAAAATTGTTCAAATTAATTGATAGAAAAAGAAAATATAAAAAATTCGGATTTCCATTTATGAAAATTGATTGTCAGTGAATATCTCAAAAGTGGCGCCATTTATAAACAAAATGCTATCGCTTTCTTGTCCTCCTTCAAGTCAAACAATTTTTGTCTGAAACATTTTTTGATTTAACGCAGTGTTTCTGAGATATTTGTGATGTGACATTAAAATGGGACACCCTGTATATGAATTGTTTCACACTGCAGTATTACGGCGATAATCAGAAATATTACGTGGCGGTCTGTCATGCTGGAATATAGCGGCAATATTCCTATGATATTGCAATAAGATTTATCATCGCGCAATAATGTTGTAATATTGTCACTATGTTGCCATACGATAGTCACATTGTAACATTGCAGTAATATTCCAGTGATATTGTAATCTGATATATCACTCTGTAATATTGTGATAATATTGCTGAAATATTATATAATAACCTTGTGATTTTGTAATATTGCTACGATATTATAATATTGCTTCAATATTGCTGCAATATTGCAGTGCTGCGTGGGTTAGGAAAAATTACTTTAACATGTTCAAATTAATTAACTTAATTTAACTAAGATAATTAAGTTAATTTGAACATCTTATAGTAATTTCTCCTAAAGGTTCATATGTTTTGTTTAGTTTTTATTAGTATAAAAAACTAGCTCCTTTTAAATATCCTTTTAAAATGCGCGGGCTGCAATGTATATAATATATAGATGTATAAATATATATTAGTAAGTTTTTAATTGCAATCTATTTGCCAGAGATTATAAATTATTTTTTAATGTTTGTAATGTTCTTGTAATGTTTTTTACATTGGATTGTAATAAAAATTTATATTGACAAAAACTGAAATAAATTATTAAAATCAATATTTGTAATTTGATTTCCTATTATTTTTAAATAAAATACCATATAAATATTACATATCTTCTCGTAATATAACAAAATGGTTCTTACAATATAACAAAATAATTCTCTAGGTATGTAATCGCAATATAACAATGTTATGTTACACGTTATGTTTATGAGTGGGAAATTACAAGAAACTGGTATCTTACTGGTAACATGTTTGTAATATTATTTGTAATATTTAGTTACATTACGGTTATATAACAATTATATAACAGTGTTTACTGGGAGTGTACACGATAATCCTTGAGACCTGCCAAGCAATTTGAGAATTGAGCCAAGCAATTTGAGCATTACAACCAACTTTTCTCCCAACTATGGATAAAAATTCGTGGAATAGAGTGGCACAGGGATTCATGGATAAATGGCAGTTCCCTAATTGCGTCGGTGCCATTGATGGGAAACACATACGCATTAAAACCCTTGCTATGTCAGGATCCCAATTTTACAATTATAAAGGATTTTTTAGCATGGTACTTATGGCTGCTTGCGATGGAGAATATAAGTTTACATGGGTGGATATTGAAAAGTACAGTATGTAATCATAGCAGTATATTTCATAATCTAAATATATAGTTATATTGCATGTAGAAATGCATGTCATGTTTCTCTTTATAGGTTTATTGAGTGATGGTAAAAAATTTATTTAAACCATACATCTGTAAGATTCAAAAAGAGCAATCGTTTATCTTTATTCCTTTCTCTTTCTAATCTCTCTTCTTCAAGATCCTCCTTAGTTAGAAAAGGGTATGTTCAGGATGTAGGGGTTCCGAGCGATTAATATGAAACTATTCTTATATTGAACAAGAATATAAAAATATATATATTGTAAAAAGAACACAAATACAATTGTACCCGACACCGCGATTTATACAAAATATATCGCTTTACAAAGCTTGACGATCTCCGACTTTGTCTCTCGACTCGACTCTATTTTTAATTATCCGTCTCCAAGCTAAATGGCAAAAGCCCTGTCTCCGTCCGTTCGTCTCCTTTTATCTTCTCTCCATCCGCCGAACCTGAACTGTTGGGACCGGACTTTCTCCTGTGTCTCCCCCGGAACAGGCTGGTGCTGTCCTTCCTCGTCTATATCTTACACATCCATGTAAAAATATGTTAAATATAGAATTGTATGTCTTTCATTTAAACGCTTTTATTTATTAAAATTGATATTTATAATATTTTTATGAAAAATTAGAATTTGTAACAGAGATATAAATGGGAAAAGAGAAAATAATTTGTTCATTATAATTTATTCATTATAATTTATTTTGTTTAACATTATATAATTCTTAATATTTCTATATTAACATTTTTTAATATTTCTAATAAAAATGTAATCTAAGAAAACAAAAATTTTATTATTTGGTCAGAACATGTTCTGAAAGTAAAATGAAAACATTTTATAGTAAATAAATTCAAATAAATTCCAAAACAAACAAGAAGTTAACATATTTTTTTATACATCTATAGAAACAAAAGCAATCAAGTCATTTATGGAAAGAAAAATAGTCAAGAAATCTTATGCATATTAAAAAATTCATAAGTTTCATCTCTTTATAAAGTCATTAATGTAAGCAAGGATCGATATAAAACAATCCATTTGATGTTCTTCATGAACTTTGCTCAATCCTATGGTTATACCACTCATCATGTTTTTTACTGCAGTAGATAATTCTGATTTTACGATTGTAATGCTGTTGACATTATATTTTTTTCAGTGCAATTTCTAGTGAGTTGACCAAGGAGGAGATGCTTTTGGATGATTCTAGCATTGCTGCATCCACTTCATCACTTGTCTATCGCTTTCTCTTTTTAGTACTATCTGCTGGTGGTGTCAGTCTTTGCGGTGTGATAGCAGAAACTACGGCTTTTTGCATGCTTGTGAATGCAATGCTTTGTGAAATTGATGAGTTAGAAAGTGACACTGAAGAAGACGACTCCATGAAATCCGCGACAGATGCTTTCTCATTTTCAGAGAAAGATTCTGAATCTGCAACAATTAAAATTATTAGTATAATGATCGATATTCTATAATAACGAAATATCAAAGGCATTATAATTAATAAAAGTCATTATAATTAATGAAAAAAGTTAATTATGTGCAATGTTTTACAATTATTTAATTATTTTTATACCTAAAGATTCGCACAATCCATACAGCACAAGTAGATTCTAAGCAGATTCTCAATATATCGCAAACGTAAATTGCGATTATTCCATGAATATCCGAAATACGTACTGTAATATTTTGAGAATATACTGAGAATGTTCCTATGTCCGCTTCCGCAGTTTATTCAGTATATACTGAGAATATTTCGTATTATATTGTAGGTATATCTAAATAATATTTTAATAATATTACTAGTATCTATTAGAAATATTTCCTAGTTTATTGTTAGTATATTTGTAGAATATTTATATAGCATAAATATTCTGCAGGTTTTTTTGAGTATAATAAAAATGACAAATTGGTTATATACAGGGTGCACGATTTATCTGAAGACATTGAAATATCTCGAGAACTATGCATTGGATAAAAAAAGTGGTTAATGAAAGTTGTTAGTCTCGAAGGGGGACATCCAATGATACCAAACTCGACCTCCCACCCTACCCCCTGGGGGTGGGGGTTGGGGGCAACTTTGAAATCTTAAATGGAAACCCCTATTTTTTATTGCAGATACGGATTCTACGCCACAAAATACGTAAATTTTGTCCGAAACTTTTTTTTGATTCGTGATAGATGACGCTGTAATCGCAAAAAATTATATTTTCCGCAATTCTCCAGAAATGATCATTGGATTAAGCAATAAAACATACCTGTTCAATATTTTTAAAGAACATACTAAAAGTTATTCCCCCCCCATCCTCTCGGGGTAGGGTGGGTGATAACGTTCAAATCTTAAATGGGGACCCACATTTTTCATTGCAGAATTAGATTGTACGTGAAATTTTTATTGAAACAATTTTTTTCATTCGTGATAGATAGCGTTGAATTTTTCCGAGAAACTACTTTTAGCATTACACAGGAACAACGACGAGGATGTAGTAGTTTTATGTTCCCTTCGGGTGCTTTTTTAATGTGAGTCCCCTTGCCTCTCACAGATCGGGGTGCTTTTTTAATGTGAGTCCCCTTGCCTCTCACTGTTCAATTAATTAGAGTAAGTGTTCGAAATTTTTACCTTCAACTTCAATACACTTATTGATCCTTTTTTCAAATGACTGTACACAGGATAGAAGCATATCTGCGGGAGTTTCAGCGCAAGCGTTTCTTATGCGTTCTACCATGTTTTCACGGGTTGTTGGCATTTGTTGATTTAAAAATATTGAACAGGTATTTTTTATTTCTCAATCCAATGATCATTTCTGGAGAATTGCGGAAAATATAATTTTTTGCGATTACAGCGCCATCTATCACGAATCAAAAAAAAAGTTTCGGACAAAATTTACGTATTTTGTGGCGTAGAATCCGTATCTGCAATAAAAAATGGGGGTTTCCATTTAAGATTTCAAAGTTGCCCCCAACCCCCACCCCCAGGGGGTGGGGTGGGAGGTCGAGTTTGGTATCATTGGATGTCCCCCTTCGAGACTAACAACTTTCATTAACCACTTTTTTTATCCAATGCATAGTTCTCGGGATATTTCAATGTCTTCAGATAAATCGTGCACCCTGTATATTGTTACGTCCTGTGGAATTTTATTGGATTCAATAGAATTTATTTGATAACGTGGATATGACTATGAGGAAAGCGCCCCTGTACGGAGAACAATACACGGTTTGCGAAACACATCGAATGACATAGAGGAAGACAAATATTGTTTATTAACTTGGATATCGAAAGGCTTACTGTGATCGGATGGCTGGAACGTCACTGTTTAGGCGTCGGAATGGAACGGGAGAAGGAGCCCTCGTACGTGCCTGCGTTCCTCCCAGCTTAGATGACGGAACGTCGAACGCTCGCGATGTCACACTCCCTTCCGAAAGTCGCGTCTGTCTTTTCTTGTACGAATTAATTAAGAAGATCGTGAAATTGGTTGAAGTTACGAATACACTTGGTTGCAACAATTGTAATGAGAAAGAACCAGAAAGAAAAAAAAGGAGATATACGAGAATATGAGAAACCGTCACGAGATGGTGGAACTTGAAGATTCTCTAAGTACAATAGTTAAGGAGAGACTTGTGAGCACGCGTCCGAAACGTGTGACGGCCTCAACGAGAGTGAAGAAGCGGGCGGTTCGCCGACGGGCCGAGGAGTCCTTCTTCTTTATGTCGGAGCAAGACGCGAGTTACTCGATCTCCGGATGGAACAACGATAAGAACCCCGCCAAAGTGTCGCCTAAACAGTTCGGTTATCTTAGAATGAAAACGTTTACAATTTTATAGTCAACCGCGGGTGGACAATAATGCGGCAATCGCGAATTTAGGTACGACGCTTTACAATGATAGGCCAAGGAAGCGTTCCTGGCGAATTCGACACAAGTTTAATAATTTTAACGGAGAGTGGCAAACGGGGGTAGTACAATTTTATAATGATAGGTTTTTACTTCTTTACACTACATTTCTAACACTTTGATCTAATAACCGGATAATATGTAAAGTTTAGCGAGATGTCGGATGAAAGAAACAAGGTGGAGAATTACGACGCGATATGCCTTGTCTTCCATCCGAGATTCCTGAGAGCGAAGCTGGGCCGTGCTGCTGACGCAAAACAGTTATGAGATTCGTAGAATCACAATGCTTATACTGCAGAGTTATAAAGATAACGATTAGAAAAGTTGTTAACGGTTATAACACAACTTTCCCACACTTAGTGCTTATTTTTATTGTTAAGAAGTAAGAGATGGGGAAGCTGCATAGTCTGTCCGCTATGATAAAAATAATTTGGAATAATAGTAAGAAATAATAGCCAAGCCCTCGCGCAACCGGGCTGTTATTCTTGAGACTACGTAAGCAATGATAAAGCATACGCGCGCTGTAGAAAACCACGTGTCAAATTAACATAGAACAGAAGTGCCGAAAAGAAAGAAAACAGGAAAGAGTAACACAATTCATACGTTGAGTCTGGCACATAAAATGTGTCATCCAAAATCGATATATCAAATTAACACACGCCGGTGTCGGAAATTTAACACAAGGTTTTCCATATATAAAGGAATAGTAAAAGGCATTAAAGCTAACGCATTAACTTAAAATAAAATGCTAGTCACAATTACAGGTCGCCGTTACGAATGTCAACATAATATAATCCTAGTCCATATCGAACGAGGGAGGGGAGAACCGGAAGTTTAGATTGCAAGATGTACCGCTCGATAAAGATAAAAAAAAGAAATAAGAAAAAGGGGGGAAAATAGGAGCTGAGACGTAACAATATCAGCTATCAAACACCCTGTATATAGGGTGTTTGATAGCTGATCATGCAGACGAAAGTTGGAGATAGATTGGGTGTAGCCGAGAAGAAAAGTCATGTACCATAATGTCAAATTGGCAATAGTTATCGAGTTATTAATTAAAACATGTGAGCCAACGAGCGCGTAGAGAGCGGAGGGCGGCCGCAGTAAGCACGTAGACATTTGATACAGGCGGAGTCAGAGAGTGTCGGTAGGCAAGCGCGCGCGGCGAGGGGCAACGTAAGCGACAAAAGGTGATCGCGCGCGACGAGGAGCGAGCGAGCTTTTTCTTTATAGGTTTTTCCTTATAGCTCGCTCGCTCCTCGTCGTTCGCGCTCGCTCGCTCTTCGTCGCGCTCGCTCGCCTCTTGTCGCTTATGCTCGCTCGCACGACGAGGAACGAGCGAGCGCAAGCGACAAAAGGCGAACGAGCGCGACGAAGAGCGAGCGAGCTATAAAGAAAAAGCTCTCGCTCGCTCCTCGCCGCGCGCGATCGCCTCTTGTCGCTTACGTTGCCCTTCGCCGCGCGCGCTTGCTTACCGTCACTCGCTGACTCCGCCTGTATCAAATGTCTACGTACTTACTGCGGCCGCCCTCTGCTCTCTACGCGCTCGTTGGCTCACATGTTTTAATTAATAACTCGGTAACTATTGCCAATTTGACATTATGGTACATGACTTTTCTTCTCGGCTACACCCAATCTATCTCCAACTTTCGTCTGCATGATCAGCTATCAAACACCCTTTATATACAGGGTGTCCGGAATGTGATCATTAATATTTTGTATACTGGTAGAACTCGTTAAAACAATTAAAAAAGTCCTGTGCCATTTTACAATTTTTTCAATATTTATTCCGTAATTAATAAAAATGTGTAAACGAATGAGCACACGAGAAAGCGAAAGGACGGGCTCTATGTATAAGAAGATGGCTTACCTCGCGCGGTGAGAGGCAACCGTAAGCGATAAGAGGCGTGCGCGCGCGACAAGGAGCGAGCGAGCGCAAGCGACAAGAGGCGGCTGCCCAGCGCTCTTTACGCGCTGATTGGCTCACATGTTTCAATTAATAACTCGATAACTATTGCCAATTTGGCATTATGGTACATGACTTTTCTTCTCGGCTACAATCTACCAGTACACAAAATATTAATGATCACATTCCGGACACCCTGTACATATATTATAATCTGTTAGATAGAAGTTAGTCGAATTAATTTTATACTGTAATAAGTTTAGAACATGTCACCATCACATACATTAATGTATATATTTTGCAGGCTCCACAACATTCAGGATCGACATACTACAATTACAAAGGCAGTCATAGCTTAATATTATTAGCCGTATATGATACAAACTACAAATTTATCATAGTTGACATTGGCGCTGAAGGACGTCAAAGCGATAGAAGAATATTTAAATCATCATTTATTGGGCAGGCATTAATTAATGGAGAAGCTGATTTGCCACCAGCTAAACAAATTTACGAAGATGGTCCTGTACTACTGCAAGTTTTAATAGGCGACGAAGCATTTCCGTTGACGACTTTTATAATGCGTCCATATCCTGGAAGAGGCGGATTAAGTGTGGATCAAAGAATTTTTAATTATCAATTGAGTAGAGCACGGAGAATGATTGAAATTACTTTTTGGTTACTATTTGGCATTCTTCACAATGGTGTCACAATGGAGGATTTTTAGAAAACCGATAATTGCAAATGTCGAAAACGTATATAAAATAATTGAGGCTTGCGTTTGCTTGCATAATTTTATATGGGCGGACAACGCCGATGATGAAACTTGCGAATTAGAATTAAGTGATGATACAATGAACAATTTAGGTGGAATGCAAAACATATGTCGTCTTGAATCAAATACGCATTCACGCGAAGCTGCTCGTATAAGAGATGAATTTATGACATATTTCAACGAAGAAGGTGCTGTTGATTGGCAGTTTTCAAAAATTTTAAACAAAATGTCAACAATTTAAATTATTTTATAAATGTATATTATTTTTAGAATTGTACGAAGTAAGCAATTTTAGAATCGAGTTCGATTATTGTATCATGAAATTCAAAAAGATAATTTTTTATAATACACTTGAGATTATTATTATGTTATATGAAATATATTTGTATTATATTACTTAATATACATTTGTACTTAATATATTTATACTCAATATTACACTTAATATATTTACTTAATATATATTGGGTGAGTGCAAAAGTTCGTGCGGAGTTTGTGAGTAAAAGTCACACAGTGATTAGGCAAACAAAAATCTTTATTCAATCAATGATATATTCTCCATCGTTTTCTATAATCTTTTCCCAACGTTCTGGCAGCATACGGATGCCTCGATCATAAAAACTGCGCGGTTTAGATTCGAAGAACGAAGAGACGCCGTTTTTTAAGGCCTCCAAAGAGTCAAAGTTTTTTCCATTTAAATAATTTTGCAATGACTGGAACAAGTGATAGTCAGATGGTGCGATATTAGGAGAATACGGTGGATGCGTTAAGACATCCCATTTCAAGCTCTTCAGTTTGCGCAGCGTCTTTTTCGAAACGTGTGGTCTGGCGTTGTCGTGATGAAAGACGACTCCCTTGCGATTTGACAAAATCGGACGTTTCTCTTTTATTTCTCGATTCAGATTGGTTAATTGGCGACAGTACTTGTCCGAATCAATCGTTTCGCCAGCGGGGAGAAGCTCGAAATAGATTAATAACATATATTACTTAATATACATTTTGTAAATAATATATTTTTTGAAAAACATTTTTTATTTATAAGTTTTCGCGTGAATATAAAAATGTAAGTAATTTTACAATAAACTCATGTCTCTTCGAAAGAAGTATTCTATTTAACGCTGCCCGAACTAGTCCTATTAAGTTTTCTATTTCGTCGTTCTGCAGTGGCATAGCAAGTAATGGTGGTAAGACGAGTTCAGGCTATAGAGGTACAGGTGCATCCAAGAAAGAAATGAGTTTCATTAATATTGCTTCGTTTGACTCGGATGAGTGACTGTAACAATGTTTGTATAATGCCAAAAGTCGAAGTTGGATTATTTTTTATTTATAATTAAAAGTTAAAACAGAGATACAAGTTTTTTCCAAAGAGGAAAAGTTCTGAATTATAATTTACCAGACCATAGTTTTTATTTCAGATAAAATTTATAAAAATGTACTTTTTCTAAAAGATATAATTTGTATCTTTGGAGGAAATAGCTTTATTTTTATCTATCTGAACTTATTCGTAAAGAAAACAGTATGGTTTAGTTATAATTAATTTTTTCTTTTTTGAAAAAAACAGTAATGAATTCTGCATTCAACATTTCAACATTTAATGTTTCAGAACTTTTCTTATTCGGAAGAGGAGAGACAATTCTATAAAAGTACATGGACTTAATACAACTTTTTGTCAAATAACTGAATTCTAAATTTAAAAATCTATATGTACATGTGTTACGTCCTGCGGACTCCGCGTACTTTGAATTTGTTGTCAAGTAGGGGGGATTGCATTTTATATTATACTACCAAAATGTTCACATTCCGCGACCCTCCGAGAACTGTGACGTCACACACACAGATTTCTCTTCCTTTTCTCTCTGCGTTAATCACCAGAGTTTCCTCTGTTTCCGTCGGAAAAGATCCGTTGAGTCATTTTGGCCATATACCTCCTCTCCAAATAACCTTAAATAACTTCCCGTTCGGAGCAATAATTTTCTTTGAAGACGGACCGACCAGACAATCTTTCATGCTGTCATATGATGTTGCCAGCCTTTGATCTCCGGAAACTCACGCGTTTCCCACGTTATTCATAAATTCCTATCGCGCACAACCTCTGACTAACCCTAGTGAAACCTTGAAATCTTTTACTGCCATAGATACCCGATCCTTTATCATATTTATCTAAGAACCTTACTAAAACCCCACTTCCGAAAAGTTTGCAACAAAATCCTATACCCATATTTGGACATAAACTTTGGAGCCTGACGCAACTTCCCAAACCCCACCTCTCGACCGAGGCGACGTTTTTGGTAAAATAAAAAGCTATGCCACTTCTATTTTTTCTCCCGACCGACCCGCAGCCAGGACAGAGCCTTCTCTCCACCCCTTCAGGGTTTTTTGATAACCAACCCTAGTGAGTCAGATCAGTGTTCTTCAGTCATCTATTCTTCTGTGCAACGATCTCGTGCACCCTTGAGACATTGCGAGAGATCCTGCTGAGACCAGTTTCTAGTCCTTGGCGCAACTTGGGTCCATCCTCACAGAGACGCAGCAACCACACCTTTCATTGTCTACTAAGATCAGAGAAGTCCAGCAGTAAGTTACTTATATTTTCTTTTACCTGAGCGACCTCTTTCGTTTCATTTTTTTTTCTTTTTTTCTCTCTCTTTTCTTTTCCTTTCGTTTTACTTCCGTTTTCTATCCTCCTTGGCATTCCTCCTTAATTGTTAAATCAGACGTCAGTGGCCCAATCCTTTCGATCACAGTCAGACATAACGAACACGGAATATTGTTCTGAGTAATCGAGAATCATTGTTCTGAGCGCGATTGTTAACCACATATGTATACAGACACATTATAAAATCTTACAAATTTTATTTCATTGTGAACTTCCGTTAATCACTAATAAAACAAGTTGTTTGTAATTGCAAACCAATCACGTTTTCCAAATAATTATTCTCAACCAAAAATTCTCCCTTCCCTGAACTGTCGCTCATGGTCCTATCCCAGATAAAAGGATTCAGTTCCTTGACCTAAATAAAGGACCACCGACGTACGTCTGCGCCAGATAAAGGGGTCATTCCGATCCTTGATCTGTTCCGCAGATTTGCGAGTACGCCGGAGCTTGCGAAAGCAAGCGTCAAGTTGCGTTCCTCCTCCAGGACGTAACACATGCAATAAAAATATATTTTGAATTGAATTAGTTATACGTTAGTTATACGTATAATTAAGAGACTTTTCGTCGCATGCGCACATATAGATTGTTAGAACGAAGAAAAGTTATATTGAAATTTTTTTTAAATCTGTAACTTACTATTACGTGCTAATTCAAGAGATATTTTTTTCATATGCGCATATTTAAAGAAAATATCAATACAACTTTTCTTCGTTCTAATAATCCTTCCTTAAACTCTGCCAAAAATCAAAATATAGACTTACGTTTCTTTTTTGCCTCTGTTTCTGGTACTTATGAAGATGAACTGGTCGATGCAACCGACATCATTATATCATCATTGTACAGGTTTAATACTGATATATTGGAACTTCTTCTATAAATAATAGGCAAGATACATAATTAAAAATGTATTATTCATTTACAAACAATGTGTTATATGTATGATTTTATTATTTACTTTCTATTGTCGATGAAGAGATCTTTAGTGAAGGCCATCATTTCATAGTATGACCATTTATTTTTTTCATTCCACTACCAGCCGAGCCGCTTTTCTTGCTATTGCTCTCCGGTATTAAAATTCGCCTAATTGTAACGGAGTTTTTTCCATATATTCTTGGCCTCATTAACATTTCTGATGTTACCTATAAGAAAAATTGCAAACTGATTATTGTTTCGAGAATATTTTATATGAAGAAATACGACTGTGTTTAACTAACATACCATTCATAGCAGACACTACCTCCTCTCACAATTTCTGAACAATACTCCTGCCCATTTCGGCAACAGGGATTTTAAAATTCCATAAGGCTTCTCGCTTTTGGACTTCGCCAATCAACATTTCATTTCGAAGGATCTCGGTCAATGGTTCATCGTTAATTTCATTTGAGTCAACAATCATACCATTATCTGCAAAAATATATCTATACAGTATGTCCTCAAGTATAATACGCTATATAGGGTGTCTTAAAAATACCGGAACCCTCGAATAACTTTGCAAGATCAAGTTTTCATGAAAAACTTTAAATAAAAATGTTGTAAAAAATCAAGTAACGGACTTGATGGTGACCTTGAATTTGACCTTGGTCCTCAAGGCCAATGACCTTCAAAGTCATTTGGAAGTCAACTTGCGTTTTTTAAATGGGAAACTTTATTTTTTATTGCACTGTTTTTTTTACCAATTAATTTGAACAACTTTTGTCTAAAACATTTTTTATTTGCCTAATATTTTTTGAGATATTTGAGGAAAACTTGATAACTTTTTCAATATTTAACTTACGATATCTCGCAAACTATTTGTCGGAAGAAAAAGTGGTACTAGACTTTCTTGCTTTATTTAGTCTCAAGAATATATTGTTACAATAGTGCCCTGATTTTTGTTAATTTCATGATTTTGAAATTTCCAAAAATCAGTTAACAAAAGTCAAGACGCTTGGTGGCATAAACTTTACTTTTTAAGTAAAGCCTCAAGATTTAGATGATTTAAGAGGGAGAATAACTCGAGAGATAGAACTAATACCGCCGGAAACGTACCGAAATGCGGTTTCAGCTGTTTATAACAGATTGGCATATTGCCAGGCTGTTGAAGGGCAACAATTTGAACATTTGTTGTGAATTGTTTGGTACAATTGAATATTTTGCCCAAGCTGACCAATTGGAATGAAATTCGCCTTAACTGGTCGGAATCACACACCACTCTTGCCTTAACTGGCCGGAATCACACACCACTCTTGCCTTAACTGGCCGAAATCACACACCACTCTTGCCTTAACTGACCGGAATCACGCACCACTCTTGCCTTAACTGGTCGGAATCATACACCACTTTTGCCTTAACTGGCCGGAATCACACACCACTCTTGCCTTAACTGGTCGGAATCACACACCACTCTTGCCGTAACTGGCCGGAATCACACACCACTCTTGCCTTAACTGGCCGGAATCATACACCACTCTTGCCTTAACTGACCGGAATCACACACCACTTAACAAATTGTTAACTTCAAACCTTTATAACTCAAAAAGTACTTAATGAAAAAACATTTTATTATAGTGTTTTGGAAAGCTCTCGAGATAAGCTATAAGAATGTGCAATAAAATGTTGGGGGTTCCATTTAAAAAAATAAGGTTGACTTTGAAATGACCTTGAAGGACATGATCGAGGTCAAAGTCAAGGTCATCATCTTACTCCCCACTTGAAACCATACAATTTTGCTATTGGACATTCTCCAAAATGCATTCTAATTGAAGATATTAGGGGGGTCCGATATTTTTCGATGACTCTATATATGTGTTAATAATCAAAATCCTGTTTTAGAGCGACGATTAGAAATAAAACAAGGAATACGGCCGAACAATTTGATGGTGATATATTACGTTAACGAGGCAATATTTTTCATATTCCAAAATTGTATTGTACGTGACATGCTACAATGCCCGGTACAGTCTTTTATATATGATAAATGTTAGACGGCCTGATTGCGAAATCTGGCTTTGTAAAGACCTCGGGGATAGATCGAGGAATATGTTATAACAATTTGGTGCTGTTATATAACAGCAACGAGGCAAAATGTTTTTTCTTGTAACATGGTATTTTGCGGGACTCGCTGCGATGTTTCGTACGACACACGCTTTATTAATATATGATAAATTTTTGACAGCCGGAATGCAAAATCTGGCTCTGTAGGGACCTCGATAATAGTTCAAGAAATATTCCATAACAATTCGGCGGTTACATATATTACGCCAACAAGGCGGAATATCTCTTCTTGTGAAATTGTATTCGCGTATAATCCGTCTTAACGCTTGATGCATCTTTATTTATTTATAATAAAAGTTGGACAGCCTGATTGCAAAATGTGGCTTTGTGAGGATCTTGGGAATAGTTTTAGAGATATGCTATAACAATATGTTGATGACATATTACATCAGTGAAGGAATATATCTCATTTTGTACAATGCTATTATACGTGATCCGCTCCGACGCTTCATACATCTTTATTTATTTATGATACATTTTTCATGGCCTGACTGCAAAATCTGGTTCTGTAGATTTCTCGGGGATAGTTCACAGAAGATGCTATAACAATTTGGTGGTGAAACATATCGTCAACGAGGTGAAATTTCCTACAATGATTTTTTGACTGATTTGCTCCAACGCCTGGTATGACGAACACTTTATTTATATATTATAAATTTTGGACGACCGGATTGCAAAATCCGGCTTTGTATCTTGGGAATAGTACGAAGAAGATGCTTCAACAATTTGGTAATAATACCGTCAAAGAGAGTATCGTCAAAGAGACGAAATATTGTATCTCATAAAATGATATTTCGAGTGATTCGCAGCGACGCTTGGTATAGCGGACGCTTTATTAATGTATGATAAATTTTTGACGGCCGGATTGTAAGATCTGGCTCTGTAGGGTTCTCAGGGATAGTTCAAGGAAGATACCATAATAATTTGGCGGTTATATATATCGTCAACGAGGCAATTTATTTGTTCTTATAAAATTGTATTCCGCTGCGATATTTGGTATAGCTGACGCTTTAATTATGTATAATAAATTGTTGACGGCCTGTTTGTAAAATCTAACTCTGTAGAGATCTCGGGAATAGCTGTAGGAAGATGCTATAACAAGTTCATATATTACGTCAACAAAGCAAAATATTGCTTCTTGTAAAATATTCCACCTGACTCGCTGCAACTCCTGGTACGGCTGATGCTTTATTTATATATATTATAAATTTTGGACGGCCGGATTGCATAATCTGACTGTGTAAGGTTCTCAGGGATAGTTCAAGGAAGATGCTATAACAGTTTAGCAATTATACATATCGTTAACGAGGCGAAATTTTGCATCTCGTAAAATAATTTTTGGAGTGATTCGTTGCGATGCTTGGTACGGCGGACTCATTTATTTTTCATAAACTTTGGACGGCCAGATTGCAAAATCTGGCCCTGTAGGGACCTCGATAATAGTTCACGGAATATTCCATCAATTTGGCGGTCACATATATCGTCAACGAGGCGGTATATCTCTTCTTGTGAAATTGTATTCGCGTGATCCATCTTGACGCTTGGTGCATCTTTATTTATTTGTGATAAAAGTTAGACGGCCTGATTGCGAAATCTGGCTTTGTAGAAACCTCGGAAATAGATCGAGAAATATGTTGTAACAATTTGGTGGTAATATATGAGTGCAACGAGGCAAAATATCTTTTCTTGTAACATAGTATTTCGCGGAACTCGCTGCGATGTTTCGTACGACGCTCGCTTTATTAAAATATTATAAATTTTTGACAGCTGTATTGCAAAATCTGGCTCTGTAGGGACTTCGATAATAGTTCAAGGAATATTCCATATATATAAATTTGGCGGTTACATACATCGCCAATGAGGCGGATCTCTTCTTGTAAAATAGTATTGTACGTGATCCGCTCCGACGCTTCATACATCTGTATTTATTTATGATACATTTTTCACGGCCTGACTGCAAAATCTGGCTCTGTAGGTTTCTCGGGGTTAGTTCAAAGAAAATGCTATAACAATTTAGCGGTTAAATATATCATCGAGGTGAAATTTTGCATCTCCTACAATCATTTCTCGACTGATTCGCTCTAACGCCTAGACGACGGATGGATTTATTTATATATTATAAATTTTTGATGACCAGATTGCAAAATCCGGCTTTGTACCGATATCGGAAATAGTACGAAGATGCTGCAACAATTTGATAATAATATCATCAAAGTATCATCAAAGAGACGAAATATTGCATCTCGTAAAATGATATTTCGAGTGACTCGCAGTGATGCTTGGTACGGCGGATACTTCATTTATTTTTCATAAATTATGGACGGCTGGATTGTAAAATCTGGCTCTGTAGGGACCTCGATAATAGTTCAAGGAATATTCCATATCAATTTGGTGGTTACATATATGGTCAACGTGGCAAAATATCTTATGTTTTACAGTGGAAGCTGGAAGGTATTCATATACATACACACGGCAATACTTATGCACTGCTCATATATGCGCTAACACTAATGCATTGCTCGCGCGAACGCAAGGCAGGAAGGTTAGGTCATATAAACTGCACCATAGTGCAGCTGGGCTACACTTTCAGTGTATTTTTCCGTGTAGCATATTTTGTCTTGCAGACATCATATTTGCCTATCAGATTTACATAGGTATCTTCCTTATATTAGTATCTAGATCGGTACAGAGCCCGATTTTGCATTTAGGTTCTTGAAAATTTGTAATAAATGGAAATATAGACTCGTGCTGCACCGCGGGATGCACTTTCATTCAAAATTTTTATTCGATTTTTATTCAGACCTTTTTTCCAAAAAAGCGCTCTGTACGAGCATGCGGACGTTTCTCCTGATTACAAATATCATACATATAAGGTGATTCTCTTCGTATTTTGTTCATAATTTGCAATATAATTTTGCCTAGTTCGTGGGTCTCTAGTAGGCTCCTGTAGACCCTTAAATAGCTTATAGTTTCTTGGTGATGCTATCTATAGAAGTTCTCATGAATCTCACAGTATTTTATCAATAAAGAAGAAAACTTAAAGCCGAGAGAGAGAACTCATTATCGTGTGAGAAACTTAACTTCAAGGAGTTCTTATGGTATTGAAAATACGATGTAATAAATGTATAGTTAAGTAGTAAACATTTAATATAACTTCTAGTTTATATTTATGTATAAGTTTCCTTAACAAATAAAATTTTCTAAGTTTTTGTATCATCAATAGTCTTTCTTCTTTTTGTTATGTATATAAATATTGAGAGAACCTATAGAGTTTCTTAGTTTACAGAAAGATTAATTAATGTCTGCACTTATGTCTATGTGTGTATGTATTGATATGAATATTTTGCAGGTCTCTGAATTTCTACTACATATTGGAGACAATTAGTGCAAAATAAAGGATAAATTCATAATAATAATAAAGGATAAATAAAGGAGAATTCATATAATAATTTAATTTACTTCAACTTCTTCCATTTCATTTTCATCGCTGGATGTTTCCATTTGTTCATGTTCCTCATTTGCTTCTTCCTGTTTCATCCTATCCTTAAGACCAATTGCTGGCGAACGGATAAGAGACAAATCACGTTGAACTTCCTTAATATCTACTTCCTGTTCCAATTCCCGTCCCTTGCGTAATCGTTGCATAATGTGAAGATTCTGTCGCCTTTGCTTGATGGTTTCTATTTTCTTCATTGCTTCCACTGTCTTAGTCCACAATTTTCTGTTATATTTGATAGGCATGTTCCTCCTCTTTTCAAACTCGAATGATGGGTCCACTGCCAATTCCTTGCCGACAGTCTTTCTGTAGGCTTTGGTCCATTTAACTTTTCTGGGATTCTTCTTTTTCTTGAATGCAGCATGGCATTTCGAACGACAGAACTTAAATATCTGTAATTTGCAAAAACATAACTATTCAGTTACAAAAAAAAATACACTGAAAATAATCAATAACTGCCAGAAACAATGTGTTGGATAATGATAAGTTAAAAAGTCATAGTCAATCCACTGGACAGGTCACTAATAAAATTCAGTTCATGAGCCATATTTTGAGCTCATATTTTATGAGCGATCAGAACATAAAAGTTAATTTTTTCACTCATCCAGCTTTGCTAGGCATTACTAATTTTAAGAATATAAACTACACATTAATAATGGCATAAAATTGACATCTAATTTGATGTTCAGAAATATCACAGATTCATTCTTTATTATTGAGCTAAATGCATCATTTCTTCTTTCTTTTCTCCAATAAGTCTCAATTGTACTGTTTCTTTTCCAAAAAGGTATACTAGCTTACATTTTCACATTACAAAGAAAAATGATAAGTTAGATATTTACAAGTTGTATAACCTAACATCAGTACTGATGACTCGTTACGCATGTAATAATTTTCTTCAAACTTTTTAAATTCATTGTTCGTATAATAAATTAATAATAATAAAAATAATACTCACCTTACAATCATTTCTCACAAACTGAATACCGTGTCCCGGATAAATCCGGGACGAACAGAAATAACATGTCTCAATACGCATATTGTGATAAATTAAATACACGTATCAACACGTATCTATATGGAGAGGAACAGGGGAAGACGATGGCAGAGAGAAATCTAAAGGTCATTCTACAATGAGGTTGTAGTAGTATGCAGTAGGCAAATTGACCAATCATAGTCGATTATTCTTCGATCGTAAAGAGAACAATCGATCGTGATTGGTCAATTTGCCTACTGCATACTACTGCATACAACCTCATTGTAGAATGACCTTTAAGTTCATTCTACAATACGTGTCGTAAGTCGTAAGCCGTAAAAACTGACCAATTATAGCCGATTATTTTTGTAATAATCGACTGTGATTCGCCAATTGTTACGACTTACAACTTACGACACGTATTGTAGACCAGGCCTAAGAGCGACCACGCTGGCGTTTTGGGCGACATGCATTTTCACGACTGATTTTAATACCATCTGCGCCCATTTGTAGCCGGGAACTACATTGACTACGTTCATTTGCAGACGTTGCCGGTAAAGTCTCTATTTGGTGCGTGTCCGTTCTACGCCCATTTACTGGCGGTTCGTGTCTGTGGCACGCCTATAATTGCAGGTTTGAGAAACACGGAATCGCGCACAAACTTACACCAGAGAGAAACCTGAGAGCGACCACCGGGCGAAAGCATATGTCTGTCCTGATACGCCCCCTGAGAAAATAGATGTCAACTAACTCGATATGTCGGTAACGATACGAGGTTTATGTCTATGATTTGAGTCGGGTTAATGTCCGACCTACTAAAACAGACTATAGTGAAAATGATATATATATATATATAGGGTGTCCCATTTTAATCCGGCCGGCTGAATAAAATTCGAGGATGATATTTTCCAGAAAAAAATGTCAGACAAATGTTGCTCAGTTCTAAGGGGGACATTCGATGCCATCAACAATTTTGACCTCGGGTGAAGGGTTCAAGGTCATTCAAGGTCAACTTTCTTTTCTTAAATGGAAACCCCTATTTTTCATATCGGCAATCGATTCTACGTAAAAAAAAAATGAAACTTTTGTCTGAAGCATTTTTTTTATAACGCAAACTAATTTCACTTATTCAGCCTCCAAAATTGAAATTTTCAAACTTTCTGAATTTTTTACTCGAGGATGGTGGGGTTTGAGTGGAAATTGCAGAAGACAAAAAGTTCTTGGAATGCTGCAAGGAATTCACTCGAATTTTCGCATAGTTGATCGTGCACTTTTTTCCGCCAATGTTTGGAAAAAATCTCTTATCTTATCATGTCCAGTACCCTCGGCATGCGAAAATTCGAGTGAATTCCTTGCAGCATTCCAAGAACTTTCTGTCTTCTGCAATTTCCCCCCAAACCCCACTATTCTCGAGTAAAAAATTCAGAAAATTTCAATTTTGGAGGCTGAATAAGTGAAATTAGTTTGCGTTATAAAAAAAATGCTTCAGACAAAAGTTTCATTTTTTTTACGTAGAATCGATTGCCGATGTGAAAAATAGGGATTCCCATTTAAGAAAAAAATGTTGACCTTGAATGACCTTGAACCCTTCACCCGAGGTCAAAATTGTTGATGGCATCGAATGTCCCCCTTAGAACTGAGCAACATTTGTATGACATTTTTTTCTGGAAAATATCATCCTCGAATTTTATTCAGCCGGCCGGATTAAAATGGGACACCCTGTATATATACCAGGTGTGTCGGTAATTCCTTTCCGGTTTATTCGCTAAAGAAAACACGTTATTTACAATGGATAGTTAAAATATATTCATTCAAAGTATTGGCCATTTCATTCTATACATTTTGCCCATCTCTCAGGCAATTTATGGATGCCATTCCAAAAGAACTGTTTCTCCTTTGAGCTAAACCATTCATCGAGCCATTTTTTAACTTCTTCGAAATCAGCGAAATACTGCTCTGCAAGCGCGTGTCCCATCGATGCGAAAAGGTGGTAGTCGGATGGAGCCAGGTCTGGAGAGTATGGCGGGTGCGATAAAACTTCCCATCCAAGTGATTTCAACACTTCTTTGACTGGTTTTGCTGTATGAGACGGCGCGTTGTCATGCTGCAAAATCACCTTATCATGTCTTTGAGCGTATTGTGGACGTTTTTCGATCAATGCACAGTTCAAATTGATCATTTGTTGTTGGTAGCGATCAGTATTAACTGTTTCTCCAGGTTTCAACAGTTCATAATATACGACACCAACCTGGTCCCACCAGATACAGAGCATGGTCTTGCGACCAAAGCGATTTGGCCTTGCAGTCGATGGGCCGCCTTCGCCAGGTGATAACCATGATTTTTTTCGCTTGGGATTTTCGAAATAAATCCATTTTTCATCACCCGTTACTATTCGATGCAGAAATGACTTCCTTTCATATCTTTCATACCTTTGAAGCAGCATTTCACTGAGGATTTTTCGATTTTCCAATTGCCTGTCATTCAATTCATGTGGCACCCATCTTCCCATCTTTTGGATCTTTCCCATCGCTTGTAATCGTTCACAAATTGCTACTTGGCTCACATTCAACTTTTCTGCCAATTATTTTTGAGTTTGTGTTGGGTCTTTATCCAATAACTCCTGCAATTCCGCATCTTCAAACGTTTTCGGCCTACCAGGACGTTTTTTGTCTTGAACGTTGAAATCACCACATTTGAATTGTCGAAACCACGTTTCACATGTTATTATGGTTGGAGCATGCTCACCGTAAGTCTCTACCAGCAAACGATGACTTTCAGCGGCTTTTTTCTTTTGATCAAACAAGAAAAGTAATGCGTGCCGCAAATGCATGTTTTCAGGCACAAAACTCGACATTTCCAAAAAATTATTAATCTATAACGCTGTTATTTTGGAACGTAACTTGTGTAGTTTTGAGGTTAATGTCAGTAGAATAAAATGACATGTATCAAATCATAACATTGCATACTTATGGCTAATGACATCTGTTACAAAAACCGGAAAGTAATTACCGACATACCTGGTATATATATATATATATATATATGAGTAAGAGAAGGATAACAATTGAATCGCTTTAACTTTGCCTCACCACTAGTGAGCAGACACGCGACACAGGCACAAGTAATGCTGGAAATTCTTAGACGCACGGTCGAGGCTTACCCCCACCACTCGGTTTTCTCTGTCTTCTCACGCGCTTGGCGCACTGAGCGAGATTGAGACAGCCCATTCATGTTCGCCTTGTCGCACTCTGAGCGAAACAGCTTACTCATGATCAGTGATAGCAGATTTCAACCTAGCGGCTCCGCGTCTCACGGTGGAAGGGGAAACGCGCAACGAAAGCCGCATACATGTGGCACATGTACACGGCTTTCATTTATATGCGTTTCCCTTTCGACCGTGGCACACAGTGGGCCAGAATATCTGTAAATGTATAAATGTGACCAAAAGTCAATATCCGCATTGATCTAAAACAGAGCTCGGCAAAAAATGCACGCGACGGCCGATTTTCGACTATCTCCGCCCACCGCTGTTCCCTTTACCTCGCCACTCCGCATGCTGCCCACAAGCCGCTCGAGCCTCAGGAGCGTGTTTCCAACAGTTTTCCACGTCACCCATGAGGTACTATTGTTGACGTATTTTTTTTTAAGTGGTATCCCCAGTAGGCCTAATCCACTGATGACTGTAACAACCCGTAACTAATTGAACAGAAGCGAAATAAAATATGTTAAATGAAGAATATTTAATTCGATTTTCGGCGTCTTTTATTAGTAAGAGCGGAAACGTCAATTTGCATATTGCATGTAGCGAGCCGCATAAGACGTGGTAAGGAATCGTCGTTTAAAGAAGAACGCTTCTCATTTTTTATAAACTTCATTTTCAAAAATTATAGATTATAGAATTATAGATTAGGCCTACTGGGGATACCACTTAAAAAAAAACGCGTCAACAATAGTACCTCATGGGTGACGTGGAAAACTGTTCGAAACACTCTCCTGAGGCTCGAGCGGCTTGTGGGCAGCATGCGGAGTGGCGAGGTAAAGGGAACAGCGGTGGGCGGAGATAGTCGAAAATCGGCCGTCGCGTGCATTTTTTGTCGAGCTCTGATCTAAAATAAAGTTATTATTGTATTTAGAATGTTTGAAAATAGTTATAAGAGAAATGTTATGTTGATTGGATTGTTTTTGTATCAGTCTTAATAGGATGAAATTATAAAATACATTAACACTTTTTTTCATTTTCTTTACTTTATCGTTCATATTTTAAACAATTATATATTATTTTTTGGACCTTTAGTTAACGAATATGATGAGCGAAGATCAAGAATGAAAAATATATAAAATTGGAGGAAATAAAAATAAATTATAATATATTACATTCTCTTTTATTACATTATTACAAGTATATTAATCATAACTACTCATTCCGATTTACCATTCCCCGTAATTTCACTTTCAAGAAAGAGCATTCTAAGTTATATATGCTGCTTATGATATATATTTTAAGAAAAAGTTTTTGCTACTTTTTGATACTTTTGTCACATAACGTAAGCAAACTTATGTAAACAAGTCATCGCCTATATCTAAAGGCCTGTACTGTTACACTGCGATATTAATCAGCAAGTCAGTACGGACCTTTAGATATAGGCGATCATTTGTTTACATATGTTTGCTTACGTTATGTAACAAAAGTATCAAAAAGTAACAAAAACTTTTTTCTTAAAATATATATCATAAGCAGCATATATAACTTAGAATGCTCTTTCTTGAAAGTGAAATTACGGGGAATGGTAAATCGGAATGAGTAATTATGATTAATATACTTGTAATAATGTAATAAAAGAGAATGTAATATATTATAATTTATTTTTATTTCCTCCAATTTTATATATTTTTCATTCTTGATTTTCGCTCATCATATTCGTTAACTAAAAGTCCAAAAAATAATATATAATTGTTTAAAATATGAACGATAAAGTAAAGAAAATGAAAAAAAGTGTTAATGTATTTTATAATTTCATCCTATTAAGACTGATACAAAAACAATCCAATCAACATAACATTTCTCTTATAACTATTTTCAAACATTCTAAATACAATAATAACTTTATTTTAGATCAATGCGGATATTGACTTTTGGCCACATTTAGAGATATTCTAGCCCACTGCGTGTAGCCGCGGAGCCGCTAGGCTGAAATTTGCTATCACTGATTATGATCGCCTTGTTGTGCGCTGACAAGGAAAGAGTCGGGGCCGTCCTTCATTGATTTTGATGGGCATTGGATATTTTATAGAGCATCAAAAAGCATTAGATACGTATTCTTTTATGTGCTTATCTCGATGTTTAGAGGTCGAAACTCTGAAAAAAACAGACTTTTTCGTTTTTATTTAATATCTCTTAAAATATGAAGTATATGAAAAAGTCTTTCAGACAAAAGTTTTATAGTATTTTATACTCTTTCCACCAGTCTATTCAAATGTTTCAAAATGCAATATTTTACCCCCTCCTCCTCCCTCCTCTCCATTACCTTTGCAAATTTTTAAGTTTTTATAAGGACAAAATTTAAGAGCATTTAATATCGAATCCATCGATATACAGACTGTCTTAAAAATATCGGACCTCCCGAATAATTTTGCAGGATTAAGTTTTCATGAAAAACTTTAAATACAAAAGTTGTAGAAAATTGAGTAACGGACTTGATGGTGACCTTGAATTTGATCTTGGCCATGACCTTCAAGGTCATTTGGAAGTCAACTTGAAAAATTTAAATGGGAACCCCTATTTTTTATTACACTGTTTTCTCTACCAATTAATGTGAACAACTGTTGTCTAAGACATTTTTTTATTTGCCTAATATTTGTTGAGATATTTGAGAAAAAACTAAATAACTTTTTCAATATTTAACTTACGATATCTTGCTATTTGTCGAAAGAAAAAGTAGTACTACACTTTCTTGCTTTATTTAGTCTCAAGAATGTATTATTATAATAGTGCCCTAACTTTTGTTAATTTAATAATTTTGAAATTTCCAAAGGTTGATAAGTTAACAAAAGTTAGGACACTATTATAGTAACATATTCTTGATAATAAATAAAGTATTAAGTCTAATACTATTTTTTCTTTCGTCGAATTGACCGAGATATCGTAAATTACCGAAATATCGTAAATTAAATGTTGAAAGTTACCAAGTTTTCCTTAAATATTTCAAAAAATATTAATTAAGGAAATAAAAAATAATTCAGACAAAAGTTGTTAAAATTAATTGGTAGAAAAAGAAGATATAATGAAAAATTGAGCTTTCTATTAAAAAAAATTAAATTGACCTTCAACTGACCTTGAAAATACCTTCCAAATAAAAAACTGATAATGCCAGTCTCTTTCCCCTTCGAAATCATGGAACACATGTTTTAACTTATTTTTATCTTTCATAGTTTTCAGGATTTTTTACCTGTTACGTTTGAAATTTAACACCCTGTATAGTGCTAACAACGTGCCTACAACCCTGTACAAAATGCTTCAGTATGCTTACAAATATACAAGATCTGTTTTGACATGCCTACAACTTCGATATTTCGGCCAGCGCCTCAATTCGTATACTCATTTAGTCATTGCCCTTAATTTTGTTGTGTCATTCAGTTTTTGTGCTTTTATACAAGAAGACTCTTCCGAACTTTTGCAGGACTATAAATCTTGCATATAGCATTATACGGCTGCGGAACTAATTATGAAAAAACTTATATTCAACTTGAACGTAGCATCTTACAAGAGAAGGGTCTGACGTGTAAATATAATTTTTAGCTGCATCTCGTAGCGATAAATATTCATGCACATTAGTATTAGGTAAAAGTATAATGAGTAAGAAAATTTTGTTCGCGAGAAAATGAAAAATAAAAATTCAGAAGGCCTTATAACCAATTTAAATAAAGCGTTCAAGGACCGCGTGGAGGAGCGGGAAGGCATGTCTGTGAAGTTAACACGTCAAACTATCAATATGAAAAAAGCAAGTAGAGTTCTAATAGCGCTTTTGATAGTTCTACAGTTTCTCTATAACGAAAAAAAAAATAATTCTGCAATAATATACCCAAAAAATAAAAAATAAGAGTACAACGTGCTAGGTTCGCACAGTTACCACGTCGCTTCTTTCTCTAACGTACAAGAAGCAATCAAAATTGCACTATCCGTAGATTTTTATCCAAAAAATGAGTTTTTTCCCACTGTGCGCCGTTCCGCGCTTAGCGGCCGAGGCGACGATCACGGGCCGCTGAGGTCCGTCGCTATATAAGAAATCAGCTGGAGCGCATCTTTGTGTCATATTATCATTAAACACACATAAACATATATATTTTAAAATAATTATTAAATGAGGAAAAAATTATTAAATGAGGACAAAATTTTAATGATTTCCCGACAATAGTTGTCGCGAGCATTTTTGGTCTGTCTGTGTAGCCGCCGCAGCGTATATGTCATTGACCGGCCGGTCATCCTCGCGTACCGCTTACGCGTCGCGCGATATCGATATCGTCGTTAGGTCTAAGAAGTTCGGCGGCTCTTTTTAGTTTTAGATCATCAAAATACAAGCGCAAAAATATAGAACGGCGAGGATTTGTAACTGCAGTAAGTCAGGATGACATTTAACCCTTTGTGGTCGATGCCGCCACAGTGGCGGCATTCGCAAGTCGACATAGAAGTCAGTGCCGCCAGGCTGGCATTCATGATCGCCTGGCGTGCGGCACGGCGAACGAGGCTAGCGATAATGAAAGAAAACTATCCTCCCGATGCTAGATTCAAATGTTTAGATCAACTTACAGATATTAATGTTTATCGATCTCTTCGAAATCTGCCGACTGCAAAGGGTTAATCAATTTCATTAATTTAATTAATAGAATAAAAAATGCGTATCCTTGTACTTCCTGTGCGTACTCTTATCTCATAGGTTGTCCAAGAGTACGCATTTGCAGCATTTCATATTGTTAATTATTTGAAACACTATTAATTCAATTATATCAATTTCAATTTTTAGTAGTGTCAGTACACAACAGATAACACTTCATATTCAGTGTTAGTTTGGAGTAAGTATGTCGTATCGTTACAAATTGTACAGTGTACAATTAATTAAATGTAAAAAATGCGTACTATTATCCGCATTTCCTCTATATAGAAAATTATTATTGCAGAAAGATCTACCTGTATTAAGTATTAATGTATTATATCTTGCATCCTTCTGCATTGGGAATTTGAATAATCGTTTTCCAGTTGATTTTCCATTCTGACAATCTTTATACATGTACCTGTTATAAGAGCTATCTTCTGGAGTCAACATAGTCTTTATATTTTTATTTGCAATGCAGTGCAAAAAATAATTTTAGATATGTGAGAAGAAAATGTAAAAAGTAAGAAACTAAAAATGACAGAATAAAGAGAAAAATAGAAAAAGGAAAAAAAAAGCAACACGTAAAAGGAAAAAAAAGAATGAATAAATGAACCAATACAATGAAGTATATACACCAATACAGGCGTATATAAATATATTTATTAATAATGGTATTGGGCAAAAAATCGTAATACATGTTGCAAAAGAGACAGATCACGTAGATCTGAGAGATCATTTAGAAACAAATGTTGTAAAACACTAATCTCACGAAGGAAAAAAAGACTGCAGCTCAGATCAAAATATTTATCACAAAGCACGAATAGCGAAGCACCGCTATAACAAACGTTATTGTGAACCTCGCGACGCAGATTGACTATTCTTGGCGACAGGGCCTAGACGCTAATCAATATCCAGTAAACATACATGTCTAAAAGACGTCTAAAAGATTTCTTTAAGACATTTTTTACACATACAAGTCTAAAAATTGTCTTAAAAAAAGCTTTTAGACGTCTTCAAGACATATGTTTACTGAGTACATTATATTAAATTGTAACTTCTTATTTCACTTTTTACCTTATATTTTAATATTGTCTTATTGTTACTGCAGCATTACAAAATATTATTGAAGCAGCGGTGGTAGCTGCACTAGGAAGAGGAAGAGGAAGAGGAAGAGGAAGAAGGACAGGGAGAGGAAGAGGAAGAGGGACAGGGAGAGGAAGAGGAAGAGGTGGAAGCGAAAACGCAGGAAGAGGAAGAGGAGAATGGAGAGGAAGAGGAAGAGTAAGAGGAGAATGGAGAAGAAGAGGCAGAGGAATGCCCTATATAAATATTTATATGACGCAATAACAAATATATACACACGCACGCACGCGCGCGCGCGCGCGCGCACACACACACACACACACACACACATACACACACACACACACACACACACACACACACACACACAAGAAAATAAAAAATTGAAAATATAATATATTACTTATATTTATTTCTTATCCTAAATAATTTCCTTTCCTAATTACGCGAATCGCAGTGCGTGAAATATTCCAGCAAACACAATATTACATGTAACGTGGATTAGTTTTTTATATTATTTTTCTTATATATTGTTATTTATGACATTTCCTTAAAAGTATTATTTATGATTGTGAAAATGACTTTTTTGTATACAGTATTTCAAATTCGATAATCTTATTTACATTTCTATCGAATAATTATTTTGCTCATCATATCTTGACTATTATACTGAAAGAAAACTGATAAAGATCTTAGTTCATAACTATTATATAACATTTGTGTTATATAACAGTTATATTGTTGAATAGGAAATTACAATTTACATGCACATTATATGTAATATTGTGTTTGCTGATGATTCCTCCTGATGATATATATAATTTTTACTATATTCTGTGTAGTAGCTCAGATATGAACCAAACTATTACAGACAAACCTCGTTACCGAACAACATCGACGTAGTTAACGTCTATTTTCTCAGAGGGTACGTCGAATTCATAAAAATTTCTGAACCTTCGCTGATGGCCGCTCTTAGATTTCTCTCTGCTTACACCCATACGGTATTTATAGTCGAGTTTCAAGGCGATACTGAAGATCGTCTTAGTCAAGATTATCTTATTGAATGAAGATCACCTTAAAATCGATATAATTCATAAACATATATTAAGATAATCTTTGCGAAGAAGTTCTTGTCTAAGAAACTCTTATTCTATTTGAGAATATCTTCGCAAAGATTTGATTAAGATGATACTTATTGATCATTCGGCTATTTCCGTATTATTTCTTTTAGGCCAACCAATAAAAATGATCCTTCCTTTGAGCTGAAGTGGTTAAAACAAGAGTGGTCTGTTCTTTTTAACTGTACTACTACACTAGTGCAACAAGTTAAAGTGGACATGTGAGAAATGTGATACACTTGATTAAAAGAATTAACAAATTTTTATTTGCTACTTGTCTCATTGTAAGATTTCAATCTTTAAAATTAAAAAATTTGAAAATGTCGAAGAATAAACATTATACAACTGTGGAAAGAAAACTTTTCGTAGAGATATTAAAAGATTTTAAGCACGTCATTGAGGTTAAAAAAAGTGATTCTTCAACATTTCATGACAAAGAACTTGCATGGGCTGAAATTTGTAAGAGATATAACGATTCTTCCATGATTATGCAAGAAGTAAATATAACAAAATTAATTATACTACGTACAGAAAAGTTTTGAAATACAGCTCTAGATATATTAGTGATATAAATGTTTTCCCTTTTGCAGCGTACAGTTCAACAGCTAAAGAAACTCTGGACAAATATTAAACAAACTCAAAGAGAATTATTAACTAAAGAAAAACAAGCTCGTCTAGCCACTGGTGGTGGCCCGCCACTACCAGAAATAAACATTGATCCTGATGTTGCCATAATAGCACCACATCTTTTAAAAACAGCTCCTGTTCTGTTTACATCTAATATGACAGAAAATGAGATAAATGGTAGGTAACTTTAAAAATATATTTAAAAATAAATAAAGAAACATAAGTAAGGCATATATATATATTTATGTATAAATTTCTTACTATTAAACACAATATAGACTGCGTTCCAATCATTGCCAAACATTGCCAGCCTTCACAAACTATAGGTATATTCCATTTCTCGCATGAAATGCATGATGCATACATTTATCTATAGTTCATATTACATATATTATAGAAAATGTTCACATTATGCGCTTCATGCTAGAAACGGAATGCATCTTACAATTGATGTCACGTATATTAAATATTTTCAGCACTGTCAATAATTTTGAAACGGTCATAGTTGCACATGCTAAAGATATAATTTTACTAGATAGAAAGAATTTTACAAATATTTATTATAATTCATATATTAATATATTTTATTTATGATTCAGAGAAAGGAGAACATGTTTTGAATCTTTTAGTAAATGATGACATCTCATCATTATACGGGAGTAATGTTGATGAGCTGAATGATAAAGAAATTAACAAAACACAAGGTATTTTCGATTAAAATTAATTCAAAATTAAATTTACATATACCATACTATCTGCGAGAAGGTACATAATTTGTTAATTATATAGATTTTATTAATACTTTTATATTTACTCAATTATATACAATAGAAAAAATAAATACGTTTATTTAAAAATATTGTCAAATAATTTAGATTCATTATTAACGATTTTCAGATATAATAATGGAAGAGATGATTGACAAAGAGAACCAAGATACTAATCTTTGTAATGAAGGTAGTATAAACTATTTTTTACTTATTTTATAGTGTTAATGAGAGGAAGTAACTAAATATTATTGTTTTTACAGTTTTTGAGCCGAAAGAAGAAAATAAATTGGATTTTGCCTGTACGCGACCAGTAAAAATAGCAAAAGGAAAGAGAAATATAAAAGAAAATTTTGTTAGCGAGGAAGATACTGTAAAGATAAAAAGAATAAAGCAAATCATAGAACAAGAGAAAGATATATCAGATATAAAAAAATTTCATGAGAAAAGAATTGCTACAATGAAAGAAAATCTTCAAACAGAATTATTTGCTTTACAAATTCGAGAAGCTACTGCGAAAGCTGAGTTAACCGAGTTACAATTACAAAGGGAGAAAGAAAATATGCGTTTTTAAAAGAAGTCTGTAAAAGGAAATATCGAAGTCCATTTAGCCAAAGAAATATTATAAGAGAAAGTTATTTATTTTTAGCTGCAAGAAATAATATTAAAGTATTGAATAATATAGATTAACCGTATTATGTTAGTGTCCGATAACTCACTGCACAGCCACGATGTATACAAAATATTTTTCACTTTGTTATATTTTGTTTTATTATAAAAGAAAATTTAAAAATTTTATTTTTAAAATATATATAATAATAATATACATAATTAACAGTGGAAATGTGCAATAAAAAGTAAAAGACTGAATAAAATTTACTTTGTTACTTTTTGTTTATTGTATAAGTTGTGTAATAAGTTATATAATAAACTATCTATACAATCTCTCAGTAAGTGCTTCTCGCATTACAAAACCCTCTCCCGGCTGCCAGTGTGGTTCAATTGGTATTTCTATTTCATTATTTTCTTCAACTTCTTCTTCTGGTAACATATCATTAAAAATTAAAGACATGTTATGCAGCACAGCACACGCAACAACTATTGTTGTTGAACTAATTAACTTGTTGCTTAATCCTCTAGATAAGCACGGAAATCTACGTTTCCATATCTCAAATGTTCTTTCAACAATCTGACGTGTTCTTCCGTGAAGTACATTATAACTGTAAAAAAATACATTTGTTTACTAACGTTTTATAAAAAAAAATATATATATAACCTAATGTAACCACAGAAAAATACTAACGCAATTTCCTCATCTGTTTGCGGATTCTGAATAGGAGTTAAAAGAAATGGTAAACAGAGATATCCTGCATCTCCTACTAGAATATCTGGCAACTGACGTTGAAAGTATTTCATGTATATAGCAGAATTTTGAAAAATTCTACTATCATGTTGGCTTTTTTTTTTTTGGTCACGCAGGGGAAATCCATCATGGATACCCCCTCCCCTTGGGGAGGAGGGGATTATGTCGGACTCTTACCGACTAAAACCCCTGCGGGATGTCTACCTGTCGGACCGTGAGGAGGGAAGTCGGGGGAACTACTCCCGTATTCCCTCTCAAACCCCCCGGCCCCAGGGCTCCCTTCCGGGAGCCCCTCGCCACCTATGTACCGCGCCCTGTTCCACGAAGGGAATCCAGGGCGCGGTCTCCGACGAGGGTTACCCCCCGCCGGTTGGCCTTCTGTCCCCTGTCAAGGAGGGAAAGGACATCCACCCCCTCTCCTTACCCCCCTGCTAGTCAGGGTGGGGAGGATTTGTAGGGGAGCGGGCCCGGCCCCACCCGGGGCACCGCTCCCCCCTGTCCCTACTTGTCCGATCGCTTGGGGGGGGAAGGCAGGGAAGGCGTCTCGCCGCCCCCTACTCCCCCCTTACGACCGGAGGCGGGCCCGGGGCGGCCGAGGGAACTCCCGACCCTCGCGGATCTGTGAGCCCCCCTCGGCCGGCGCTGCCCCGGGCACGATGTCGCGTCCCTCGTCCCCCTGGGGGCGTTGCCCGCCCGGGAGCTGCTCCCCGCAGCCCCGGTACGGTCTTGGCCCCCACTCGGCGGTCTCCTTCTGGGATTACTATCTCGCAGAAGGAGACTGCCGCTGTCCACGCCTCCTCGCTCCCGCATATGGCTTTGACTATGTGCGGGAGCGAGAGCTCCCCCTCTCGGCATCCCACCGCCCCGCAGGGGACACGGACCCATGCTGGGCACGCGACCAGGGTGTAGTGCGCCGTGTCCTCCGCCGTGGGGCAGTGGTGGCATCGAGTGGTGAGCTCCTTCCTTATCCGGCGCAGGTACCGACCGAAGCACCCGTGCCCGGTTAGCACCTGCGCCAGACGGAAGGATAGTCCACGTCCTCTCCTGCCTGTCAACTCGGACAGGCAGGAGCGGACAGCCGCGGCCGTCGCTGGCCCGGGACCCCGGGGGTCGGACAATAGGTCCGCCCATCTCCCCCGGGTCCGGGCCTCGGCCTGGAGCCTCAGACCCCTTAGGGCCCTGACCGACACTATTCCCTTCCTGCGGAGCTCCTTCACTCTCCAATATAGAAGGTGACGCTCCTCTGCGAGGAGCTCCACAGGGGGGACGCCGGCCAGGGTGGTCGTCGCCATGTACGACACGGTCCGGTACCCCCGAATCGCCCTGATTAGCACGGGCCGCATGGCCAGCCGCAGTGCGCGCTTGCCGCCGCGGCAGGCCCCTAGCTGTGGCGCCCATATGGGCGCCCCGTACAGGGCGATCGAGAGCACCGCCGTGACGTACAGGCGGCGAGCTCTCCATCCTGGGCCCCCTTGGGTGCGTGTCAGGCTGGCCACCGCCAGTCCTGCCTTGCGCATCCTGGGGGCCAGTTCCCCAAAGTGGGGTCCGAAGCTCCACTGGCTGTCCAGCGTCAGGCCGAGATATCGCATCGTCGGCCCGACGCGGACGTGAACTCCATCTACGAGCACCTGGGTCCCCAGTGGCACCCTTCGACCCCTGCCGTGAAAATACACGGCCTGGGTCTTTTGGGGCGCCACCTTGAGACCCAGGTCTCTGATTGTACTCACCACCGATACCAGTGCCGTCTCCGCTAGGAGGCGGGCTTCCCCCCAGCTCTCCCCCCCGGCTACCACTAACGTGTCGTCCGCATAGCAGACGACGTGGCAACCGGGAGGAAGCGGAGTGCGCAGCACCCGGTCGAACGCGATGTTCCATAACAGGGGGCCGAGAACCGACCCCTGCGGAACACCGCGCTCCATAGCGCGCCGGCCTTGGACCCCGCCTTCCACCGGGAAGGCGAGGTCCCTGCCCCCGAAGTAGGCCGAAATTATTCGCCGGAGATAGGCGGGCACCCCATGGTGTTCGAGGGCCCGCCCAACCTCCGGCCAGGCCAGGGTGTTGAAGGCATTCGTTATGTCCAACGAAACCGCCAACACCCCGCCCTCTTCCTCCACGACCGCCTGGGCCAGATCCCGGAAGCATTGGATAGCATCCAACGTCGATCTTCCGGGCCTGAACCCGTATTGACGGTCGTGGAGATCCGGCCCCTCCGATGCTGGACGAGGCGGTCTGCAACGATGCGCTCCAGCATCTTGCCCGCCTCGTCCAGCAGGCATATCGGCCTGTAGGCCGATGCACTCCCGGGTGCTTTGCCCTCCTTGGGGAGGAAGACCAATTTGGCCCTCCTCCACTCTGGGGGGAATACCCCCTCCTTGAGGCACCCGCTGAATACCCTGCGCGTGGCTTTGGACAGGTTTCCCTCGCCGAGGGCGAGAGCCCAGGCTCGGCCAGGAATTCTGTCGGGGCCAGGGGCTTTCCCCTTGGCCCCGAGCCTTTTCCTGGCCGCGGTGAGCTCCTCTGGACTCACCGCCAGATCCTCGTCCCAATCACCCTCCTCCAATGGGGGGGTCGGGATCATGGGGGGGCCCCCTTCTGCCCTCGGAAAGAGGGCGTCCAGGAACCCCTCGAGGGTCTGACGGTTCAACGTCTCCGTTGGTGGGGGCGCCCATGGACGGATCTTTCCCATGACCCTTTTGTATGGGCGCCCCCACGGATCGTCGTCCAGGGAGCTCACCATCTGCTCCCAGGCCGCTCGCTTGGCCTCGACGATGGCGACCTTGAGGGCTTTCCTGGCTTGCAGATAGCCCTCTCTTGTCCTCGCGGCATCCCCGCCTCGTCGCCGGGCCCGGTAATACAACCGTCTGGCTCGGACGGAGGAGTCCCGGAGTGTCTCCAGCTCCTCCGTCCACCATTACATGGCCCGGCGCCGGCGGGGGTGGGATTGGGGCATCGCGACGTCGCATGCCGACGCCACGATGCCCACTATTTCCCCAGCCCCGTCCGCGGGGCTGAGGTCCTACTCACTTGGCCCCACATTTAGGTGCCAGGTGGCCGCAAGGACGGCCACCCGAAACCTGTCCGAATCGAATCGATTAAGGGCCCATCTTTTGGGGAAGGGAAAGTTCCCCTCCCCAAGGCAGCGGGCCAGCATCTGTGCGGGTTTGGGGAGGCGGAGGGCCCACGCTATATGTCTATGATCAGACAGCGATTCGCCCTCCGCCTCCACCCTCCATTCGTGGAACATCCCGGCGGCCGAGGGGGTGGCCCAGGTCAAATCTATGACCGAACTCCCCCCCGGCCGCACACAGGTGCTGGTTGAGCCCCTGTTCATCAACAGGAGGCCCAGCCCCGCTGCCAAGCCGATCACGGACTCGCCCCGAGGGTCCCTTTGCCGGGGACCCTTCCGAGTGGGCGTTGAAGTCCCCGGCAATCACGACAGGCCGGGGATGGCACCTACGTACCAATTCCCTGATCCTGTCGAGGATCCTCTTCACTGGGGCGAGCTCCCCGAGACCGGCCTTATTCCTGCGGTAGGGGAGATACACCCCCACCACAGTGATGGGCCCCCAATCGACCGCCACGTACGAGGACCCGTTCTCCCTAAAAATACAGGGAGGGGTCCCCGCCGCAGGGTTCGCCACCATGGCCACCGAGCCGTCCGGGCTGCCGTACCAGTTCGTACTGGTTACCGGCACCCAGTACGGCTCGGCGACCACCCCCAGCCCGGCGCCTAGCTCAGCCATTCTCTGTAAACAGAGATCCTGAGCCCGGGCGCCGTGGCCGAGGTTGGCCTGTAGGGCCCGGAGTAGCGTGAAGGCTAGGCCTTTCACGCCTCCTCCGGGCGGCCTACTTTAACCCCCTCCTCTTGGGAGACCTCTGACGGTACTGCCGTCATGGTCTCCCCGGAGGGGGTTTCGGCCAATGTGGCCTCTATCACGGGTGTCTCCGCGGAGATTTGGGGGGTCCCTACCTTCGTGGTCTTCTCCTCTGGGGGATACGAGGGGGAGCCATCCTGTAGGGGAGTCGGGGGCAGCGCTCCCACCGACTCCCCTTTCTCTACCTCCGATGGGAATGGGCCCGAGGGCTCCACTCTCCTCACCTTGTTCACCTGTCCGTCCTCTCCTGGGTCGTCCTCCTTCCTGTCTGTCTATTCTTCCTCTCCTTTCCTCTTCCTTCGAGGCTGAGGCGTTTCCGACTCGTGGATCATCTCCAGCTCCCACCCGAGGTCGATGAGGTCCACGGAGACGACGTCCACTTCCTCCTCCGGGACTCCTGCCTGGGGGGGGGGAGTTGGGGTCGTTCTGGCCGTCTCTTCTTTCTGTGGGGGGAGGCCTGTCGACTCCCTTTCCCCTGGCTGGTCGAGTTCGGTCCTCCGGTGATGGCGGTTCGGGCCTCCCCCCACTGGTGACTTCCTTCTGGCTGCTCCCTTCTTTTTTCTTCCCCCTTCTTTTTCCTCCGGGAGGGGGCTTGCAGGCAGGCCCTCCGATCTTATGTCCAGAGGGCCTGCCCGCCTCGGCGCACACTGGGCAGCGCACCGCCTTCGTGCACCTCTTGGCGCGCTGGCCGGGGTTACCGCAGCGGTAGCAAATACCGCTGCGGTCGACGGCGCTCGTGCACCGCTCGCGCACGTGTCCCCGTTCCAAACAACGGAAACACAACGTCGCGCGAGCGGGCAGCGCCGTTACTCCGGCGCGGGTCCATCCTGGGGGACCCGCTCCGCGGCGGCGACCTTAGCGGCCGCTGCCAGCGGACATCGCACCACCATTGCGCCTATTCCTCGCTGGGAGATACTCATCTCGCCTGAGGAGATATCCTCCGGCGAGCATCCCCCAGCGAGGGCCACGGTGGCCGTCACCTCCTCGGTCGTCGCGTCCAGGCCGGCTATTCGCAATGTTGCGAACTTCGCCGGCCGCTGGACGCGATAAGCGGGGCCTTTGTCCACCGCCAGCTTGCGGAGCTCCTCCGCAAGCCGGTCGGCGGACGCCCCGACGTTGAGGCTAGGCACCTCAATGAGCATCGCTCCATTCAGGGCCCGGCGGACCCTCAGGGACGCGTTGATCCCCAGGCCTGTCCGCCGGCCTGATACGGCGCTTGGCCTCTAGCATGAATGCTTCATATTTTCCGTCGGGGCACGTGATGGTGACGGCCGCCGAGCGCGGCGGTCTCGGCCTGCCCTGTGCCGCCGCAGCTGTCCCCCTCCCGGGTCCCTTCCGTTTTGGAGGGGAAGGGGTGGAGGATGGGGCATTCCCCTTCCTTTTTCCTCCTCCCCCTTTCCCCCCTTCCTCACCTTTCTTCCCACCACCTGGGACCAAGCCACTTCCTCTGCCTTACCCACTGATGCCTGTTGCTGTTGGCCAGGTGGCCGCCGTATCGCCTTCAGCAGCTCCTTGGCCGGCATCCCGTTTCCTTCCTCTCGGGCCCTCTCCTCCTCCTCCTCCTCCTTCATCCTTCTGGCCCTCTCCTTCCTTCTCTTTTTCTGTCTCTTCCTCTTCTCACTCTTGGTCCCCTTCTTCTTCCCCAACTGCTCCAGCTTCGACGTCCTCCGGGCCTGGGTCTGCTGGTCCGGGACTTCCTTCTCTCCTCCTTCCTTTCTCACCGCCATAGCCGCCCGGCCCGTTCCACCCGCGGCCATAAGGGCGTCGAGCTCCGCCCTCATACGGCGGAGCTCCTCCCCATGACCGCAAGTATGAGCCGAGATGGCCATGGCGGCGTCCAACTCTTCCTCTGCCTTCTCCGTCCTCCATGTTGGAGGGGGTGGGTGTTCCGGAGGATTATCGTCATACGGGATGTCCACCAGAACACCCACCTCCACTTCCTTTCCTCTCAAAGGAGGAGGGGGAGGGAGGGTTGGTTACCCTCCTCCTCTTCTTCTTCTTCCTCTTCCTGTCATCTCTCCTACCTTTTCCTTCTTCATCCTCCGCCGACGTGGATGCAGGAGTAGTCGAGCCCCCTGCTGCTTCCGCGTAGGAGAGCCTCCTTCCCCTGGGAAGCAACGAGGGAGGGAGAACAGGGGCTGAGGACGTGGAGGCATTTTTGGCCCCCAGTTCCTCCCCCAGCCTCCTGTTCTCCACCCTCAGTTTGCGAAGCTAGGCCCGGAGCTCCTCCGCCTCTTTCCTCGTCTCCGAGGCTTCCTCTCCCCTACTATCGCGCTCCGCCGTCCTCGCCAGTAGGGTGGCCATAACGGCCTCGGAAGTGGCAACAGCGCGGTTCAATAGTTCCACGAAAGTCCCTTTCAATGTTCGGGACCTTCGCGAGACCAATCGAACCGCGCCCAGCGCTCAGCCCACTTCCGAGGTCAGTTCGGCCACTCCTGCCTCCCTCAGGAGGTTGATGGTGACGTTATCCCTGTAGACCTCCTCGACCGGGCGCTTGTCTTCGAGGGACCTCAGTATGCCCGTGTCGAGGAGTATCCGTATATCCTCCTCCAATCTCCTATTCTCCTCCTCCCTCTTCTTCTCCATCTCTGCTTCCTTTTTCTTTTTGACCACGCCAGTGGTGGGTAGCCTTCCCGGCCCCCTTCTTGCGGGTTCCAGAACGGGAGTTTCCCCAGAGGAGCTGCCGCTGGTGGTGTTGGCCCGCATCCTCTTTCTCCCGATGTCCCTGCCGGTGCTCGGCCCAGCCTCTGGTCCCGGTGTGTTCTTCGCGAGGCGCTGGATTACCACCCTGCTGCCCTGTGAGAGCCGGATGTCGGAGCGGACAACCGGGCCAGCGGTCCGTCCCGATGCCTCCGCTGTTCCAGTGGTCCCCTCCTTTGCCCCCTGTCTCTGCTTGAAGCAGAGAGGGCCTGGTTTGTTGGTCCCAGGTGGCGGGGTTTTATCCCCGGACACCTGGGACATTCCCCTCCCTCGTTGGGTGGCCGCCCGCGTTATCCTAACCGGCGGGCTCACCGCACCATCCCCGCGATCAAGGAGGTGCTGTGTTGAGGACGGTGGTCGGTCCTCAATTTTAGGCGGCACTCCAGGGGCTAGCCCCCTGGAGTCCGCATGCTCAACCTCCCCGGAGGGAGGGGAAGAGGCACCCGCCTATCGGATTCCTGCTACCAGCTCTTCAACCCCCGTCCCTACCGTCAAAAAATCACCCGAAACGGGTGGTCGGACCATGGACGGGCTGCTACGCCCATCCTTAGGTACCGTTGAGTCCGAGGGCTCTGAGCCCGAGAGCTCGGAGTTTGTATTTTTTAAGAGTGAATCCATTGTTGGTCCCACGAGTACGGCGGGAAGTGGGCGTCGACCCCGGGCAGAGCCCCCACATTGCCCGGGGTAAGGCTAGCATGTCCCCTGGGTTCGCCAGGTGCCCAGGATGAGGAACCACTAGCGACGGGTCACGCACCTGCCATTCATCCCATAGGCGTGTCATGCCTCAACCGTAGGATTACGTGGTGTTTTTTAGAGAACCCGCCTCGCGGTCCGGCCGATTAAGGCAAGACTCCCGGCCCCAGAGACATGACCTAGGGTTACGTTGTAGTAGGCTAGGGTCTGCCGGGGATGCCTGAGCCCCCTGTACCAGAGTGCCGAAGCACCCTGGCCCCTCGCAATTGTGTCAGGTTGTATGTCCTGACAAGTACGGGTTTGCAGTCAGGGTTTTCCTTCCCCTAGAACGGTTGCCTTCACCCGGCTCACCAGCCCGTTCTGCCCGCGCTGTAGGGTCCTTTGGGTCGCACAGGTACAAGTACCAGTGCGGTCCTCCGGTCCCTGTATAAAACACGGAGGCAGCTGCCCCTCCGAGAGTGAATAAGGACGCTCTTAGTCTGGCCTCTCAGTACAGACCACTCCGGCATGGTAGAACCTGCCAGGGGTCGAAACCGCCGCCGGCACAGCTCTGTACATCATTGTGGCACACAAGCCCCCCCACCACGTCAAGGTGGCGCCCACGGGGGGGACTATCATGTTGGCTACCCGGCCATTCTGGAACAACGTCCAAAAATTCTGTTCTAGGCCCAACAACAGCCTACATATAAAAATATATTAAAACCAATATTTTTTAGTATAATGTACTTAATAACATTTTATTACAATTAATATGTGTGTATTTACATATGTTGCATTGCATACCTGTACATTTAATGATAGATATCCCTTTCGATTTCTATAAATTTCTTCTATGTTCTGCAATTTGGTACCAACTAATCGTACATGTGTACAATCAATAGCTCCATCAATCCCTGGTAAACCAATACCTCCAGCACGACGTCTTATATTTTTAAAACGATTGTGATTTTCTCTTATAGCATCTGGTGTAGAAGGCATTATTATAAACCTATTGAATATCCTTGCTAACAATATGGATACTCGAAATACAACTCTTGATATAGTTGGTTGCGAGACAATAATTGTATCTCCAAGTACTGCCTGTAAAAATATAAAAAAAATATATATTATTTGCATTAATGAATCCAAAAGAATTATAATTATAAAATATTATTTGAAATAATTATGATAGATATCTCAATATATCCTAGCAGGAATCATCAAAACACATCATAGGGATATCTTACAGAAGTTGTAATATCTTTAGGATATGCTTATGATATATTTTGGATATTCCTACTGTGGTATAAATTTATCATGTATAATATATACTATATATAATAACTTATTGCATGTATAATTAAATATTTTATCTTCTCTAACCTGAAAACTGCCTGTAGCGTAGAACCGTAGACAAATTAACAATTGATATACTGGACGTATTGGAAGACCACGATTATTATTGCGTACAAGTCCTTCTTCAATTTCTGGCAAAATTCCGTGTATTACAGATTCTTTATTAAATCTAAAACGCCTTTTAAATTCTTTGTTACTATAAAAGTGAAACGGATCGAACCAGTCTCTAATATATCTTTCCGGAACACGCACGTCTCTTTCATCATCGCTATTAATATCCTCTATTTCTAAATCATTATGTAAATTAATTATATTTACCACTTCCATATTAAAAAATAAATTTGTTTAACTATGGACAAAATAGCTACACAAGCACTGAGCACTACTAATATCTTAAGTCTACTTTTAACATGACTTGATGAAGACCGCCTTATTTAACTATATATACGTCGAATAAGATAATCTTGAACGACTATGAATTCGGTAGTAATAAGATAACTTTAAGTCAATGCTTATATGAAATAAGATTAGTTTATGAATAATATTAAGACGTTTTAAAATAAGATAGTCTTCGAACAGTTTTGCCTTCAGGTTTTGCTCAAGTCTTCGCTTATTTGTTGATGTAGAGAATGTTTTGAGACCAAACTTAAGGCGGTCCTCAAAATAAGAATCGACTATGAATACCGCCCATAGGGACTCTAATCCAGCGTTAACTTTGGAGGCCTCGTGCGGCGAGATCGCGAACTAACACCGTGCGCGGGAGCGCAAGAGCAGGAAGGTTGGGTCAAGTCAGTTTGACAAGGACGAACAATCGATCGCACGGTCCTTGTCTTACTCACTCGGGCATTTCGCCGACCGATACGCAGCGAGAAAATGCTTTTCAGGCTTTTGGGTGAGTGAGCCAAACGTCGCAGCGACTCACGTGCAATACCATTTTACAAATTGACGCATTTTGTCTAGCTGACGTTATATATCACCGCCAAATTATTATAGCATGTTCCTTATATTATTCCCGAGATCCCCACAAAGCCAGATTTTGCAATCCGGCCGACCAAAATTTATGAAAAATAAATGAAACGTCCGCCGTACCAAGCATCGCAGCGAATCACTCCAAAAATTATTTTACAAGATGCAAAATTTCGCCTCGTTGACGATACGTATAATTACTAAACTGTTACAGCATCTTCCTTGAACTATCCCTGAGGACCTTATACAGCCAGATTTTACAATCCGGCCGTCCAAAATTTATAATATATAAATAAAATATCAGCCGTACCAGGAGTTGCAGCGAGTCAGGTGGAATATTTTACAAGACGCAATATTTTGCTTTGTTGACGTAATATATGAACTTGTTATAGCATCTTCCTACAACTATTTCCGAGATCTCTACAGAGTTAGATTTTACAAATAGGCTATCAACAATATTATACATAAATAAAGCGTCAGCTGCACCAAATCGAGTCAGGCGGAATACAATTTTACAAGAACAGATATATTGCCTCGTTGACAATATATATAATCACCAAATTATTATGGTATCTTCCTTGAACTATCCCCGAGAACCATACAGAGCCAGATTTTGCAATCCGGCCGCCAAAAATTTATCATACATTAATAAAGCGTTTGCTGTACCAAGCGTCGCTGCGAGTCACTCGAAATATCATTTTACGAGATGCAATATTTCGTCTCTTTGACGATACGTATTATTACCAAATTGTTGCAGCATCTTCTTCATACTATTCCCGAGATCGGTACAAAGCCGGATTTTGCAATCCGATCATCAAAAATTTACAATATATAAATAAAGCGCCCGTCGTACGAGGCGTTGGAGCGAATCAGTTGAAAACTCATTGTAAGAGATGCAAAATTTCACCTCGTTGACGATATATTTAACCGCCAAATTGTTATAACATCTTCTTTGAACTAACCCCGAGAAACCTACAGAGCCAGATTTTGCAGTCAGGCCATGAAAAATGTATCATAAATAAATACAGATGTAGCGTCGGAGCGGATCACGTACAATACCATTTTACAAAATAAGATATATTACTTCACTGATGTTAATATATCATCATCATATTGTTATAGTATATATCTAAAACTATTCCCAAGATCTTCACAAAGCCAAATTTTGCAATCGGGCTGCCTAACTTTTATTATAAATAATGTGACGTGGCGATTTTGGGGTCGCCCGTCACAAGAGGCGGAGGACCTCCGAGGGGGTCCCCGGGCTATCGCGCTCGGCCGCGATCGTGACACGAGTTGCGTAATTTTTCGGAAGAATCGCGGATATGTTTTGGTTGGCGAGCGATCTCGTACCAACGGGTGCGAGATTACTGTTCTTTTTCTGTCTGATGATACTTCCGCGTCCCTATGACTTGTGTGCCCTTCGCCGTGGGTAGCCTCCGACCAGCAGGAGCAGCGGACGAGGGAGAAGAGACCGAGGAGGAAGGAGGGAGGTATCGAGGAGCCGCCGCGCTAAGGGCACTAAGGGATCTCTCAGGTGATGTCATTGGCCCGCTTATAATTTTGGTTTCGGACAATTGTGCCGTTAAGATTGCACCGCTGTCGATGTATTTTTGTCTATTATCGTAGGCATGAAAACAAACCGGGACACGACACCTGCTAACGAGGGACCTTTATCACGCGGAAGAGACTCGTCGACAAAAAAGAAAATAAAGAGCCGCCTCTCGATGTCGCGTGATCCCGGAAAGAAAAAAAATTGAAGCAACAGAAGCAATATCGTTCGAGATCGGAGGAAAAGGTCTCACTTCTGGCGAAGACGCGAACAGAGAGTGAACGCACGATTGTTGTCGAGAAAAATCTCGCGAGCTTAGGGGAGCTATCGCATTTTTTTTTGGTGTCGTGGGTGCTCGGGCGTGCAGTGCATCGTGCGCGTGCGGATCCCAGAGAGAGGTAGCGAGAGCGAGCGAAGCGGGCTAGAGAGAGAGAGAGAGATCGAGCGAGTGCAGGCGGCGAGGAAGAGAGCGAGTGAATCGGACCAGTGGAGGAGCGCAACGCAACCGAAGGAGGCTGCCGAGAGGCGTGCGAGAGTGTAAGAGTATCCGTCTGTAGTAGCCTTTGTCTGCGCGAACCGCTTGCGCGACGGGACCGATCGGCTGTCGGACTTTGGGCGAAAATTTGTGTTGAGGGTTGGTGTCCGAAACCGTTTGGCGGTCCTCCCGCGGAACGCGGGGAGCAGGGCGTCTCTCTCTCGTACGCGAGTGTTAGCAGCTATCGAAAGCACGAGTTGTGCGCTGCGAGGACATATCGGATCGATATCGCCTCTCCGTCAGGAGTCAATCAGAAAATTCTTGTACGTGGCCTGCGAGTCACCGCGGATACCGAATAGCTATCGCGGAGTAGCGATCCCGGCGGGACTCAGTTGTCGCCGGGAAAGGAATACCGAGTTGTAACCCCGTGGTTACACGAGCTGAAATATACGTCGTTTCTGTCAAACCGCTTGAGTCCGCATTATTTCCAATTCCCACCATCCGGTTCCCGAAGGTTTTGATAGAAAGAACCTACCCCCGACTCCGACTATAATCCTAGGAGCTACCGGTCTCGTAGGCGATCGAGTCGTCTCGCCGCCGCTACCGCTATCGTTAATGTTGGTGGGCACGATCATCGTGCCTGGCGTCCAACCACTTTGGTGGAGGAAACTTTTTGGCGACGAGGCGGAGGGCGACGGACAGATCGTGGCGAATTTTTGCCCGCTTCCTGCGCGATAGGAGCGGTCGCAATAAATAAAGATGCATCAAGCGTCAAAGTGGATCACGCGAATACAATTTCACAAGAAGAGATATTCCGCCTTGTTGGCGTAATATATGTAACCGCCGAATTGATATGGAATATTCCTTGAACTATTATCGAGGTCCCTACAGAGCCACATTTTGCATTAAGGCAGTAAATTTTACATGTAAATAAATTTTACTTGTAAAAATTTATGTTAAAGACATTTTTTGTAGCTATATAACTGTCCTGCTACTGATACTTTAGTTGTTGGGACAGTAAATTTTACATGTAAATAAATGTTACTTGTAAAAATTGATGACAATATATATTAGGTTTCTGAGTTGGCGCTATTGTCTAATATATCACTTCTTTTGTACAATAGAATAGTGTAGAGTTTTATTATATTGTTATAAGTTTTACTTGTAAAAACTTATGTTATGTACACACAGCGCTTGTACTTGGCGCCTTCTTTTTACCTTTTTGTTGGTACAATTAACCGAATAGAAAATCCCATAAAGGACTAATTTCTAAAAACAAATTCCAAAAGAACGTTACAAAAAAATAAAGACAAAGATAATTATTATAGAATATTATGGAATGTTATATTTTAACTTGCCGAAAACTATACATGCATAAAAAAATGTTCAGGGAAAATTATTAATACGTTCATACAAAAAATATTACTTTTTAATATCTTATAACAAAAATAATGAAATCAAAAAGTTGCGCCAATTGGTAATGCAGAAGTATGTTACATAAAACATAATAAACGATGAAGCAAAAGAAACTAATAGAGTAAAAAGTTTCTAGAATTAAAACATTTGCGTTTTATAACCAAGAATAAAGAAATTATTATATTATACAAAGAATATAAAAAAGAATTTTAAAAGAGTCATATTTAATGACATTACAAAAAGTATCTATTGACTAAAACTTAAAAAATGTAAAAACTAAAATTAAAAATATAAAATAATAAAAAAAATTGATAAATAATTGATAAAAAATTGATAAATAAATGATGAAATAATTGATAAAAAATTGATAAATAAATGATGTAATAATAAATAACAAAAATGAAATAAACAGAATAATAAATATAATAAACATAATAAAAGAATGAAAACTAAAATTAAGATCTAAAATTAAAATTAAGATTTAGACAAAAACACTTGGCGTGCCCTTGTATATATAATATAAAAATATAATATTAATTTAATATTATATTATATTACTGGAAGATTGAAATGTACAATTTATTACGACTTTTGTTCTGATGCATCCTGAGCACGTATACAAGGGCACGCTAAGTGTTTTTGTCTAAATCTTAATTTTTTTCATTTTTTTATTACGTTAGTATATTTATTATTCTATTTATTTCATTTTTGTTATTTATTATTACATCATTTATTAATTTTTTTAATTATTTTATATTTTTAATATTAGTTTTTACATGTTTTAAGTTTTAGTCAATAAATACTTTTTGTAATGTCATTAAATATGACTTTTTTAAGATTCTTTTTTATATTCTTCGTATAACATAATAATTTCTTTATTCTTGGTTATAAAACGCAAATGTTTTAATTCTAGAAACTTTTTACTCTATTAGTTTCTTTTGCTTTATCGTTTATTATGTTTTATGTAACATACTTCTGCATTACCAATTGGCGCAACTTTTTGATTTCATTATTTTTGTTATAAGATATTAAAAAGTAATATTTTTTGTATGAACGTATTAATAATTTTCCCTGAACATTTTTTTATGCATGTATAGTTTTCGGCAAGTTAAAATATACCATTCCATAATATTCTATAATAATTATCTTTGTCTTTATTTTTTTGTAACGTTCTTTTGGAATTTGTTTTTAGAAATTAGTCCTTTACGGGATTTTCTATATGGAACGGTTAATTATATATCCGAAAACTATTATCTTCGTCTTTATTTCTCTGTAATATTAAAAACAATTTTTAAAAAATCAGTGTTTTTTATACGGATTTTTTTCGCGAAACAAACGCTGGGACGCGTGCATTTGGCGCCTTTTTTTTCCTTTTTTTTTTTTAAAAATAAGTTTATTTGGATTTCACATCTTTTTTTACAAACATTTGTGTATGTGTGTGCATATATTTACGTTTACATGTAGATATATTTATTTATAATAATTATTATTATTACTAAAGAGAAGAGGTCCCACCACAACCCCCGTCGTATTTTTTATATCAGCTTATATCAGGTGTAGTAAAAAGAAATCCATTATTTTTCCAATAGATGGCTTTAGTTATCTGTATCTCGCGTTATATAAGTCCGATCGGGTTCCACTAGATGGCGTTAGAAAGATGAGATTTCGTACTAAAAAAACTTTTCTGACAGTTTTGTGATTAGTTGACTCAGTTTTGTTTGAGCGCGCGTCAAAGATGGACACTAGCAAAGAGAAAATACGCTATATTTTACAGTTTTTCTTCGATAAAGGCGAAAACGCAAACCAGGCGGCTGAAAATGTGAATAGTGTTTATGGTCCTGATACTGTAATAGCCAATCACGCGCAATTTTGGTTTCGTCGATTCCGTTTCGGTAATTTCGATGTCAAAGATGCACCACGCACTGGAAGGCCAATTATCGAAAAAATCGATAAAATCATGGACATTGTCGAGTCCGACCGTCATGTAAGCACTGTTTCGATTGCCCAAGAGCTAAAGATTGCACAAAAAACCGTTTGGAACCATTTGAATAAGGCTGGATACAAAAAGAAGCTCGATATATGGGTGCCACACGAGTTAACGAAAAAAAACCTCATGGACCGAATTTCCATCTGCGAATCGCTGCTGAATCGCAACAAAATCGACCCATTTCTGAAGCGGTTGGTCGCTGGTGATGAAAAGTGGATCACTTACGACAACGTCAAGCGAAAACGGTCGTGGTCGAATCGCGGTGAGCCGGCGGAAACGGTGGCCAAGCCAGGATTGACGGCCAGGAAGATTTTGCTGTGTGTTTGGTGGGATTGGCAGGGAATTATCTACTATGAGCTGCTCCCCTACGGCAAAACTCTTAACTCGGAACTGTACTGTCAACAATTGGACCGTCTGAAGGAAGCAATCGTCCAGAAGCGGCCAGCTTTGGCCAATAGGAGAGGAATTGTGTTCCATCAGAACAACGCCAGGCCACACACATCGATAGTGACTCGCCAGAAGCTCCGGGAGCTTGGTTGGGAGGTTCTTATGCATCCACCTTATAGTCCGGACCTGGCACCAAGTGATTACCATCTGTTCCTGTCCATGGCGAACAATTTTGCTGGTGAAAAATTCGCTTCAAGAGAGGCTTGTGAAAATCGACTCTCTCAATTTTTTGCCAATAGGGACGAGGGCTTCTATGAGAGAGGCATAATGAAATTACCTTCAAAATGGCAACAAGTTATCGAACAAAACGGCGCATATTTGACCTAAATCGGATCATTCTAACTATGGTAATTAAAGCCTTCAATTTCATACAAAAATAATGGATTTCTTTTTACTACACCTGATATAAGGTTAGCAAATTCTCTACCTACCTCATTAGGTTAGTATATACACATGTATAAATATATACTTTATATGCATCAATCTGTGTAATACGCAATTATTATATGTATAATTATATGGTATTGGAGTACTTAACAAAAGAAACGTTAACGATGCAATCTTACAAAGGATCACAATATCAGTTGTCGCTGTTGCGTTGAGGTTATGTCGAGGTTATGTGTACAGGGTGTTTGATAGCTGATCATGCAGACGAAAGTTGGAGATAGATTGGGTGTAGCCGAAAAGAAAAGTCATGTACCATAATGTCAAATTGCCAATAGTTATCGAGTTATTAATTAAAACATGTGAGCCAACGAGCGCGTAGAGAGCGGAGGGCGACCGCAGTAAGCACGTAGATATTTGATACAGGCGGAGTCAGCGAGTGTCGAAAGGCAAGCACGCGCGGCGCGGGGCAACGTAAACGACAAGAGGCGAGTGCGCGCGAAGAGGAGCGAGCGGGCGCAAGCGACAAGAGGCGAGCGAGCGCAACGAAGAGCGAGCGAGCGCGAACGACGAGGAGCGAGCAAGCTATAAGGAAAAAGCTATAAAGAAAAAGCTCGCTCGCTCCTCGTCGCGTGCGATCACCTTTTGTCGCTTACGTTGCCCCTCGCCGCGCGCGCTTGCCTATCGCCACTCGCTGACTCCGCCTGTATCAAATGTCTACGTGCTTACTGCGGCCGCCCTCCGCTCTCTACGCGCTCGTTGGCTCACATGTTTTAATTAATAACTCGATAACTATTGCCAATTTGACATTATGGTATTGGGTGAGTGCAAAAGTTCGTGCGGAGTTTCAATAGATGGAGTTATAAGCGTCGTAAAGTGTTGTCATTAATACTTCCATCTACATATTATATAACGTTGGAAAGGTGACGTCTTCAGCTGTTATTAAAAAAAAAATCATTTGTTTTCATACAAACTGCTTCGAGAAATATCACTTTAAAAATGAGTATCGATAAGGTGCATTTACGGCATGTTATGCTTTACGAGTTTCGGAAGGGAATAAACGTTGCCGCAGCCGTAAAAAACATTCAGGATGTTTATCAAGATGAAGCACCAGCTAAACGAACTGTGGAAAAATGGTTTGCTAAATTTCGGCGCGGAGAATTTAACCTTGAAGACGAGCCACGCTCTGGTCGACCTTCTGACATTGATGACGATGTTTTGCGTACTTTAGTGCTCAATAATCCGCGAATTTCAACAGAAGAAGTTGCTACAGCACTAAACGTTGACCGATCAACCGCTTTTCGGCGTTTAAAAAAGATGGGATTCGATTTGAAGCTCGATATATGGGTGCCCCATTTGCTGACCGAGAAGAACAAAATCAAGCGAATTTCTGCAGCCGTTTCTTTACTCGGGCGGCTCAATAACGAGTCGTTTTTGGATCGACTAGAGACGGGCGATGAGAAATGGGTCCTCTACAACAATGTTCAGCGCAAACGGACATGGAAACAATCAGGTGAACATGGTGACGCAATGCCAAAGGCCAGTTTGCACCCGATGAAGGTGATGCTCTCTGTTTGGTGGGATTGCAAGGGCATAATCTATTTCGAGCTTCTCCCCGCTGGCGAAACGATTGATTCGGACAAGTACTGTCGCCAATTAACCAATCTGAATCGAGAAATAAAAGAGAAACGTCCGATTTTGTCAAATCGCAAGGGAGTCGTCTTTCATCACGACAACGCCAGACCACACGTTTCGAAAAAGACGCTGCGCAAACTGAAGAGCTTGAAATGGGATGTCTTAACGCATCCACCGTATTCTCCTAATATCGCACCATCTGACTATCACTTGTTCCAGTCATTGCAAAATTATTTAAATGGAAAAAACTTTGACTCTTTGGAGGCCTTAAAAAACGGCGTCTCTTCGTTCTTCGAATCTAAACCGCGCAGTTTTTATGATCGAGGCATCCGTATGCTGCCAGAACGTTGGGAAAAGATTATAGAAAACGATGGAGAATATATCATTGATTGAATAAAGATTTTTGTTTGCCTAATCACTGTGTGACTTTTACTCACAAATTCCGCACGAACTTTTGCACTCACCCAATATATATTAAGTAAATATATTAAGTGTAATATTGAGTATAAATATATTAAGTACAAATGTATATTAAGTAATATAATACAAATATATTTCATATAACATAATAATAATCTCAAGTGTATTATAAAAAATTATCTTTTTGAATTTCATGATACAATAATCGAACTCGATTCTAAAATTGCTTACTTCGTACAATTCTAAAAATAATATACATTTATAAAATAATTTAAATTGTTGACATTTTGTTTAAAATTTTTGAAAACTGCCAATCAACAGCACCTTCTTCGTTGAAATATGTCATAAATTCATCTCTTATACGAGCAGCTTCGCGTGAATGCGTATTTGATTCAAGACGACATATGTTTTGCATTCCACCTAAATTGTTCATTGTATCATCACTTAATTCTAATTCGCAAGTTTCATCATCGGCGTTGTCCGCCCATATAAAATTATGCAAGCAAACGCAAGCCTCAATTATTTTATATACGTTTTCGACATTTGCAATTATCGGTTTTCTAAAAATCCTCCATTGTGACACCATTGTGAAGAATGCCAAATAGTAACCAAAAAGTAATTTCAATCATTCTCCGTGCTCTACTCAATTGATAATTAAAAATTCTTTGATCCACACTTAATCCGCCTCTTCCAGGATATGGACGCATTATAAAAGTCGTCAACGGAAATGCTTCGTCGCCTATTAAAACTTGCAGTAGTACAGGACCATCTTCGTAAATTTGTTTAGCTGGTGGCAAATCAGCTTCTCCATTAATTAATGCCTGCCCAATAAATGATGATTTAAATATTCTTCTATCGCTTTGACGTCCTTCAGCGCCAATGTCAACTATGATAAATTTGTAGTTTGTATCATATACGGCTAATAATATTAAGCTATGACTGCCTTTGTAATTGTAGTATGTCGATCCTGAATGTTGTGGAGCCTGCAAAATATATACATTAATGTATGTGATGGTGACATGTTCTAAACTTATTACAGTATAAAATTAATTCGACTAACTTCTATCTAACAGATTATAATATATGTACAGGGTGTCCGGAATGTGATCATTAATATTTTGTGTACTGGTAGATTGTAGCCGAGAAGAAAAGTCATGTACCATAATGCCAAATTGGCAATAGTTATCGAGTTATTAATTGAAACATGTGAGCCAATCAGCGCGTAAAGAGCGCTGGGCAGCCGCCTCTTGTCGCTTGCGCTCGCTCGCTCCTTGTCGCGCGCGCACGCCTCTTATCGCTTACGGTTGCCTCTCACCGCGCGAGGTAAGCCATCTTCTTATACATAGAGCCCGTCCTTTCGCTTTCTCGTGTGCTCATTCGTTTACACATTTTTATTAATTACGGAATAAATATTGAAAAAATTGTAAAATGGCACAGGACTTTTTTAATTGTTTTAACGAGTTCTACCAGTATACAAAATATTAATGATCACATTCCGGACACCCTGTATATACAGGGTGTTTGATAGCTGATCATGCAGACGAAAGTTGGAGATAGATTGGGTGTAGCCGAGAAGAAAAGTCATGTACCATAATGTCAAATTGGCAATAGTTACCGAGTTATTAATTAAAACATGTGAGCCAACGAGCGCGTAGAGAGCAGAGGGCGGCCGCAGTAAGTACGTAGACATTTGATACAGGCGGAGTCAGCGAGTGACGGTAAGCAAGCGCGCGCGGCGAAGGGCAACGTAAGCGACAAGAGGCGATCGCGCGCGGCGAGGAGCGAGCGAGAGCTTTTTCTTTATAGCTCGCTCGCTCTTCGTCGCGCTCGTTCGCCTTTTGTCGCTTGCGCTCGCTCGTTCCTCGTCGTGCGAGCGAGCATAAGCGACAAGAGGCGAGCGAGCGCGACGAAGAGCGAGCGAGCGCGAACGACGAGGAGCGAGCGAGCTATAAGGAAAAACCTATAAAGAAAAAGCTCGCTCGCTCCTCGTCGCGTGCGATCACCTTTTGTCGCTTACGTTACCCCTCGCCGCGCGCGCTTGCCTATCGCCACTCGTTGACTCCGCCTGTATCAAATGTCTACGTGCTTACTGCGGCCGCCCTCCGCTCTCTACGCGCTCGTTGGCTCACATGTTTTAATTAATAACTCGATAACTATTGCCAATTTGACATTATGGTATTGGGTGAGTGCAAAAGTTCGTGCGGAGTTTCAATAGATGGAGTTATAAGCGTCGTAAAGTGTTGTCATTAATACTTCCATCTACATATTATATAACGTTGGAAAGGTGACGTCTTCAGCTGTTATTAAAAAAAAATCATTTGTTTTCATACAAACTGCTTCGAGAAATATCACTTTAAAAATGAGTATCGATAAGGTGCATTTACGGCATGTTATGCTTTACGAGTTTCGGAAGGGAATAAACGTTGCCGCAGCCGTAAAAAACATTCAGGATGTTTATCAGGATGAAGCACCAGCTAAACGAACTGTGGAAAAATGGTTTGCTAAATTTCGGCGCGGAGAATTTAACCTTGAAGACGAGCCACGCTCTGGTCGACCTTCTGACATTGATGACGATGTTTTGCGTACTTTAGTGCTCAATAATCCGCGAATTTCAACAGAAGAAGTTGCTACAGCACTAAACGTTGACCGATCAACCGCTTTTCGGCGTTTAAAAAAGATGGGATTCGATTTGAAGCTCGATATATGGGTGCCCCATTTGCTGACCGAGAAGAACAAAATCAAGCGAATTTCTGCAGCCGTTTCTTTACTCGGGCGGCTCAATAACGAGTCGTTTTTGGATCGACTAGAGACGGGCGATGAGAAATGGGTCCTCTACAACAATGTTCAGCGCAAACGGACATGGAAACAATCAGGTGAACATGGTGACGCAATGCCAAAGGCCAGTTTGCACCCGATGAAGGTGATGCTCTCTGTTTGGTGGGATTGCAAGGGCATAATCTATTTCGAGCTTCTCCCCGCTGGCGAAACGATTGATTCGGACAAGTACTGTCGCCAATTAACCAATCTGAATCGAGAAATAAAAGAGAAACGTCCGATTTTGTCAAATCGCAAGGGAGTCGTCTTTCATCACGACAACGCCAGACCACACGTTTCGAAAAAGACGCTGCGCAAACTGAAGAGCTTGAAATGGGATGTCTTAACGCATCCACCGTATTCTCCTAATATCGCACCATCTGACTATCACTTGTTCCAGTCATTGCAAAATTATTTAAATGGAAAAAACTTTGACTCTTTGGAGGCCTTAAAAAACGGCGTCTCTTCGTTCTTCGAATCTAAACCGCGCAGTTTTTATGTTCGAGGCATCCGTATGCTGCCAGAATGTTGGGAAAAGATTATAGAAAACGATGGAGAATATATCATTGATTGAATAAAGATTTTTGTTTGCCTAATCACTGTGTGACTTTTACTCACAAACTCCGCACGAACTTTTGCACTCACTTTTGCAATACATAACTTTTCTTCTCGGCTACACCCAATCTATCTTCAACTTTCGTCTGCATGATCAGCTATCAAACACCCTGTATCACGGCGGAGAAGCAAACAGCTGTAACAACACACCCTGTCACAACCAGCCCCGGCTTGCCATGTTTACATATTTTGATTATTGCTTAAGCAAAAAATATATTTCAAGACGTCAATATAACTGTAAGTTACTATTTATAAAGTAAAGATTCTACAGAAATACTTGTAATTATGATATAATGAGCAGATTTATAAATATTACATTTAATATATCACTGATTTATTTTACTTTTGGCTATCAAAAACAGTAAATATTTTATATTTATGAAAATACGCTGTTCAATCTGAAATTACTTATTGCAGTATAACCGCAATGTTTTTGCGGAAATATTATATTTTTTATGCAGTATTATGGTTTGTCATTTTGCAGCAATATTAAGTGTACCAACGCGCCCCATGTACCAACTCGCCCCGGTCTCCCCTACCTTCAGCGTACACAGCACAAATTTTTTCACAAGCCTGTGCAGCGTTCTTCTCTTTGTCGTAATAATATTGCAAAATATAGCGCAATTTTTCATTACTTTTCTCCATTTTCAAACGCAAACAACTTTCTAATCACTGCACCAATTTCGATGTTTATACACTCAAAGTAATGCTCGAAGTGTCACTTTTCCAACGAGCGTTTAGTGGTATCGCTGCGATTTGTATTTCCTGAGTTATTTGCAATTGACGCCATCTATCGGGAAAAACGCCACGAACTTTTTCCCAGACCCAATAATTGATGCTTACATTGAAGGCTGTAATAAAATCACTCAGTTTTTTGCACTATACAATATACAGTCACAGCATCAGGAAAACTTTTTTCGAAAGTTTTTATATGCCTCCAAGAACAAACAGGTGTATTTGGATCAAATGTGTCAAAGGATGTTGACGCTGTAATGAATGAATATAATAATATATTTATTTCTGTTCCAAAGTTTGGAAAAGTTACAACATATTTTTATTCATATACATAAAACATATTTGCTACCTTATAAAAACAGAGCCATTTTTATTTTTGTTAAGATCTTTATAGTAAATTTATAAGTGAGAATGGAGATTCGACATGCACTTTGCGAACAATTCCACCTGGTTGTATATCCTTTGCTCAACCATCAGATATTTACTTTCATAGATAAGCAAAATTATTTACTAAAAGAATTTATAATTCTACGTACTTCCCATACAGCACAGAAAGATTGCAGCAACATTGCAGCAATCTTGTTTTGCAAGATTGTATCATTGCAACATCATTGCGAAATGTTGCTGCAATGGTGCAGCAATATTGCAGCAACATTAAAATGTCTGCTTGCAGTAATATTGCATTATAATACCGCAACAATATTGTACTGCAATACTGCAGCAATATTATACTGCAATAATACAGCAACATTCTGTTGTAATATTGCAATAACAATGTTATATAATATATATGCAATAAAGTTACAGCTATTATGCCTATATATATACGTGTGTGCGTGCATGCGTGCGTGCGTGCGTGCGTGCGTGCGTGCGTGCGTGCGTGCGTAGAGTGGCGTAATAGCTGTAATATACAAAATTAAACAATATAATATTATATAGCTCTAACTATAGCTCTAATATATGCAACTAAACCATTCTAAAACATGTATTCTACATTTTGTAATTATACAATTCCATATAACATAATTATGTGTCAATCTTTTTTCCATAGATACCAGCAGATGGCAAAATTGTTAGTATAACATTATTGCAATATTAAAAGTCCGCTTTTTATTATATCTAAAAAACGAAATATAACAATTACGTCAATATTATATTTTGTTATAAAAATGTAATAAAAAGTGGATATTTGAATATTGTCATAATATACTGAAGTATTTTTGTGAAGTATTTGATATCCACAAGATATCTGTAGAAATTAGCAAACAGCTGTATTACGTAGGATATCATGATTGCAAGTTATTAGTTAGACTCACATACTATAGTATAGATATTATGTTAAACAGCAATCGCAGTAGTATTGTAACTATTAATAAGTCAAAATTATAACACATATATATATATTTATTTATAAAAGTATATTACAACAATTAATATTAAATAAAAATTTGTTTCTTTTGTTAATATACTAAATGGTGCACATATATAATGGTGTTCGTAACAAAATATAAACATATGTATAACATAAATAAAGTGTTTTATCTACTTTGATAGTAAAAAATAAACGAAAAACATCAAAGAACTATCAAAAATTATGAACACATATATGTAAAAGGAACACATATAAATGAAAAATATTATATTAATACTATTAATAAAGCTATTAATAAAAATACTAAATTAAATGATAATATCATTGTTAATCGTGAGCAACCGTTTCTCCAATTTTTTGCCTTGAAATCCGTACAGTCGCTTGTGCAAGCCATTTCGATACATATTCCGCATAGTCGTTGCCTGTCATTGCGCTGTGGGATATACGAACAGCTTCTGAAATATATATCATTACCATATTATTATTATTTTTATAAAATTTTAAATAATAATTAAATAGCAACTTGAATCTAAATAATACCGTTATTTGCAATATTGATCAAAATCATATTGCTTTACGGAGTAAAATAACACTTTTTTCTTTAAAATTCGTTCATTTTGTGTAAAAGCAAATCGAAATAGCTTATAGTCTAATCAATTTTCAAAGTGAAACCCGAGAAACCAAATAAATACCCAAGAGATATATAGTCTTATGTGTATGCATTGCTTACAATACCTGTTGCAGGGTGTAGTCTACGTATATACTATATACGAGGGCGGTCCGATAAGTACTTAGCCTCACCGCCCGATGGCGCCACTATCGCAAAAGAAATTTACTATCGTGTAGTACATTCTCGTAGACGGCTACTGTCGAAATTTCAGCCGAATCGGACTCGTAGTTTTGTTTTGACCGCGTGTGGAAGCGGGCGTGTCCGCGGATTTTAGAAAAATGGAAAAAGAGCAATATCGGTCGGTGATTCTTGTTTTTGGAAGGGAAATCGCGCAGCGAAATCAAAGAGCGCTTGGATGCTGTGTACGGTGACTCTTCTCCTTCGATGGCGACCGTCAAAAATTGGTTTAACGAGTTTCAACGTGGTCGCACGTCGGTTTTTGATGAGCTACGCCCAGGTGCCCCGAAAACGGCTACCACGGAGGATAACATGACAAAAATCCACGATCTCGTATTGGCAGACCGCCGATTGAAGGTGCGCGAGATAGCTGAGACAGTAGGCATCTCAAAAGACCGCGTGGGTCATATCCTGCATGAAATTTTGGGCATGAGAAAGCTGTCGGCGCGATGGGTGCCGCGTTTGCTCACTCCGGACAACAAGTGCAACCGTGAGACCACTTCAGAGCAGTGTTTGACGCTGTTTAAGCGCAATCCGAAGGAGTTTCTGCGTCGTCTCGTGACCGTCGACGAAACATGGATCCACTGGTACACACCAGAGACCAAGGAACAGTCGAAACAGTGGATTTCACCCGGCGAACGTACTCCGAAGAAGGCGAAGACTGTCCTATCGGCCGGAAAGGTGATGGCCACCGTTTTCTGGGATTCACAAGGTGTGATCTACATCGACTACCTGGAGAATGGCAAAACGGTCACAGGGCTGTACTATGCCGAATTATTGAGCCGATTCGACGCCGAATTGCAGAAAAAACGGCCCCATTTGGCGAAGAAAAAAGTGCTCTTCCACCATGACAACGTACCGGCTCACACCTCCGCCCTCGCCACGGTCAAATTGGTCGAATTGGGCTACGAACTGCTGCCCCATCCACCGTATTCTCCAGATTTGGCCCCGTGCGACTTCTTTTTGTTTCCAAACTTGAAAAAGTCACTCGCCGGGCAGAAATTTGAGTCGAATGAGGAGGTCATCGCCGCCACGGAGGCCTACTTTGCAGACCTCGAGAAAACGTATTTTTCAGACGGGTTAAAGAAATTGGAGCATCGCTGGGTCAAATGTATCGAGCTAAAAGGAGACTATGTTGAGAAATAAATCGCCACTTTTCCAAAATTTTCGTTTTTCTTTTGTAGGCTAAGTACTTATCGGACCACCCTCGTAGGTCGATAAAATACAATTTCTGAGTACGGTGGTTCCAATGAGGCCTTTCAGAAAGGTTATAAGGCTCCATCAATTTCTCAACATACACATTTGTGTCATCTGCAGCTTGACTAAATAAAATATAAAGGGACGAATTGTAATATTTTACTGAGTGAATTGCGTTGCAAAACGATATTTACATTGCCATTATATGTCGATAAGCGTTCTTTCTCCTTTGAGATGAAAATATGACTGCGATCTAGATCAGTTTGATCGAAAGACGTTACAATAACGTCTTTGTTACAATAACCAAATGTATTTACATACCTCTTTTCTCCAGCTACGTAACAGACACTAAGGAGATTCCAACTTCCAGGGCTAATTCTGGAAACTATGCGATATATTTCGTAGGCGATAATTATCGTATGACTAATATGTCGCATACATAATATGGAAGACTCTTATTTCTATTCTCGAAATGTAATGAAAATTATAATGTGAACATTTTCGTATGAGATAATCCCACAGCGTTGCCAAGTTTAAAACAAATACTTCAACCAATTAGAATTCAGCTACACTGGAATTTGAAAACCTAATCTTATGCTAGATATAATATAAAGAGAGAATACGTTATTGAAATACTCATATTGACTCATATCAGCTTTAATTCATATCTCGGTAAGTAAATTAATAATATATTAGATTAAATTAAATGAAATTAATTAAGAAAATTAATAATATATTAGATTATCGCATTGACAATAAAAGATTGCGATAAGCAATCTACTATTAATTTGATTAATTTGATTTATTAATTTGATTAATTTGATGTATTAATTTGATTAATTTGATTTATTAGTTTGAATAATTTGATTTATTAATTTGATTAATTTGATTAATTTGATTTATTAATTTGATTAATTTGATTTATTAATTTGGTTAATTTGATTTATTAATTTGATTAATTTGATTTATTAATTTGATTAATTTGATTTATTAATTTGATTAATTTGATTTATTAATTTAATTAATTTGATTTATTAATTTGATTAATTTGATTAATTTGATTAATTTGATTAATTTGATTAATTTGATTAAATTTTTATAGCAGTTATTTTATAAAATTTCTTTTGACAGGTTAATCTATTATTAATTGTATGAAAATGAGTACCAAATTGAGATTAAGATATATAACTGCAGAACAGAAAGAAATTCTTATTTATAAAAATACATAAAGAATTACAGTCAGAAAAATTTTCGGCTACATTTACTGCAAAAGATGCACAAGGAATGTGGATGTCTCTTACCGAAGAATTACATAAAATCCCTAATGGAGCAGTAAAAGATTGGAAACAATGGAGAAAAGTAAGTAGATGAACATATTAAAAACTTAGTAACATGTAACATATGATATTTTCAAATGTTATACTAATATATAACTTTTCTGTAATTCAATTAATAGTATTTTATTACTTAATATAACATTTTTGTTATAGACTTGGCACGATCTTTGTTCAAAAACAAAAACAAAATATAGCCAAATAAAGAAGTACACAAAAGGAACAGGTGGTGGTCCTTCTATATCAAATTCGGAACAATTAACATGTACAGAAGAACATGTTTTGGAAACATTGAATCCAACAGTTATTAGTGGCCATGATGATGTTACAGAAACAGGAGTTTCATTTGTAAGTATTTCTTTGTTTTTACATATTTTTAATTGCACATACACACACACACACACACACACACACATAATATTAAAATATATTTTTATGTATAAGCGTTTGAAGATGTAGAATATTTAGACGAATATACACATTTATTACGGCCTGAATCTGGAAATTTGGAAGCTAGAAATATGAATACAAATTATAAAGAAGCTACAACAAGTAATATACACAATTCTTATACGGACAATAAAGCTAAGCTAATAGAAGATAGAAAGAATATAGAAATGGCTGGTAATAACAGAAGAAGATATAAAGATAAAGAAGTTGAGAATGTAGAAAATATGAATGAAATACATAATACACAAAATATAGAGCAATCACATAAGCAAAAACGAACAGTAGCAAGCGAAAGATTGAAGAGAACAATGGAATATACTAATAATTTAGTAGATCTGACAAAAGAAGACCAGCAGATGACGGAAAAATATTATAGAAAAAAGTTAAAATTATTGAAAAAAAATATATTAGTAAAAGAATATATTAGTAAAAGAAAGAATAGCAAATGCGTTAGAAAATATGCCTATGTTTCGTTCATAAAATATTAATTTTCTATGATTTTTCACTACTGTGATTGAACATTAATACTATGATTTTGAGAAATTTTTTTATTTCTTATTTATGTTTGTTGATTAATATAATTTTTAGTTTTTTAGACATGTGCAATTATAATAATTATTTTATAAGCATGAAGACTTCGAAACTGTAATAGATGGTATGATAGTAATGATAATATGATAATATGATAGTATAATAGTAAAAATATGTTATGTTAAGTGATTAAATATTATTAATTGCATTACAGAAAATTATACATTAATATAACATTTGAAAATATCAGTACAAATTTGCAGTACAAATTTCTACTATTTATTACTCTTTATCTTTATAATTGTATAAAGTATAATAATTCTGTGTTGTAACAATTCATTTTATATACGTTACCTGATGTTACCTAACGTTATAATGTTAACTGATGTTATCAAAGTTTTATTTATTTACAGATATATCATTACCTTGATATATCATTATTATGTCTATTACATTAGGTATATATTAATAAATAAAAATCATTTTTCAATGAAAATATATCTTTTATTATATTAAAGTGAACATATTTCGAATTAATTGCCTCTGAAGCTTTCTTCCTGCCACAAGCTCTGGATTAATCCAGTTTTGTTGTGCATTTTCATTTATATTGTTACGTCCTAGAAGAGGAGTGCAACTTTTCGTTCGCGAGTAAGGCGAACCTCGTTTGTACACGCGTATCAGTGAACGGGTCAGGGTCCCTTTACTCGAGCACCGACGTACGACGAGCGGTCCGTTTTTCGATCAGGGATGCGAATCCCTTTACCGGGGATAGGACCATGAGTTGACTGTTGGAAGGGTGGGTGTGATTTTGAAATCAATTGGAAAAAAGAATGAAATATTACAATATATAAACAGATTTATTAAAATGAGTAAGATAACAAAATGATATATGGCGCGGCTTAAAATATAACAATAAAATGGTATTACGGCGCGGTTTATGACAATTTAATTGAATGATGGTGTGTGTATATATGTGTGTGTGTGTGTGTGGATTAGAAGAAGAAGGAATGGAAAGAGAAAGAATAGGAATAGGAAGTTAATCAGGTGAAGGGGAACGAGAGTGGTATGGCGAATTTAAAAGAGTGGACAGTTCAGAAAAAGAGACGGGAGAATATGAGATTGAAGGGGTAGAAGGAGTGGATGCGCGTGGGGGAGACGAGAGAGGACTAATAGGTAGACGTCGGAGTAGAAAAGGGGGTAGGAGTGTCGGGTCTGGGTGAAAGTCTGTTTCAAGTGAAATATTTATAATGGAACGGAGATATTGCAAATGATGTTCGAATTCATATAGATCTCTAGTCTCGTATACCATCTCAAAGAAACGAAGGACTTGTTGGATGGATACCACTGAATGACGATAATGGCCCACTAAAACCGGATTTCAAAACGAGGGTGGAATAAATAAAATAGAAGTAGGAAAGGTGGAAGTAAAGAAAATGAAACTTACTGTGTAACTACTTGATTACTGGAATGCGAGAAATGCACAAAATGACAGATTGATTGGTGGCTCCTGCTTGGTTGGTTGGGATGGGTTGTGCGACTCCCTTCTAATTATCCCTTCTGATTATGGCACAATAGCACTGATTCTAGATTTTAATTTTTCTGTTTCAAAAAATAGGAAAGAGGACGCGTTTTTGCAAGTCTGACTTCTAGAAGCTGAATGAATGTATCTGATTTTTTTCTGTCTCTCCTAGTAGTAGTAGTAGTAGTAGTAGTAGTAGTAGTCGTAGTAGTAGTCGTAGTGTCGCGGAGGCGGATTACCGCGGTTTTTATATCAATGATCGGAGGCAGAAGCTATCAGGGTGGGTAGAGAGATGGCCTTTGGGGAAGAGGTGAATTGGTCTTAGTGGGAAAAAGTCTCAGCCATTAGAAATTAAGGATGAAGTTAAAAGACATCATGGGAGGAGACGGTTAGTTTTTGGAGATATGAATATGGAAGGGCTAAAGGGTGGAGCGTGGGTGTCTCATAGTTTTAGGTGGATATGATATGATTGGCTGAATGGATTAGGCGCGACAAGCGTGGAGGTGGTGGATTCTTCAGATAGAGAAATGTATACAAGTGGCCGGCTAGAAAAATCAAAATGCCGTAAATCAAGGGTTGAGATAAGAGTTTATAACCATCGGTGAAGTAGGCTTTGTTGGTTGACTGATAGGGCACATATGGTTTTGGATTGGGAAGATGTAAGTTTCAAGTTTTAGAGCAGGAATGCTCTAAGTTGCTTTGTTTCACTGAAGGTTTGTTAGCGCGGAGTTTCAAATTTTTATTTATGCTAGGACGACGGACACACTTGGCGAACACTACCCAGATATAAACTTTAAACGAAGACGTAGATTTTTACAACAGGGCACTGTTTCCTGTTATGGAATTTTCCCGAATCGCCTTTCATTTGGCGCGACGGCTGTTCGCCAGATGGGTCTGTTTCCTAATTTATATTTATATATGTATATATTCCTTTTATAGTTATATTAGGAGAATATAAATCCGCGAGAGGAAAGAATTTTTGCTAATTAAATCTACAGGACGTAACAATATCATTATTAATATTTATTTCTAAATCAATATTGTAATCTATCTCCTCTGCAGGCGGCCTTGGTACTTTTTCTTCAATACACATATTGTGCAATACTACACAAGCATTAACTATACGTGATGCTACGTCTAGTTTGTAATGTAAGATTCTATGTTTTAATAAACATCGAAAACGCATCTTTAATAAACCATTCGTTCTATCTATCAGAGATCGAATTCGTCTGTGTGCAACATTATATCGATCTTCGGGAGATCTTTGTGCAGCATTTATAACAGGTATCAATAACCATGGCCTCAATGCATATCCAGAATCACCTGCAACGTGAAACAAATGATCCAAGTGTAAAGCATATTTCGTAACTATAAATATAACATAAATTCTATAACTAATATTATAAAATGTACTGTACATGACTAACAAATTTATATTTTAAAATCAGGTTATAATTGTTCAATATAACTATAAAAGTATATCAATCATATTATAATCAATTTACTTCGAAAAAGATGCTTCTAGCTTTCAATTTAATAAAATTGTAACAAGGATGTTAATATTGTTATTTTAAAGAAAATCATTCAATTCAGATTATAGATGGAAAAATTTCTAATAAATTTAGACAAAACATGATTTTGATATTTATATAAAAAGATTGCGCACTTCATTGTTTATTTCGTTATATTGGGTGCATCCAAAAGCATGAGCGCTCACTAAGCGCTCGGTAAACTCTTGTATTTGATTGACATATTTTTTTTTAGATCTACTAATCAGATGTGAAAGCTCACTGAGCTTCAATGAGCAGTCATTCTTCTAGATGCACTCAATTATTACGCCATCTAATAAAAAATCATTATCAATAAAACAGTTAAGATGTTCAAATTATTTTATCAGTCGTTTCTACCGAAAATTGTAAACAAAAATATATTTATATTTAAATATGTATATATATATATATATTGTATATTTAAATACGTATTATATTTACCCAAAAGATAAAAAGTGTGTCCTCGGTTGTGTATTTCTTTCAAAATTGGTAAAAAGTTACAATTATTCCAGATATACCATGGTAACTGTTGTGTGTACTTCCTGGATATTTAGCATTTACATGGATTATTTTTAAATCACTGTCACATATCTTAAAAAATACATGCAATCATAAATAAATATATAGGGCATCTGACAATAAATTAAACAACGTTCGTGTGTATACGTGTTGACGTGTGTATTGATTATATACCTTCTCAGCAAACACAATGTTATATGTAATATATATGTTACTTGTAATTTCCTATTCAACAATGTAATTGTTATTTAACGCGTGTGTATAGTAGAATAGGGAATTACAACTAACAACGTTATATGTAACATTATGTTTGCTCATGTGCGCTCAAGGATCACCATCAAAAAACGTGCGCTCAAATCTCCATCAAAAAACGTCTTAAGAATGTTCTAGAGACATTCTTACGACATACAACGTCTTTGAAACGTTTCTCTGATCTTTATGTTGACTGCACGCATGCGTGCACGCACGCACGCATGCACGCACGCACGCACGCACGCACGCACGTACATATATATGTATATATTGGCACGAGCTTCACCATTTAATATTAACAATTTATGTAAACTAAAATTAATTTTATATTAACAACTTATTTATATGTATTATTTATATGTATATTGCATATATTATTCATATATTGTTTTATATTTATATATTAATAACTTACCAGTTGTACATTAAGGGAATGATAACCTTTCCTATTCACATAAATATGTTCCGGAAATTGCGGATGATATTTAGGAGGTGCAATTATTGATACATGAGTACAATCTATGCACCCTATAATTCCGGGAAAATGATATTTTTCCCAAAATCTGTATGAAATAATTAATTATTTAATAAATTTACTTATAAACACATCAATTAATATAACTAATTGGATTTTTCTACAGAAAAAATATAATATATACAAAATGTCTCACGTGAGACATAAAATATTGGTATGCAAATTAAGCACATGAAACAAAATCATTTTGTAAATAACTACATAAAATCTGGAGATACTAATGAAAAAACATTAACAAACCAATGTGCACAATCTGATAAGATGACTTTTCAACTTAAGTTTCTTTCAAATAATTTGAACATATTGACAACTTTTTGAAAACGGCAAGCAATGCGTATTAGGACAATCTTATGTTATATTGAACAATCTTATGATATACATTTATACTGCCTAGCATTGCATTATCGCCATACCAATATTGATATAGATATTGTCAATACATTCAAACATCTTATATGAAACTTCAGTTATACAATTTCTTCTATTATATTGCATGTATTAATTCGCTAATATTTTTTTATTAATATCTCGGAATATTATGTGGTCTTTATATAACGATAAAAAATTCTTTGTTTGATATGTTCCATCTACATATAGTTCCAGATAGCACAAATCTTCAAAGAACGTTCTAAAGACATCTTTAGAATATTCTTATATCCTAAGAACGTTCTAAGGATGTTCTTTGAATATTTTGTGCTATTTAGGATGTTGCCGTGTCCTGTGTTAGATACCTTGCCTCATTCCTACACTCTTCCATTCGCTCCCTCCCTCTCACTCTCCATTCCTTTCCTTTCATACCTTGACCTCCGTTTCCGCCGCTCTTTCTATCTCTTTTTCCTCTCCCTCACCCTCCTCTTTCCACCACTTCTCCACCTCCTACATCCACCCCTCCCCTCCCAGCATCTCTTTCTCCACCTCCTGCCACCCCTCTCTTTCCCCCCATCTTGTACACTCCTCCCATATGTGCTTCCACGTCTCCTTCCTTCTTCCACACATCCTGCAACTCCTCTTTTCCTCTTCCTTCCAATATCTTCCTCCCCTCAACTCACATCCCAACCTAAACCTCGCTATCCTCCTCCATCTATTTTCCTCCCATCCGTTCTTTAAATATTCCGGTATTCCTTTTCCCTTCACCCTTCCATACTCCTCATTGACCCTCGACTCCCTTATCTTTTCCCACCTTCCCTCCTCCTGTCTTCTCCTTTCTCTACTCATTATTTCCTCTCCCCTTATCCCCTCTCCTTTTTCCCTTAACTCTTCCATCCTATCAATTTTCCACCCTCTGTCCTCGAAATACTTTTTCCTCTCCTTTTCCCATCCCCCCACCTCTTTCCCTCTTCTTGCCCTACCTCTCATCTCCATCCAACACCTTCTTGCTATTTCCCCTCCCTTTCCCTCCTCCAGCCTTCTCTCATACCCCCACGCTCTTATTCCCGCTCTGCTCCTCATTATTCCCTCTGCATTTCCTCTTTTACCATGTACCCCGGCGTCCATCTTTCTACTCCCAATACCCATCTCAAATACCTCTCCTGTAGTTCCTCTACCTTCCTCCTCTCTTTCCACCCCCAAATCTCCACCCCATAGCTTATCACCGGTCACACCAGCTTATCAAACAGCCATATCCTCTTTCCCCAGTCCTTTCCAAATCTCCTTTTTCCCAATCCCCATACTTGCCCCATTACTCTCGCTCCCTTCTTCATTCTATCCCTTACCTGTGCCTCCTGACCTCCATTCCCCATCACATATCCTAAATACTTGTATTCCTTCACCTCCTCTATTCTCTTCCCTTTCCATCTCCATTCCACCTTCCTCCATCTCCCCCCACGCTTCCTACACCTCATTACCTTTGTCTTCTCTATATTTACTTCTAACCCCTTCCCTTCAAAGTATCCTTCCAATCTTGCCATCATTCCCTTCATCCCCTCCTCATCTTCTGCCAAAATTGCCAAGTCGTCTGCGTATGCCAACGTGTACACCTTCCCTTCCCCCAGTCTCACCCCCCCATCCCCCTCTCTCCAGCTCCTAATCTATATCCGCTATTAACAATGTGAATAACATCGGGCTCAGCGGACACCCTTGTCTCAATCCCCTTCCTGTCCAAAAGCTCCCTCCTTCTCTCCCCCCTACTCTCACTCTATTCTTTACCTCTCCCAACACCTCTTCAAATCTCCTAATCAGCCCTTCCCTTATTCCCCTTCTCCCTCATCATCCTCCCCAACACCTCCCTATTCACCGAATCAAATGCTGCCTTTAAGTCGACAAATAGCATCATCATCCTTTTTTGCCTCCTCTCCACCTGCCTATTTATTAAGTAATTTAGTGCATAAATATTGTCCACTGTCCCCCTTCCCCTTCTGAACCCCGCCTGACTCTCCGGTATTATTTTTTTCCTCTCCACCTCCTCTCTCAACCTCTCCGCTAGTACCGCTGCATACACCTTATACGCCGTCTGCGTTAACGTTACCCCTCTATACTCCTCCACTCTCTCCCCCTCTCCCTTCTTCCTGATTGGCACTACCACTCCCTCACTCCATTCCTCCGGCCAACCCTCCCCCTTCCATACCCTATCACATATTTCCCTCAACCTTTTACTCACCTCCTGCCCCCATATTTCCACACCTCGTTTGGTATCCCATCTCTTCTTGCTGCCTTTCCCTCCTTCAGACCTTTTACCGCCCTCCTTAGCTCCTCCTGCTCAAGCCCTTCTTCCCCATCATCTTCCCCTCCCCTATTCACCTCCCTCTTTATCTTTCCCTCCACTTCCCCTAAAATTTTCCTAAAATAGTCCTCCCATTCTTTCATTTCTATCCTCTCCTCCACATCCCTCCTCCTCCTCTTTTCTCTTATTAACATCTCCCAAATCTATTGTTCCGTCCTCACCCCCTCTAGCTCCTTCACCCACCTCTCTCCTTGCTCCCTCTTCATCTCCTCACATATCTTCTTATATTTTAGTCTCTCTTTCCTATATTCTTATCCATCTCCTCCCCTCTTCCTCCAATCCCTTAGCTCTCCCCTCAATCTCCTCTTCGCCTCTCTACATTGCTCATCCCACCATCCCCTCCCCTCCTTCCTTTTCTCTTTCCCTTTCATCTCTCTCAACGTTCTTCTTATTTCATCCTCTAACCTCCTCCATTCTTCTTGTCCTCTCCCCTACTTTCTCTCCCCTCTCCTAAATTGGTCCCCGAACTCTTCTAGTTCCTCCCTTTTCCACCACCTTCTGTCCCCCCTCCATCTCTTCCTTACTCCTCTCTTCTCCCTTCTTCCCCTTCCTCCTCTTATCCATACTACTACCGGCTGGTGATCCGACTCCACTCTTTCTCCCACCTCCATTCTCTCCACCCTCTTCATTGTCTATCCGTTTCTCAACACATAGTCTATTATCGACGCTGCCCTCCTCCTACGTACGTCCACTCCCCCTTCTCATCCCACTTCGTATTCCCATTTAGAATCTACCATCCTCTTTCTCCTAAAAATTCATATAGCTTCCTACCATTCCTACATATTTTCCCATCCTTGAAGTTCCTGCTCCCCTCTTCCCCTCTCTCCTCTTCCCTCCCTCCCACCACTTCTCCTCCTTCTCTTCCTGTCCTTGCGTTCCAATCCCCCCAACTATCGTTCTCCCTTTTTCCCCTCTTTTCTCTACCCACTTCTTCATCCGCTCCAATTTTACCTCCATATCCCCATTTACGTATACCCCTATTACTCTCCACCATTCCTCTGCCATTCTTACCTTCCTCACCATCATCATCCCCTTCACCTCTTCCTCCTCCTCCTTCCTCGTCTCCATCCCTTCCCTTATTTCCATCACCATTCCCCCTATCGCCCTCCCCTTCCTACTCCTTCTCTTCGCTCCCTGACATTCCCATTTATATCCTTTCGGCAACTCCTTTCTCACTCTTCCCCATCCCCTCTCATCTAACCACGTCTCCATTAGTACCATTACGTCCCACTCTTTCAGTCCTTCCCAAAATTCCCTATCTTTATTCCCCAGCCCCGCTACGTTCCAAAAAGCCACCTTATATGCCTCCTCCCTCCTTCCCTCCTCTCCTCTCCTTCCCTTCTCCCCTCTCCTTCCCTTCTCCTTCCCCACTCGCCCCCCAACCTCCTCCTTCTCTTCACCTCACCCTCCTTCAGTTTCCCTTCGTCTCCCACCACTTTTCCCCCACCTCATCCCATCTCTTCATCTTCCCATCCACCCACATCTTCATATATCCTACTTGTACCTTTTTCCCCTTTCTTCTCTCTGCCTCCGCCTCACCTTCTATCCTCCACTTCGTCCTTCTCTCCTCCCTCGTTAAATCGTCCTCTATCCCTTCCTTCCTCCCTCTCAATTTCTTCTTCGCCTCCATCGCCTTCCTTTTTTCCTCCATACTACCTAACTTTACCAATACCGTCCCCTCCCCTTCTCTTTGCCCTTCCCCCAGTCTCCTCACCTCCTTCATATCTACCTCCAGTTCCATTCTCTTCCATATTTCCTTAACACCCTCCTCCACCCCTTTCTCCCCCATTTCTACCTCCCTCACCACCACATTTTTTCTCCTTTCCTCCCTCTCCTTTTTATCCATCCTTATCTACAACTCTCTAATCCTTCTTCCTCCCTCCTCCCCTATTTCTCCCTCCTTCCTCCTCTCCCTCTCTCGCTTCTCCCATCCCTTCATCCTTTCCTCTATCTTCTTGATTTTTTTCCTCCCTCTGCTTCCTCTCTCTCCTCCATTCCTCCCATTCCTTCCTCCTCTCTTCCCTCTCCTTTCTCAATTCCTCCCTTAGTTCCCTATTCTCTCTCTCCCTCTTCTCTCCCTCCCTCTTAACTTCCTCTTTATACCCTCTCACTTCTTCCATCAGTCTTCATACCATTTCCTTTATCTCCTCCTCCCTCCTCCATCCTCCTCTCTCCCTTTCCTTCTCCTCCTCCTCTACTTTCCCTCTTCTTTCTTCCCTATCCCCTTCTAGATGCCTTCCTATCTTCACATTCCTCTTCTCTTTCCTCCCCTCCTCCTCCTCTTCCTCCCCCTCCCTTATCTTCCTTTTCCCTTCCCACATCATCTCTATAAAACTCCCCACACTTCCTATACTGCTCGTGCTGTCTCTCCTCAGCCTTTCCGCATTCGTCAATCTCCCTCTCCTTTCCCTCCCCTCCTCTCCTCTATACCCTCCTTCCCTCCTTTTCCTCCTTCCTCCATCCTCTTTCTCACTCCTTCCTCCCCTTCTTCACCTTACCTCCTTTCGGATTTCCCGCAACTCTCTCCTAATTCCCGTCTCTTCCACCAGTTCGCATCACCTCTCTCTTCCTCCTGCCTCCCTCCTCCGTTCCCTCTCTCCCCGTTTCCTAACCTCAATATCCTGCTCCGCCCTTTCACTCCTCCACCCTCCTTCCTCCGCTACTCCCCCCTCCTGCTCTTTCTCACCATCCACCTTACTCCCTCCCGCTATCTCCCGCACCCTTCCCTTCTCCTCCACTCTCACTACTTCCTACTAATAACCTTTCCCTATTCTCTCCCTGTCACTCACTAATCCCACTCACTCGCCGGAAACGGAAGTCCTTGTGTGGTTACATTCAATGCTGATATTCGTCAGGTTCATTTATATATTCTGATACAACATCTATTATATTTTCAGTTATCCTTTTATTTACTCTATATAACCGAATAAAATCTTTATTAGATAGGTCAAATGGATCATTTCTAACATGAAATAATCGTCGTCTTTCCATCGCTCTTTGTTCGACTTCTTCAAGAAGACGAGCTGCTCCTATATAAATTAAATTATTTTGCATTATAATTCCCACACAAACTGCAAAAATAAATTATACAGTTGTTACAAATTTTGTAGATAAAATGCACGCAATTTAATGACATACTTTTTTCCTTCTTCCCTCCGTCAGAATTCTTCAATTCACACTAATTAGCTCCCTATTATGACATAAATTTCTTCCAAACTTCGAAGACAATGATAATTGGATTTGTGACACATTCTTTATTGTAACTATTAGTTTTTTACCTAAATTTCGTATGCGATATTCATTTTCGCATGGTCGGACTCATTCGATACTAAACGTTCGATATTTATCGTATACGAGTGTCTCATGAAAATTCGAGAATACAAATTTATTGAGAAATGTGATATTCTAGTAACATTCATAAAATATCGTATGCGATATTTTTCGAGAATCAGGGCCCTGCTTCCAACTAGAGAGCCTCAAAGGGAGAGAGTGGCAAACTGATCACGTGACCAGGTCTCTGCTGATTCGATGGAGGCACAAGGTCTTCTTCATCAATTAGAATATTGATATAGCATGACAACAAGCTGGTTTTACAATGAGTCATAGAGTTAAAACCGACTTTAACCCTAACTAGTCTAACATTTGATGATTTAAGCCGTAAGCTTTAAAAATTGAATAATCGCAGTCAAGTTTTTTTGTAACATCTATCAACGAATAGAGGTTAAAAGAGAAGTTAAAAAGAGGAGGTTAAAGCGTTTAGCGTCGCATAGGACATTCGTTCACGGATATTCAATTGTTACTGCAAATTAATATCTTTGCAATATAGCTGCAATATTGCAGAAATAATATTGCACAATATTGTTTTTGCAATTTTGCTGTAATATTGCACTGCAATATGCAATTTTGCAATGTTACAACAATGTTGCTGCAGCTTCTGTGCTGTATGGGTTAATTAAAAAACAATATGTCAAAATTTAAATTAATATACACATTCTGATTTATGACAAAATCTATTGTAACGTTTTTATTGTAAATTAAAATCAAAACATATCATCTTGTATAATTATGCTCTGTGGTCTCGTCCGGATGGATATTGTAGTAGTGTCATCTGTACACGCACTCCTCAACAGTTCATCTTCCAGCTAGAGCGAAAAGGAAGCGCGCGCGCCACCGTTCTCTCGCGCGCTCGCGCAGGACCATCTCATTGTGTTTCTGTTGCGCGCAACTCACAGTTCGTTGTTTTTTGTGTGCTGTGTATATTGAGTTTTTTCATCATCCGCTCTTTTCCAGGGTGGTCTCCAGGATGTCTAAGCATAGGAGCCATCGTTCCCGAAAGCGTCGGCATAGTTCTCATGATAGATCGCGTGAACGAGACCTCGGCAGTCGCTCACGCGATTTGGAGGTTAGGTCGCTCATTTCCTCGCGCGATGCTTCTCAATCGTCGCGGGCAGGCCTCACCACTATACTGCAAGATATTTTTTTTGGCCTTTATGAAGACCCAACGGGCTTCCGCTTCTCTGCCTGCCGACGACGTCCGGTCCGTTCCCGTTTCTGTGGGGTAAGACGCTAATCCAACCCTGGCAGACGATATTCTCATCGCCATTCCAGAGGACTAGCAGGCAGATGAGCACCTGGTTCTTGAGAACCGGGGCGGCGTACCAGGTGCGTTGCCTTCGTTACCCGAAGGCACGTATCCGATTGCTGTATCTGACCATGTCTTTTCGCGGGCCAGCCCCCGCTAGCCACCGTCTCCGTCGCCGAGTTTTCTCCACTCTCTTTGGAGCTAAACGACTCCGAGAAGGAGAATACGTCGTAGTTGGCGAATGAGCTTTTCAGCTCCCCTCCTGCCGTGGCTGAATCTTCGTGGGATTCACTCATCCTCGCTTCTACTTGCAGCGAGGTTCACTCCGGCCTGAAGGAGAATACTCGCATGGCTTTACTGTCCAAGTACCAGCTTCAATTGCAGTTCAAGGCGAATTCCTGCAGCTAGATCGCCCCAAGCTCAACCAGGACCTTGTTTTCAGCACTTGGAAAACGCATATGTGTTCTGAAACGAGACTAATACCAGGCACGAGAACAATAGCAGGTTGGTGCTCGTCTTAACGCGATTAGCTTAGGGTTTTCTAACCTTCTACGCCATTTTTGCGGCCTATCGCTAGATGCTCCTGTAAAGGATGTCCTCGCAAAATAGTGGAGGTGACTCATCTTTTGGCGGATCACCGATTCCGCCTCTCATTGGTCAGGCAAGTTTTTTCTTTATCAAACCGTGCCTCACTTTTGTCGGCAAATCAGCTGTTGACTACCCGGTTATTGACGAGTGGCTGATTGGCCACTCGTCATTCGCCGAACACCTCAGGTCTACGCAAGCCTGCAAGAAAGCGGAACGGGACCTCTCGAAGCCGCCGATGAACCCCCGACGACGGCTACTCACCATCCTTCTCAGCCGCCTCCAGCACGTTAGGGAAATTTGCGAGCCCCTGCTCCACGGGTAATAACTGCGGTTCGCAGATCAGGGGCCGTGTCGAAGGTGAAGCGCTCCCGGGATTTCTTCGCCCTCGCTTCCACTCCCGGTCTCGCCGTTGATGGATGTAAGAACTGCGAGCCGATTGGCCGTTTTTTGGTCTACATAAAAGGAGGTGACCAACGACCCAGAAATCCTGGGGTCGTGTGTGGATACGATATCCCGTTCATATCCCCATCACCGCCTTGGGTATTCTTATCGGAACTTATTTTTTCTCCGACTGTGGTGGCTTGCGATGCAAAAATTTCGCGTCTACTCTCCAAAGTTAGGTTCCGCGATGTAGCGGTTATCACGTCTGCTTTACATGCAGAGGATCGCTAGTTCGATCCCGGCCGGAATCACAAGGGAGCTGTAGTTATCACCTCTCCTCCCCCATCGACCAGTTCTTATCGAGCTTTTTTCTCGTCAAGAAAACGTCGGGAGGTATGAGCTTTATACTAAACCTCAAACAATTATATACTTACCTGTCGCCGCCATATTTTCATTTAGAAGAGGCATATCTCTTACAAGTAACACTACCCAACTGATACTCACCGATTTGAATGAAACTTTACATACTTATTAAACACCGAAAAATATTAAATACGTGTTTTTTTGTTTCGGCTAAATACGCTTTTTAGGGGTAGAAAGCACCCCTCAACCCCTGGAGGTGGAAACAGTTATGGTTAATTATTTCTGAAACGATACATTTTCTAAAAAAAGTGCTTAGGACCAAAGTTGTATAGTTCAAAGTGATGCACTTGATGGCGACCTTGAAATTGACCTTGAGGTAGATTAGATTTCAAGGTCAATTAAATTTGGAAATAATTAGCCGTTGCCGGACTTTGACCACATCCTGTATCTATAATCAATAATTTTATGCATTGACTAAATCTGTCTTCAGAATTGATTTGTTGCGATATTTTCCTAAAAAAAGAAAAAAACCTGATGTAATGGGAAAATAGGCGCAAATTTATAGAAAAAATAAGGAGAAAAGTTTTGTAAGTAACTTCAGAATAGAAGTAAAGATGAGAAAACATAAAATGTCACTCTAATTGTAAGTTAAATATTACCTTCATGCTATATTAGAAATTTTTTAATCTTTTAAAATTTTTATTGCTACTCTGGAGTTATCCACAATACCTTTTACTCTTTATTTTGTATTAGGATTTCATTCGGACATGATCAATTATTATTTTCCCGACTGTCGTTGAGCAAGCATTTTCCAAAATTACTTGATCACTTATTCTTGATCACTTATTTGCTATGAGCTATCTTGCTCGTGAATTTCGTTCGAATCAACCATCATTTTCACATCTGTACTTGGGCGAGTGTTCATTGTTTATAGTTTTACATTAATTGTTCTTGCGACTGTTGTTTCTTGTGAATGTTTTCAAAATTCTTTCGGAAAATATTTACTGCAAGTACTTTTCCATCATTTGTTCTAACGACTATTTTTTTGTGTTAAAATCTAGGCTTATACAATCATAAACTCTGCTTTCTATGAATTTACTTTGAATCTCTGTTATAATATTATTAAAGCATTGTTAATCTGTAAAATTTCATAATGTCATTAAACTCAAAAAATATTTAAAAGTTATTATGCCTCACTTTCGAGGACCCAGTGTACAATATAGAATCTAAAATAACAGATGAAGAAAGATCAATCGCTTCTCAACTTGCAGATTTGACAAAAGATGCTATCAATTTTGATATATTTAAAAGAACTTATGATACTTTGAACTGTACTGATGCTAGTGTGATTCCTGATGTTGTTTTAGTTGAAGACAATTCAGAAGATGTTTCGGAAGTTGTGCAAGACGATACAAAATTCAGAGAAATTGTAGACATTGATTATAAGAAGAGAGTAATTTAATTTTGGCGATCTGGACAAAAGAAAAGAAGGAATATAGAATCAGTTAAAAACCGATTTAAGAAAGTTATAAATGTAACACAATTGTACCGATGGGAAGCACAAGTTGCTGAGGATGGGTCAAGGACTAATAAATTGTTATATATCTCTCAATACGTTCTAGAACAATTTAACAGTGCATCTGATCGAAATCTACCCATTCACGATTTAGATTTACAGAGATGGGCCCTGAAAGCAAAAGAGGTAGTTCATTTGCCTTCTCAATTATTATACGGCTTCATCAAAATGGATACACAACTTTAAAATACAACATGGTATTATTTCAATCAAAATAAATAAATTTGTGACACAAGCGCATATTTTAAATAAAGCAGAACGATTGGAACAATCTTCCAATTATGTGAGTCAAGTTAAACTAGAGATAGGCTTGCTAGGAACAGCAAACGTTTACAATTCAGATCATTCAATTTGGAAACACATGCTGGTCGTACATTAGTCTCAAAGGGTTCTTTGAAAGTAGAGTGTCTTGCTCAATTTTTGAATTCCTTGACTCACAGTTACACAATACAACCTTTAATATCTGCCGATGGTATCTTGAAATCCCTCTTATTAATAGTTCTGCAAGAAACAAATGGCCGTTTCGGACTGATAATACAGAAGTCAATGTACAAAGCAGATAATATCCTCGTTTTCGCTGCAAAATCTGGAAAATTGACATCCGACATTGTTATTAAATGGTTTGAAGATGTCTTCTTGCCTAATGCTGGCAAGAAGTCTATTTTGTGTTTGGACTCTCGGTCAGGACAAACAAAAAAAAGAAATTTGAAAATATAAACAAGGGTAATAAAGAAGTAAAAATCCTTACAATTCCTGCAGGAACAACTGACTTCACTCAACCATTGGATGTCTACGTATTCAGACAGTGGAAAAACTTCTTGAAACAATTTTCGGACTTAATTCTCTTATACAACTATGATATTAACCTACATTTAAGGAATAACATTCTCAAAATTCAATTATTAATCCACAATCAATTCTCATCACCCCGATTCCAAAACATGATTAAATATGGCTGAATTATATGAATATGGGTGAAAAAGTATACATATTGAAGAAAAACCAAATAGATGTGAAACACCTGTCGATTTCTGTTTAAAGAATTGCGGAACAGTCTGCAAAATCTGCAATAACATTGCATTAATAAAATGTGCGTGGTGTACTAGCTCTCTGTGTATGGAGCATTTTTTTGCGAAAGAAGATAAAGCTATTCCTCATTATTGCCATGAATATAAAGAATAATGCCAATTATCATGGAATTTATACTCATAGACTATGAAAAGAAATTATGAAATCTTGCCTTCACTGGCTGGATTTCACTCACATCTTGCCTTCACTGGCTGGATCTCGACCATATCTTGCCTTCACTGGCTAGATCTCGGCCATATCTTGCCTTTACTGGCTGGATCTCGATCACATCTTACCTTATTTGAATGAATAATTAACTTTCAATTCTTTTATTGATCGAATTATTGACTGATCTTGCCTTAATTGGTTGGATCAATGAACAATTTTAAATTGCACAGGCTTGTTTTATTTACAAACCACCTACGTTCTGAATGTAAAATTTTACGCTCAATCGATTCTCGGGATGAAAAGTAAACTTCTCCCTTTGAAAAACATGAAATGATTTTCAAATGACCTTGAAAATCTACCTCAAGGTCGATTTCAAGGTCGCCATCAAGTGCATCACTTTGAACTCTACAACTTTGGTCCTAAGCACATTTTTCAGAAAATGTATCGTTTCAGAAATAATTAGCCATAACTGTTTCCACCTCCAGGGGTTGAGGAGTGTTTTCTACCCCTAAAAAGCGTATTTAGCCGAAACAAAAAAACACGTATTTAATATTTTTCGGTGTTTAATAAGTATGTTAAGTTTCATTCAAATCGGTGAGTATCAGTTGGGTAGTGTTACTTGTTAGTGCTCATTACGGCTCACTGTCGCCGTTCTCTGCGCTTCCAGTGGCGTTCGATTACTTACGAATTTACCGCATTGCTTTTTGGACATGGCGCCATATATTTTCACCATACTCTTACGCTCGTCATGGCCCGTTTACGCGACCAAGGTTTTTTGCTCGATTTTTTATTTTTAATTATGAGAAATTTCAACTAGTATCCGCACAACATTGCCACTATCTTTTCGATTTTGCCACTATCTTTTCGATTTTGCCACGAAATCCCGCTGCCGTATACGGGATTTCGCGAGCATGATAGGCTCTCTTGTATCTGTCTATCCGGCGGTGGAATATGGTCTCTTATACATCGAGGGTCTCGAGCGTGGAAAGTTTCTCGCCTTAGCGCGTTCTAGTGGCAGTTATGTGACTACAACGCGACTTCCGATAGTGGTTTTTTCTATTTTTTCTAACCCCCGTCAGGCTAAAACCATACGTTCCAGTCGCTGCCCGCGAAATTTATTCGGACACCACACTCTCTCTCTCTCTCTCTCTCTCTCTCTCTCTCTCTCTCTCTCTCTCTCAGGCTGGAGGGGGGGGCATCGTGTGGATCGTGTCATACCCGTGATTGGTGGTCGGCGTCTAAAGGGGACCATGAAAGAAGGAGGGCATACTAGGTGGCGAAAGGACGCCATGCGTTCGGGACTTGCATCTTATTTTCGTTCCGAAGAGGAAAAAATGTCGAAAGCGCAGTGGTCGCTGGACCGGGAGCCCTTTCGCTTGCCGGGCGGCTGCTCTGGGCCGCTGAGCTTCCTGACGTTCCGCGCTCACGACATTCTCCTCTTCCTAGATAACGTTAAGAGATGTCTGAAGAGTCCCGTCATATAAATTTTCTTAAATTCAAAGCTGTTTTTTTATGCTTTACATTACTTTGCTGCAGATCTTCGAAACTGCGACATTCTCCCCAGCGTCGACAATACTACGGCCATTGTCTGTATCAACCGACCTGGTGCGAAGACTGTAATGTTTTCATCTTTGCTTTCTATGCCTCTATTCATAATACCGTCACAGATAGCAAATCATGAGCCGCCAACTTAGACACTGAATGGTCATTGTCGCACACCGCTTTTTCGAAGATCTTGACTACATTTGGAGCATTTGACGTAGACCTGTTTACATTTATTATCAATGCAAAATGCTACGCCTCTTACGTCTCTTGGTTTTTCCCGACCATAGCTCTGTGGCGGTGAACGCGTTTACACTCTCCTGGGCAGATATACTATTTTTCGCCTTTCTCCATTCATTCTTTTACCGCGCATTCTTCGTAAAATTATTAACGACAGCATAGAGGTGGTCGTCGTCGCCTCTTCATGGCCATCTCAAGCGCGGTTTCCCCTATTCAGTCGTCTTTTTGTGAGGACGCCTCTCATCCTTATGCCATCTCCTGATTTGCTTTCTTCTCCTTTTCAGGGATCGTCATCCGGCTTGGTGGACGTTTTTCCCTGGTGGTCGGGCTTATCCGGCTAGTTTTCCTTGACCGCCAGGTACTACCTAGTGCAGAGACTACTGTCGCTTAACTCAGGGACACTACGGTCCGTCAGTATTCTCGCCTTCTTCGAGACTGGTCGTTTTTATTGTCACTTTTCGAGCATCCCTCTGTTCTTACCAACTCCGGAACAATTTCTAAATTTTCTCGCTCACGAATTCACGCGTGTCCGTTCGTATTCGACATTCAATACAATTCGTAGCGCCGTCTCTCTCACACATAGCGAGATTGATATCCATGCGCTTGTTAAGCGTGGTTTCGTGGGGGGGGGGTGCTCAGGCCTCTCTATCCTCGCTGCGATTTGGTCTGGGATCCAGAACCTATTATTACTTACTTCGCTACTATGTATCCGTACTTCTCCTGTCTCTCTTATCCAGAAAGTTGGTCTTGCGCCTAGCTCTTGGCACAAGTCAGCGTGCGCACACACTCGCCTCATTCCGTTTTTCTCAGACAATCTTTCAGACAAACTTACTATAAAAATCCCGGAGCGCCTCAGGACTTCTGCGCCCGGAAGTTCTCAGCCTTTCTTTCCTCTTTTCATCCGTTCCCGGATAACACGAGTTTAGGTAATTACTCCTTAGTTAAGCATTATTTAGAAGTTACTCACAATCTGTGTAATTCCTCGGGCGATTCCCTTTTTATTCTTATGTATGTTCGCATCGCGCCGTCGGCACGCAAACAATTAGTCGCTGGCTGCGAACAAGCCTTAGAGAATGCGGTGTTAGCACTGATTTGTTCACACCGCATAGTACCCGTCATGCATCCACCTCATTGGTGGCACGGAAGGGAGTAGCTTTAAACTTAAGCAAACATGCGGCCGATTGGTCAGACTCCTCCCAAATTTTCGCTCGTTTTTTATAATCGTCCTATCCTCCACCCTGAGGATTTTACGAACTCCGTCCTTCACGCTTAAGCTCACGTTTTTCCTTGCAGTTTAATACACTTCGGTTAATGCACACCTTTGCGGCCGGTTGCGCTCTGCAAATCGCGTTCTGAACATCTACAATATCCATCCGGACGAGACCACAGAGCATAATTGTATAAGTAAACGAACTCACCGAGTGAAGTGCGCTTGGAATTATGCTTGTGGTCTCGTCCGGATGGACCTTCCCTCCCACAGCTTCCGCGATTCCCACCCGCGATCTTCACATTGGGCGATTTGCTGTTTCGTTCTAAAAAATGAGATAGTCTTGCGCGAGCGCGCGGGAGAGCAGTGCGGGAGAGAGGGGCGCGCGCGCCCCTTTTTCGCTCTGGCTGGAAGATGAACTGTTGAGGAGTGCTGAGGAGTGTACAGATGACACTACTACAATATCCATCCGGACGAGACCACAAGCATAATTCCAAGCGAACTTCACTCGGTGAGTTCGTTTGCTTATACAATTAAAATCTACACTTTTACATTTTTATTTTTATGTAAATTTAAAATTTCATTAACTTTTTATAAATATATAAATTTAAATTAAATTATGTAAATATAAATGTTTTTATAAATATTATTAATGCTTTGTATTATCTGAAGTGGTATATTAGTAAATGTTATTGCTATATTTAGTATAATGCAATTGATCTTTCTGCTAGTATAATATATCTTCCTTATTGTTCTGCATATTTAACGATATAGTAAAGAATATATACAGTAATAAATATATCAGTAATCCACTCGTATTATCATATAATAATTATATCATGGCTTGTTAAAATTTTAGTTAAAATATTATTTTAATTTCAATAAAAAGTACTTTGACACTTTTTGAATAAGTTATTTTGTTTATAATGTACATAAGTTATTTTATTATATATATATATGTGTTAGTTTTTACTGTAAATTACTTATAAATTGTTTCATTAAATTTGTAAATTTAAATATATTTAATTACTTTAATATTATAACACATTACTCACCTTCAACTAATAGTAGTAGCAATGGCACCGCAAGAAAATCTTTCTCGACCGAGCTGAACTTATCTACACCTGCAAATCCACTACCATCTAATATATTCAATCAAAAAATAATAATGCAAATATTATTTATATTTACCAAGATTGATATCGAAACAAATATTATTGTATATAATACTGAATTCTATATATTAATCAAACGAAATGTTAACGGCAAAAGATGTGGCATGCCACATCTGCATGTATAACGTTCAAGGAAAATGAAAAATTCAGTTTCATTAGGATGTAGTCATATGAGCAGAAATTTTCAGCGGATTGAAACGAGAAAAGAATAGAACAACTGTGATTGGTCCATACATTTCGTTTCACTCATATGACTGCATCCTTAGGCCAGAATTCACAGTAGGATCTTATATATAACACTGTCTCAAGTTCATCTTCAGATGACGTACGAAAAATTTCATTGGTTATGGACTATCTGAAGATGAACTTGAGACGGTCTTATATACAGGGTGCACGATTTATCTGAAGACATTGAAATATCTCGAAAACTATGCATTGGATAAAAAAAAGGTGGTTAATGAAAGTTGTTAGTCTCGAAGGGGGACATCCAATGATACCAAACTCGACCTCCCACCCCACCCCCTGGGGGTGGGGGTTGGGGGCAACTTTGAAATCTTAAATGGAAACCCCCATTTTTTATTGCAGATACAGATTTTACGCCACAAAATACGTAAATTTTATTCGAAACTTTTTTTTTTATTCGTGATAGATGGCGCTGTAATCGCAAAAAATTATATTTTCCGCAATTCTCCAGAAATGATCATTGGATTGAGAAATAAAAAATACCTGTTCAATATTTTTAAAGAACATAATAAAAGTTATTCCCCCCCATCCTCTCAGGGTAGGGTGGGTGGTAACGTTCAAATCTCAAATGGGAACCCGAATCGAAGAGGGAACTGCTCGACGCGCCACTGTGGGTGTATGGCAAACTACGGCTTATTATAAAAGGCAGTGCAATGCGGTCAGAGTTCACTTTTCTTTCAGAATTAGAACTGAAAGCATCTCTAACAATTTCATTTTACTTGACTAGTTTTTATTATCTGCATATCTACCCTTCACTCTTTGAACAGAATTGCAAGTGGAAAATGAATTCTGCAATCGTAGAAGAAAAAATTGAAATGATTTTGATTTATGGTGAATGTAGGAGAAATGTTGACGATGCTGTTGCCTTGTATGCTGAGCGTTTTCCAGACAATGTTCGCTCACGTTCTTTTTTTTACAAAGTTGTGACTGCCTTTATCTCGGATGGCAGCGTACAAACTAAAAAAAGAAAACGAAGAACAACTGTTACAGAAGAAGTTAATGAAATAGCTGTGCTAGCAGCTGTTCACCACAACCCACAGGTAAGCACTTGACAATTACATCGCGATTTCGGAATTTCCGGAGATAGTATTCGCAGAATATTGCATCGTCATAAGTATCACCCATATCACATTTCACTGCATCAAGAACTTCATGGCGATGATTTTCATAATCGAGTGGTGTTTTGTGAATGGGCACTTCAACAAATGCAAACGGACCCCAATTTCATTGCTAATGTACTATTTTCAGATGAATCTACATTCACAAACCATGGTGGCGTTAATCGACATAACATGCATTACTGGAGTGTAGAAAATCCCCACTGGTTACAAGTTGAACATCAACGTCCTTGGTCGGTTAACGTTTGGTGTGGAATCATAGGGAACAGACTCATTGGTCCTTATTATATTGAAGGTAATTTGAATGGAATCAAATATCGAAATTTCCTGGAACAGGAACTACCACTACTTGATGATATTGCCTTGGACGTTCGACAAAGTATGTGGTTTCAGCATGACGGTTGCCCAGCGCATAACTCAATAGCAGCACGGGAAGTATTAGACCGTGATTACAATGGTCGGTGGATTGGCAGAGGTGGCCCGATTAATTGGCCTGCTAGGTCGCCTGATTTGACATCGCCGGATTTCTTTCTGTGGGGTTACCTAAAAGATAAGGTTTATCAACAAGTGCCAACAACTCGTGAAAACATGGTAGAACGCATAAGAAACGCTTGCGCTGAAACTCCCGCAGATATGCTTCTATCCTGTGTACAGTCATTTGAAAAAAGGATCAATAAGTGTATTGAAGTTGAAGGTAAAAATTTCGAACACTTACTCTAATTAATTGAACAGTGAGAGGCAAGGGGATTCACATTAAAAAAGCACCCCGATCTGTGAGAGGCAAGGGGACTCACATTAAAAAAGCACCCGAAGGGAACATAAAACTACTACGTCCTCGTCGTTGTTCCTGTGTAACGTTAAAAGTAGTTTCTTGGAAAAATTCAACGCTATCTATCACGAATGAAAAAAATTGTTTCAATAAAAATTTCACATACAATCTAATTCTACAATGAAAAATGTGGGTCCCCATTTGAGATTTGAACGTTATCACCCACCCTACCCCGAGAGGATAGGGGTGGAATAACTTTTATTATGTTCTTTAAAAATATTGAACAGGTATTTTTTATTTCTCAATCCAATGATCATTTCTGGAGAATTGCGGAAAATATAATTTTTTTGCGATTACAGCGCCATCTATCACGAATCAAAAAAAAAGTTTCGGACAAAATTTACGTATTTTGTGGCGTAGAATCTGTATCTGCAATAAAAAATGGGGGTTTCCATTTAAGATTTCAAAGTTACCCCCAACCCCCACTCCCAGGGGGTGGGGTGGGAGATCGAGTTTGGTATCATTGGATGTCCCCCTTCGAGACTAACAACTTTCATTAACCACTTTTTTTTATCCAATGCATAGTTCTCGAGATATTTTAATGTCTTCAGATAAATCGTGTACCCTGTATAAGATTCGACTATGAATACCGGCCTTAAATTTGCTCTTATTTGTGACAGACTGCGCGTATTCTGCGTCAGTTCGTTAGCAGATTCTGCCATCAGAGTCTGTTAAACATATTCTGCGTACAAACTGTTGCCTTTCTATCAACAAATCCTGCTAACAGACTCTGCACAAAATCTATTTTAGCAGGTTTGGCTATCTGGGTATATACAGGATATCCCACTTTAATGTCCCACCTCAAATATCTCAGAAACACTGCAGTAAATCGAAAAATGTTTAAGACAAAAGTTGTTTGGCTTGAATGGGAACATAAGAAAGCGATAGCATTTTGTTTATAGATGACGCCACTTTTGAGATATTCATTGACAATCAATTTTTATAAATGGAAATCCGAATTTTTTATTATATTATTTTTTCTACCAATTAATTTGAACAATTTTTGTCCGAAACATTTTTTTATTTGGTTAATATTTTTTGATATATTTAAGGAAAACTTGGTAACTTTTTCAACATTTAACTTACGATATCTCGCTAACTATTTGTCGAAAGAAAAAATAGTATGAGACTTTTTTACTTTACTTACTATCAAGAATATATTATTATAATAGTGCCCTAACTTTTGTTAATTTAATAATTTTGAAATTTCCAAAGGTCGATAAGTTAACAAAAGTTAGGGCACTATTATAATAATATATTCTTGATAGTAAGTAAAGTAAAAAAAAGTCTAATACTATTTTTTCTTTCGACGAATAGTTAGCGAGATATCGTAAGTTAAATGTTGAAAAAGTTACCAAGTTTTCCTTAAATATCTCAAAAAATATTAACCACATAAAAAAATGTTTCAGACAAAAATTGTTCAAATTAATTAGTAGGAAAAGAAAATATAATAAAAAATTCGGATTTCCATTTATAAAAATTGATTGTCAGTGAATATCTCAAAAACGGCGCCATTTATAAACAAAATGTTATCGCCTTCTTGTCCTCCTTCAAGCCAAACAACTTTTGTCTGAAACATTTTTTGATTTAACGCAGTGTTTCTGAGATATTTATAATGTGACATTAAAATGGGACACTATGTATATAAATTGTTTCACACTGCAGTATTACGGCGATAATCAGAAATATTACGTGACGGTCTATCATGCTGGAATATAGCGGCAATATTCCTGTGATATTGCAATGAAATTTATCATCGCGCAATAATGTTGTAATATTGTCACTATGTTGCCATACGATAGTCACATTGCAACATTGCAATAATATTCCAGTGATATTGTAATCTGATATATCACTCCGCAATACTGTTATAATATTCCTGCCATATTGTACATTGATATATCACACTGAAGTACTAGGTGCGTAATTACGTTTTCGGGTTTCACACATGGATGGCGCTAACGACACATGTAGTCGACATACATCTCTGAAGTTGTGTTTTTTTATAGCTTGGACATCTGTTAATAATAACCAGTCGTAATACCAATACATATCACAACGCAAAAATATGTTTTCTAACAATGAAGATGTCGAGTTTTGTGCCAAATAAACAGTATTTGCGGGAAGCTTTGCTCTTCAGCTTTAACTAGAAAAAAAGTGCAGCTGAAGTACGTTGTTTGCTTGAGGAGGCCTACGGCAAACATGCACCATCGAAAAATATTTGTGAAGATTGGTTTAAACGCTTCAGAAGTGGCGATTTCGACACTGAGGACAAGGAGCGCTCCGGAAGACCAAAAACAATTGAGGACATCGATATGCAAGCGTTATTGGATGAAGATGATACGCAAACACAAGATCAACTTGTGGAGGCATTAAACATGACTCGCCAAGGTATTTCCAAACGTTTACATGCCATGGGAAATATTCAAAAGGAAGGAAAATAGGTGCCGCATGAGTTGACTGAGAGACAGATGGAAAATCGAAGAGCCACTTCTGAAATTTTGCTTTTGCGGCATGAAAGAAAGAGTTTCCTGCATCGAATTGTTACTGGCGATGAGAAGTGGATATATTTCGAGAATCCCAAACGCAAAAAATCGTGGCTTTCACCTGGCGAAGTATCAACATCGATGGCATGGCCAAATCGCTTCAGAAAGAAGACAATGCTCTGCGTTTGGTGGGACCAGAAAGGAATTGTGTACTATGAGTTGGTGAAACTGGGCGAAACTGTCAATGGGCATCGCTACCGACAACAACTGATCAATTTGAACCATGCATTGCTCGAAAAACGGCCAGAATAGGACACGAGACAGGAACGAGTGATATTGCAGCACGACAACGCTCCGTGCCATCACACTTCCATCGTCCAGCATACCATCAAAATGCTGAAATGAGGTCTGTTATCGTACCCGCCGTATTCGCCAGACCTGACCCCTTCCGATTATCATTTGTCCCGTCGATAGCGCATGGCTTGGCTGGGCAACACTTGGTCAATTTCGAAGAAATGCAAAATTGGTTGGATGAATGGTTTCGGTCCAAAGACGCGTCGTTTTATCGTCGCGGTATTCATGTATTGCCAGAGAGATGGCAAAAATGTATAGCTAGCGAGGGACGATACTTTGAATAAACCATTTTTTGTATTTCTCTTGAAATTTTCCATTTTTCATTGATCAAAAAAACCTGGAAACTTAGTTGCGCACCTAGTATTACTGCAATATTCAGAAATATTACGTGCCGCTCTATCATGTTGGAACATAGCGACAATATTCCTGTGATATTGCAATGAGATTTATCATCGCGCAATATTATTGTAATATTGTCATTATGTTGCCATATAATAGTCACGTTGTAACATTGCAGTAATATTTCACTGATATTGTAATCTGATATTTCATTCTGCAATATTATTATAATATTCCTGCGATATTGTAGATTGATATATCACATTGAAGTATTACTGCGATATTCAAAAATATAACCTAATCATCTATCATGCCGAAATATAGCGGCAATATTCCTATGATATTGCAATGAGATTTATCATCTCGCAATATTGTTGTAATATTGTCACTGTTGCCATACGATAGTTACATTGTAACATTGCAGTAATATTCCAGTGATATTGTAATCTGATATATCACTTTGCAATATTGTGATAATATTGCTGGAATATTATATAATAATCTTGTGATTTTGTAATATTGCTACGATATTATAATATTGCTTCTATATTATAATATTGCTTCTATAATATTTGCTGCAATATTGCAGTGCTGTGTGGGTGCATCCTTCTCAAGAGACAATATCAAATCAAATAATTTATTGTGTCCCTCGATCTTTATTAATCATAATCGTGTAACTTCCTTATTAATGACTTTAGTGTAGATGAATTCGATTCAGGTATTAAAAAAAATCTGCTTAAAAATATCAAAAAAGCACCTAGACCTGATGTCATATCTTGCCGTATCTTCTCTCACCTTCCATTATGGTGCCTCACTGTGCTACTAAATCTCTTTAATTCTCTATTTAGCAAAGGTATTTATCTCCTCTCATGGAAAGAATATTACTTGATACTTATTCCCAAACCTCACTCCAACAAACTCTATCCCATTTCCCTTGCGAACTCCCTTCTCAAAATATTTTAATCCTTAATTAAAAACCGCCTTGAATGGTAATTGGAGGCACACATAGTTCTTCCTTCCTACCAAAACGGCTTTCGTAAAGGCAGGTCATGTGCTAACAGTGTTTTGGCATTCAAAGTTTATACAAAAAATGCATTTTTAAACAACCAAATGGTAGGTGCTATTTTTATTGACTTGCGTGGAGCTTTCGACAATGTAAATCCTATAAAATTACTTAATATTTTGGATAAACTTGGCATTCCACGCAAGGTGAATAAATTTATATCTCACTTACTCATCAACAGATTTGTCACTGGCTACTTTGGGGGCAACTGTCTTGGTAGGCGTAATGGCTTGTTGGGCATGCCTCAAGGATCTGTCCTTAGTTCTGTTGTATTTGCTTTATACAGGTTGCGTGAAAAGTTCGCGGAGCGGCATCTATAAGTAAAAGGTAGAATTATAAATTGTAGTCGGTTATATACAGGGTGCGTACGGTATTTGAGGACAAATTGACATTAAAACTAATTTGTTCATATTTTTTGCAAAATTTATTATAATTCCATGAAATTTTTACACGACGTTAACTGACTTCTAAACTATACAATTACTCAATAAAATCCCCATTAACGGCAATAACAAACTCAATCCGGGGTCGGAAACGATTGCATGCCCGAATCAAATGCTCTTTGTTCATTTTGATCATTGTTGTTGTTATAGCATCCTTCAGTGATGAAATATTATTATGAGGATATTTATTGGACTCCCGCTTAACTACGCCCCATACGTAATAATCCAAGGGATTAAGGTCTGGGGAGCTAGGTGGCCATAAGTTTGGGGTAATGGTCATAAAAATTTTCGGTCATCCAATCTTGTGTCGTCATGACTTTATGTGAAGGAGCAGAGTCTTGCTGGAATATATATGGTCTGTCCCCACGTACACTATCAATCCACGATTTCACAACTGTTTCTAAAACCTCGATGTAGGCCGCAGCATTTACCCGAAGCCCCTGACGAAAGAAGTGGGATGGCATAACATGTCCTTCATTGCTCACAACTCCTAAAACCATGACAGTTGCTAGAAACTTCGTGCATAACACGGGGAACTCTGTAGGATGTGAGCATAACTACCTGTCATTTCTCCGATTGATTTTTTGGTCTTGGTCGAAATTTTTGTCGTCAGAAAAAAACCACAACATGTTAGGAACTTCAGGGTGCTTAAGCTTGTTCAAAAGACGTTTTCCTCGGATAAGTCTCTGTTCCCGAGTTTGTACTGACATAAACTGTCCTCTGCGCATAACGTAGGACGTATAGCGGAGGTTTTTGTGAACAACTCGACGGAGGCTCTCAGAGACATTCAGGTCCCTCGCAATGGTCCTCATGGACTTTGAAAGGCTTTCGTCAACGATCTCTTGCATTTGTTGGACAAATTGTGTATTTCTAATAGTGTCCGAACGTTCCTCATGTTTTTTTGCGTTTTGCAACAGTTTCTACATCGCCAGCTGATGCTTCCAATTCACGACGAACCTTATGTACGAATGATCGGGCGCAATTGAGAAAATTGGAGATTTCTAAATCGGTGTGTTTCGCGCATATAGCGATGATAACTGCATGTCTCTTCATTTCTTGCGTTATTTTATAGTCCTCCATTGATGATCTGACAAGAAAAAAAACAAACAAAATTGTTCTCCAGAAATTACATTCACATATATGAGTGTCCTCAAATACCGTTCGCACCTTGTAAAATTATTCTTTACATGAACCTAGGTTAGGTTTCATTTCCATCTGTCAATTCTTTTTGTGTTTACAAGCCAATTGAAGTTGAGGTGTCAGTATATTTGTTTACAATGGAAAATTTGAAACAGCGTGCGGTGATTGAGTTTTTTGTTGAAAAAGGTTTAAAGGCAATGGAAATTCATTCCGAGATGGTAAATGTGTTAGGGGAATCTGTTCCTTCAAAAACAATGGTTTGTAAATGGGCACTTGAGTTTCAACGTGGTCGTACAAGCCTTGAAGATGATCCACGCAGTGGACGTCCAAAAAGCGCATCAACACCAGAATTCATTGAGCAAATACATGTTATTGTTTCTGAAGATCCAAGTGTGACTACGCGTGAAATTGCTCATACTATAGGCATTTCAGATGAACGGGTACGGCACATTTTTCATAAAGAATTATAAATGAAAAAGGTGTTGGGAAAAGTGGTGCCGCATACGTTAACAATTCAACAAAAACTCGCTCGAAAGCAAATTTCTCAGCATCATTTGGATCGTTTTAAGAAGAATAAAACCGATTTTGTGCGTCGTTTTATAACTATGGATAAGACTTGGATCTATCACCATGATCCTAAATTGAAACAGGAACGTTTATAGTGGACTGAAGCTGGATGTTCAGCTCCAAAGCAAACAAAGCATGAAAGATCGGCAAAAAAGGTTTTGGCATCAGTTTTTTGGGATGCTAAAGGGATTTTGTTAATTGACTATCTGGAAAAAGATAAAACAATTAACTCTGAATATTATTGTAACCTTTTGGATCAATTGTACGCAAAAATTCGTGAGAAAAGACTTGATTTGCAGCACAAACAAATCATTTTTCACCAAGACAACGCACCTGCTCACACAAGTGTTTTGTCAATGTCTAAATTCAATGAATTGAAGTACAAATTGCTTGAGCATCCACCGTATTCGCCAAATTTGGCACCCAGCGACTTCTATCTGTTCCGAAACCGGAAACAATTCCTCCGTGGAAAATATTTTTTGTCGAATGAAGAAGCTATAGCAGCCGTAAAGGCATATTTCGCAGTCCTTCCAGAAACACACTTCCGCGATGAAATATAATTATTGGAGAGCCATTAGGCCAAGTGTATTGAAGTTAATGGAGACTATATTGAAGAATAAAATCATTTTTAGAATTAGGTATTCTTTATTTCAGTTTCGCTCCGCGAACTTCTCACGCAACCTATATATTGCTAATGTGCATTCTGAACTTGACGAATCTATCGAAATTATGATCTATGCTGATGATCTTGTTATTTTTACGAAAAACAAGAACATCCGTGATATCTCAAACGCTAAATCTTAGTCTTGCCACGGTTAACAGGAATCTTTTTAGACTTGATCTTGATATTTCTATTGAGAATACCAAATGGTGCCTTTTTAATAAACATAAACGTTTTAATACATTACAGAGTATGGTAAATCAGAATAATCTTTTACTACGCCTAAATAATAATATTATCCCGTTAGTGGATCATGTGACCTTCTTAGGCTACACATTTGACACCAATCTTTCTTGGAAGTTGCACATCAAGAAAATCTAACTTTCTTGTCTAAATCGCATCAATTTACTCAAATCGTTCGCGGGGATTAAATGGGATGCACACCCATCTACTCTTTTAATAGTATATAGGGACTTGATTAAGTCTGTCCTTGACTGGGGAGGCATAGTTATCTCTAATGCTTCTAATAAACTTTTACTACAACTTAATAGAATCCAATTTAGTTGTTCCAGAATTATTCTGGGTCTTATGAGATCTACCCCTACGAACATTTTACTTAATCAACTAGTTGAATGGCCCCTTATCTTCCGTTGGAAATTTTTAGAACTTAAAAGCAATATCAAAAGTCTCACTATTTTTGCTAATCCTCTTTCTAAATATGTTGATGATTGACATCTATTTTACGTTAACTCCACAGAGATTAATAACGAACTTTTTCTTGCTTCCCCATTTATGTCAATCATTCACTCTACCTGGGAACATGTCACTTTACTCAAGGGTTGCTCCTACCCCACAACATTTGACTACCCATTTACATTGAGACTTTTTGCCCCTAGTGCGAACACAGAACTATTTGATGATATTAAAGCATACAGCAAGAAATGTGGTAACTTTGGGTTAATGACAGTAATAACAAAAAGCTCTCTGTAGCTGGATTTAATAGACGCGCTAACAGCATTATCAACAATCAAAAATTCTCCATAGAAATCTACACTGATGGATCTGTTCTTAAAGACCGCAGTGCCGGATCTGGGGTGTTTATCCCTTCTCCTGAGAGAAGGGAAGCCATTCGCGCTTATAATTCTAGTAATATATCCTACATTGAAGCTATAGGCTCAATGTAGGATATATTTTTCGAGCGGTGGAAAATACTCTGGTGGAGAACTCGAAATATACAGGAATCTTCTCGGACTCTCTTAATGTTATTAAAGCACTATGCTTCCCTGATGTAGAAGGTAAAACCATGGGCATTATCTTAAAAATTAGATTTATGTTATGGTATGCTAAATCAAAAGAACTGAAAGTTATTCTGGTATGGATTCCAAGCCATAGAAATATCTGTGGTAATGAACTTACTTACTCCTTAACTGGTTCGTTTCGCGTAGCTCTGAACCCCTTTCGGAGTCGCTCTCTACACCTAGTGCAAATGACTTTATTGATGAACTCAAACACCAAATAAGTATAGAAGCTCAACTATTCCTAGAAGAGGAATTTACGTTTAAAGGAGTTAGATATAGAAAGTTCGTCCAAAATCTGGCTACTAAACCTTGGTTCATTAAATTGAATCATGTTAATAGAAGCGTCATTACTCTGATGGCTAGACTACAATCTTATCATACTTGTACAACGTTACACATAACAAACAAATTCAATATGCAAGATTGCTCTTGCCATGAAAGAAGGAGAGCATACTAGGTGGCGACGGGACGCCGTGCGTTCGGGACCTGCATCTTATTTTCGTTCCGAAGAGAGAAAAATATCGAGAGCGCGGTAGTCGCTGCTAGACCGGGAATCGAACCCGTATCTTTCGCTTGCCGGGCGACTGCTCTAGACCACTGAGCTATCTATCTGACGCTCCACGCTCACGACACTCTCCTCTCCCCAAATAACGTTGAGAGATGTCGTTTGGAAGCGACATCTCTAGTGCTATCTCGAACGCACGGCAACTACAGAGAGAGGCAATGTGGATGGTTCAATTGTGATTACGAACATATTTTGTTCAGATGTCCTTTATATGCAGCCAAATCTGACCATCTACTTTTAAACCTATACCACAAAGGTTACACTACTCATGCTCAGGATCCAGAAAAACTTGCCTTTGACCACAAATGTTTCTCTATCTTTGCTGAAATTGATAAATTTGTCAAAGATACTGGACAATCCATTTAAATGGAGCATTTAAATTTATCACACCAGGAGAATGGCGTAGGGACTTACTTCCACAGGCCCAGAACCATCTATTGAAGGAAGGAAGGAAGTATACTCATAAATATTTCCTCATTATTCACACTATGAGTGTCTGCGCATTTTGCAAAAATACTGACCATACTACTAGGTGCGCAACTAAGTTTCCAGGTTTTTTTGATCAATAACAAATGGAAAATTTCAAGAGAAATACAAAAAATGGTTTATTCAAAGTATCGTCCCTCGCTAGCTATACATTTTTGCCATCTCTCTGGCAATACATGAATACCGCGACGATAAAACGACGCATCTTTGGACCGAAACTATTCATCCAACCAATTTTGCATTTCTTCAAAATTGACCAAGTGTTGTCCAGCCAAGCCATGCGCTATCGACCGGAACAAGTGATAATCGGAAGGGACCAGGTCTGGCGAATACGGCGGGTACGATAACAGACCTCATTTCAGCGTTTTGATGGTATGCTGGACGATGGAAGTGCGATGGCACGGAGCGTTGTCGTGCTGCAATATCACTCGTTCCTGTCTCGTGTCCTATTCTGGCCGTTTTTCGAGCAATGCATGGTTCAAATTGATCAGTTGTTGTCGGTAGCGATGCTCATTGACAGTTTCGCCCAGTTTCAGCAACTCATAGTACACAATTCCTTTCTGGTCTCACCAAACGCAGAGCATTGTCTTCTTTCTGAAGCGATTTGGCCATGCCATCGATGTTGATACTTCGCCAGGTGAAAGCCACGATTTTTTGCGTTTGGGATTCTCGAAATATATCCACTTCTCATCGCCAGTAACAATTCGATGCAGGAAACTCTTTCTTTCATGCCGCAAAAGCAAAATTTCAGAAGTGGCTCTTCGATTTTCCATCTGTCTCTCAGTCAACTCATGCGGCACCCATTTTCCTTCCTTTTGAATATTTCCCATGGCATGTAAACGTTTGGAAATACCTTGGCGAGTCATGTTTAATGCCTCCGCAAGTTGATCTTGTGTTTGCATATCATCTTCATCCAATAACGTTTGCATATCGGCGTCCTCAATTGTTTTTGGTCTTTCGGAGCGCTCCTTGTCCTCAGTGTCGAAATCGCCACTTCTGAAGCGTTTAAACCAATCTTCACAAGTTTTCGATGGTGCATGTTTGCCGTAGGCCTCCTCAAGCAAACAACGTGCTTCAGCTGCACTTTTTTTCTAGTTAAAGCTGAAGAGCAAAGCTTCCCGCAAATACTGTTTATTTGGCACAAAACTCGACATCTTCATTGTTGGAAAAAATATTTTTGCGTTGTGATATGTATTGGTATTACGACTGGTTATTATTAACAGATGTCCAAGCTATAAAAAAACACAACTTCAGAGATGTATGTCGACTACATGTGTCGTTAGCGCCATCCATATGTGAAACCCCGAAACTTAGTTGCGCATATAATATGTTCCCACGATCGGGGACAGTTGCGAAAAGAATAATGTTCCTTCATTATATCACAACTTATACAATGGACGCGCATTATAGTCATCAGTGTCAGTGTCCGCGTTCCAAGGTTTCGACATCAATCACTTGCATTGTGCACGAGCAGCGTATCTTTTTCCACGTTTCGTCATGCGTCAAATGTCTGTTTATAACTCCGATAATATACAGCTAATTCTGCATATGGGCGACACGAAAAAATACGCGAGATTCGTCGTGCACAATGTGGACAATGCTTGTTCTCACGAGTATGAAAGAGCAGAATTTTATCACGTAAAAGATTACATTGATTTAGATGGATATAACAATAGATTGCATGATTAAATATTATTGCACATATAAATTGAAAAATTGTATCAGTATAGTATTTCCAGCAAACACAATATTGTGTTTGGTGGGTTATATTGTAATTGTATCGTACAATATATATTTGCACAAGGTGAGCTTCCAAAAATCACCCATGCTTTATCAACATAAATGTTGAAGAAAATATTCTAAATGATCTCAAATTAATACTCTCAAATGCATTTCTGCTGACAAAGAAATGTAATGCCAAAAAAGTTTAAATAACGTTATACAAGGTGACACCGAAAAAGGTGGCCAAACTTCGGTACCATATTCTACTCTTCCTAAGGATAAAAAAAGGTCATATAAACATAAGTCCGGAATGATTGAATATTGTAGGAATGTTTAAAGCTTACTTAAAGAAATAGCTGGAAATGATTTCTTTTCGCAATAATACACGCTTCACATCGACGTTGCAGAAACTGTCGAAGACGTTCAAAAATGCCTGGTGTATTCCAAATTTTGTCACATACGGCAATAATCTAGTTTTTGAGCGCTTCCAGACTATCAATACCCACACAGCACAGACAATTGTAGCAATATTGCTGCAATGTTGCAACATTGCACATTGCAGTGCAATATTGCAGGGACATTGCAAAAACAATATTTTGCATTATTATATCTGCAATGTTGTAGCAACATTTCAAATTGTGGTTATTATTAAAAAATTATACAAGATATCGCTAAATGGAAGAGGATTTTTTCGTTCCTCTCACTTAGCTCTACGCCCCTATGGAGTTGGTATGTTACAATTATGGGATACTTTGTATATTGCTCTAATTCTCATATTTAATCACCAATTATATTTAATCATCACGATTTGGTTTTACAATGATTCATATCCCAAACTTAGACGTCTTATTAATTCAAGAACAGTTATCGCAAGTCTTTAAAACCTGTATTATTCCAAATAGCAAGGTGACATCTTATTGACGTTCTATTGAATCAATAAAGCGTCTTTTTAAGATATCATTTTACTCTTTGAAATATTACAGATCTTGAGAACTTTCTGTGACTATTCTTGTTTAATGACAGAAATAAAAATAATGGTATATTAATCTCTTTTTCATGTACATTAAAATAAAAGAGATTTCCAAAAACAATACTTATGATCGATTTTACAAATGTGTAAAATGTTCCGAATATTTTTCTTTTGCTATATGATAATCATTCACTGTAAATAATTAGTGAAATTTATACAAATGTTGAGTTGAACATATTATCTCTCATGATTATTGTTACAGAATTTTTATGAAAAATTATTGATTATTACAACAAGAGAAAAGTGTATCCAGAACATTTTATAAATTTGTTAGATCGATTACAAATATTATCCTCTGGAATGTATCTATATAATTAAAACAATTTTTGGCATACAATCTTTCGCTTCTGCTGTTATTAAATAAAGACTCACAGAGAGTCTCCAGGAGAGACTCTCAATATATGTATATATAGAGTGTTTAACAGCATCCTTACCAAAGCTAATATATAGCTAGAATAGAATCAACCATGTGAAATTTTGAGATATTAATAATAAAAAATTTCTACCAAGAGAAAAAATTTTACCAATTACTATTTTTGGTAAAAATGTTTTATCGTTAATATCTCAAAATTTCACGTGATTGATTAAAAAATGACATCGATTCCATTACTAACCACGATCTATGCTAACTAATATATTAGCTTTGATAGGGGTGCTGTCAAACATCCTGTATATGTATATACAAGGTTTGCGCCCTGACTTTTGTTAATTTGATGATTTTGAAATTTCAAAAGATCGATAAATTAACAAAAAATAGAGCATTATTATACCGATATATTCTTGAGATCAAATAGAATAGAAAAGTCTAGTAACTTTTTATCCTGACAAACAGTTAGCGAGATATCGTAAATTAAGTATTGAAAAAGTTACAAAGTTATTCTTAAATATCTAAAAAAATATTAGGCAAATAAAAACATGTTTCAAACAAAAGTTGTTCAAATCAATTGGTGAAAAAAGACGGTGTAATAAAAAATTAGAGTTTCCATTTAAGATTTTTATGTCAACCTTGATAACGTTTCTCAAGGTCATTTCAAGGTCAAACAATTATCAATATCTGATAACTTTTTTTAAGCCCTACAACTTTTGTTTCAAACATTGTTTTAAATAATCATTATTTTTTAAAATAATTAGCCATTCCGGAACTTTTGGCAGACCCTGTATATACAGGGTGTCCCATTTTAAGTGTCCACCCCAAATATCTCTCTTATTTTTTATTTTGGAGAAAAATGGTTCAGACACGTTTTGTATGGTTTCGAGGGCCATAAGATGGTACCATTGGTTTGATCTTGAAGAGTCATTTGAAGGTCACGTGAAGGTTACCTCAATTTTTTTAGATGGCACTCCTTATTTTTTATTACATATTCTTGTAGCTGACCTCGAGAGCTTCCCAAAACACTATAACTAAATGTTTTTTGGTGAAGTACTTTTCGAGTTATAAAGTTCCAAATTTACAAAATTTTGATAAAAATACAAAATATTTCGTAAAACATTCACTTTCCAATAGTTTTATCTTACATGATCCAACTAGTCAAGGCAAGATCCGAGCATGATCCAACTAGTCAAGGCAAGATCCGAGCATGATCCAACTAGTCAAGGTAAGATCTTCTTTCGTGTACAATTATTTAAAGTGTTCAAAAACTTGGCCATTTACTTATATGCATAGCTCTAGTCTATGGTGAAAGTCGTCCCTAACTTTTTCAAGAACACCTACATTAATATTTCTGCAAGCCTGTCTGATCCGGTTTTTCATATTTTCAACGGTTGTAGGCTTTTGCGAATAAACTATATTTCTAATGTAGCCCCAGAAATAAAAATCTAGGGGTGTCAAGTCAGGTGATCTTGGGGGCCATTCTTGAACTCGGCTGCCCATATCAATCCACCTATTCGGGAATCTATTGTTTAAATATTGTGTAACAGCTCGAGATCTATGAGCCGGTGCTCCATCTTGTTGGAACCACATTCGTCTGAGTAAATCATTGTCGACATGTCTCAAGAGGTTGGGCAGGTCATCTTGAAGAAATCTTAGATAGATTGCCGCATTGAGATTTTCTTCAACAAAATATGGACCAACAATAACATCTCCCAGGATGCCTGCCCAAACGTTAATGGACCACTGCCATTGGAACTCTTGGCTTCTCTGCCAATGTAGATTAGCAGCTGAATAATAATGGCAGTTATGTCTATTAACGCCTCCTCTATTACAAAACGTAGCTTCATCAGAAAAAAGCGTATTAGCAATGAACCGGGGATTTTGTTGGATTTGATCTCGAACTCAGTTACAAAAACGTACACGGCGTTGGTAGTCCCTCTCTTCCAATTGCTGAGTTAGATGAATGTGATATGGGTGAAACTTTTTGAGCTTGAGCACACGATTGGCTATTGATTTACATATACCGTATTGCCTCTCAATATGTCTCGTAGAGATTTGAGGATTCAAAGCAACGGCTGGTTTCTTCTAAGAAAATCCTGTTCAGCTCTTTCGCAGAGTCTTTTTATTACTTTCCTATCAGGATGGCGTCTGTCTGGAAATCTTTCAGCATAAAGCCTTTCTGCTGCCGAGTAATTATTCCTGGCCTCACCCAAAATGCGAATCATGTCCACAATTTCATTTGGTGGATAAGCAGCCATAATTATAAAGAAAAAAAGCGTCAAAAAACCAAAAATTCCTGTCTTATAAAAAAAAGTCAATGGATAATAATATGCGTCTGTCTGAGACTTCGCCAAAATACCGACAGTTGCCCAAGTAAGAAATTTGAAACAAGCCTCTTGATATTTACTTCATTAAAAGAATTGACAATTGCACTTTCACAATTGTTACAGTTCATTGATTATGTCTCCTACTGCCTCGTCCGGATGGAGAACTATGTAGTTGTGCCCCTGCACGTGCCTTGGCAACAGAATTCAAAAACCCCCACTTAGAAGAAAATGCTACTCTGGGCCGTGGCGCCTCGTGCTTCCGTGCGCTGCGCGCGTCATCGATCTTCATTGTGTTCTGTTCGTTAGCCTTGGTGACACATGCACGCGTTAACTTTAGCAGTTTGCTTTAGTAATCTGTGTTATTCTCCTTTCAGCCATTCCTAAGCATAAAAAATCTAAAAGGGATTCCTCCTCGAGACACTCGAGGGAGGAAAGGCGCACATATAGGCACCGTCCAAAAGATTATTCTTGGGACAGGCGATTGCGGTACCGTTCACGAAGCAATTCGAGAAGTGCACGTCACTCGCGTATCTCTCGAATGCCAGAAGGACGGTCTTCTCGAAGTTCTCTCGCGGAAATTCTCGACTAAATGCGTGAGTTCATCACTTCCAGAGAGGTCGGACATAACCTCCATTCTAATGAGCACTCTCGGGAGGTTAGGTCGTCCTTCACGCCACAAGGCCCAGACCAGATTATAGAAGAACGGCCGGTCGCACAAGCATACCGGGGCGCTGTACCAGCTACGCCGGTTTTTTCGCAAGTCGATAACATAGAGCCTCAGGCTCCCGGCACAGTGGATTTTGTCCCCAGGGAGATTCCGGCAGCACTCCCTTCGCTCATGCCACAGGACCTAATCCAAATTGTGGAAGAGCAGCTGGTAGCACAAGCGTACCGGGGCGCTGTACCAGGTATGTCCTCTTGTCGACCCAGCATTGTTTAATAAATCCTGGCAAAGAGAGGACATAACCAATTGTCTCTTCTATCTGTCTACTTAGCGACGCCGGTTTTTTCGCAAGTCGACAACATAGAGCCTCTGGCTCCCGGCTCAGTGCATTTTGCTGACCCTCTCGTCGCTATCCTTTCGGATTCGGAAGATTCGTTAGCTGTTTCAACGTCTCAGGCTTTGACCAGAGAATTGTTTGGCGGATCAGAGGTTCCCCCAACAATATCATCTTGGGATCCTATCATTCTGGAATCAATCAAAGCAGAATCTCAAACAGGTTTAAATAAGGAAACTCGTAATTGTCTTCTGACCAAATACGAAGTCAAGGATGACTTTGCAGTATTAGCTCCACCGAAACTCAATAAGGAGATCGTAGCGACCTTAAATCCTTCTACTCTCAAGAAGGACGAGTATCACTCATTCTTACAAGCACAAGTAGGTGCCTGCCTCAGTGCCTTATGTTCAGGAATGTTGTTTCTGTTGAAACCGCAGTTTTTACAGAAACTCAACGATGAGACAAAATCTGCCCTGACAAACCTGTCAGAGTGCATACACTTACTCTCGGACCACTATTATCGTCTCTCTTTGACAAGAAGAGCCTTTGTTAAACCTTTGCTCAATATTATCGGCAAGGATGCTGCAAACACGACGCTTTTAGATGAATTCCTTTTTGGCCACAATTTTGTCGAAACATTAAAGGCAGCTCAGGCCTGTGAGAGGACGAGTCGCGAAGTTGCCAAATCGGCACCTCTTACAGGAGGGAAGACCCTGCAACCCGGTCGTCAGCAGGCGCCTCGTCGTCGTGAAACTCAGACATCCAGACCACAACTTCTGGGAAACCGCAGGGCCCCTGTTCGTCTTCCGACGGCTCAGCAAACAGGAACCTCTTACAGCAAGAGCCGCTATCGAGCTCAGTCACGTACCAGGTCTCGTTATCTACATTAAGTAATGTAAGATTCGCCGGTCGCCTAAGTCTTTTTGCTGAGCAGTAGTCTCATATTACCTCAGACCCCCTAGTTTTAAATACAATCCAAGGATGCTATTGAGCCAGTCGAATAATGCGAAGACCAATAGTTGTACTTATTTAGGTTTCGTTTTCAACTTAAACATACAATCTATATCAATTCCGTCTAACCGCCGGGAAAAATTGTTACGCTTAATAACAAGCATAATTAATACCTCAAAATGCTCTATTCGAGAGTTTGCTAGTTTTATCGGATCGATTGTCTCAATATGCCCAGTAGTCCAATACGGGCTGCTTTATACTAAAAGATTTGAGAGAGCAAAATATCTAGCCCTTCTTCACTCGGAGGGAGACTACTCAGCTTCAATGAACATCCCTTCGGATCTAAGTGACGATCTCAGGTGGTGGATTAATATATTCTCAAATCCCCATCAATCGAATAGAATTCGTTCAAGTAAATTTATCCGAGAAATTTTCTCGGATGCATCTTTGAACGCTTGGGGAGCCTCTTGTGGAGACTCTCGCATACACGGCTGGTGATCAGCAGAGGACAAGGCTCTCCATATAAACGCACTAAAATTGAAAGCAGCGTTTAATGCTCTTCGAAGTTTCGCAGCAGATCTAAGCGATTGTGATATTCTTCTTCGCATCAATAACACCACTGCATTGGCTTACATTAATAAGGAAATCTGGCACTGGTGCGAAGAGAGAAATATTTTCATTTTCGCCTCATACTTTTCATCATTAGAAAATTCTATTGCTGATTGCGAATCTCGATGCAGAGATCCAGATACAGAATGGTGTCTGTCTGACGAGGCTTTCCAGCAAATGAATAGGGCCTTGGGTCCCTTTGACATGGATCTTTTCGCTTCCGCGATTAATAATAAGTGCGACACATACGTCTCTTGATTTCCGGACCCGAGTTCGTTTATAACAGACGCGTTTACTCTCGCATGGAAGGCACTTAATTTTTACGCCTTCCCATCATTTATTTTATTACCACGCGTATTACGGAAGCTAGTAGACGATGAAACAACGGGAACTCTGGTTGTATTGTGGTGGCCATCACAAGCTTGGTTCCCGCTGTTTCAATGACTCTTGATAACGGAGCCGTTAATTCTATTTTCTAGCCGTCTCTTACTTTCTTCACCTTTCAGAGACCACCATCCATCGTGAAAAACTCTTTCCCTGGAGGTCGCGAAATTATCAGCGAGGCGTTTAAGGCACGCTTAGTGCCTCCAGCAGCTATTCTAGCACTACTATCCTCACTTTCGAAAGCAACCATAAAACAATACACCCGTCCCTTACGTCTCTGGTGGCACTTTTGTCAAAAGAGTAAAACATATCTGTATTCCCTAACAATCTCTCAAGCACTGGAGTTTCTGGCTCAGGAAGCACTCAACGTTTCTTCCTACTCGAGCCTAAATACCATGAGATCAGCAATTTCCTTAATCTCTCACAATGAGATTGGGAACCATCCTATGGTCAAGCGCTTCTGCAAAGGTATAGCAACGCTCAAACCACCGCGGCCTCGGTATGACTTTGTTTGGGATCTGGCCCCTGTCTTAACAAAGCTATTTACAATTTATCCATATGATTCTCTCTCTTTGAGTGTTATTACTAAAAAATTGGTCATTTTCTTGCGCTTGCCACAGGTCAACAAGTTCAAACTCTCTCATCGCTTAGAATTTCGTAAATCTCTGTAGACGACAAGCTAATTCTTCGCTTTCCAGCTTTCGAATCGAAACCTCAGCGCCAGGACGTTCTCATCCCTTTTTCTCCTTCTCACGTTTCGAAGACCATGAGAGTCTTTGTATTTTTCGCCTAGTTCAATGCTACTTGGAAAAGACTAGATCCTTACGACCTGCCGGTTGCGATGCCTTCTTTATTTCGCCTAAGAAACCCTTTAAGGCGGGTACAACACAAACGTTAAGTCGCTGGATTCGATAGGGCTTAGAGGACTGTGGAGTTAACAGTAACATATTCTCGGCTCATAGTACGTGTCACGCCTCTACTTCGCGGGCAGCCCAAAAGGGTGTCTCTCTGGACCTGATTAAACGCGCAGCAGGTTGGACGGACCAGTCTTGTGTTTTTGCGAATTTCTACGATAGGCCCCTTATCAATATAAAAGATTTTAGTAATGCTGTTCTTTTACCATGGTATTTACTTTTTTCTCTTCCTTTCGCTCTCTTGGAAGGAACACGGAGTCCGGATAATCTTAGTTTAGTTATCCCTTCTTTCATGTAATCGCTACCTCTGACGAGGCTATGTCATTTTAATTTTATTTAATACTCTTGATTGGTATTTTCAAGGCAAATCGCCAAGATTTAAACAGCTACATAGTTCTCCATCCGGACGAGACAGTAGGGGGGATAATTATTAGATTGAACGAACTTACCAGTGAAGTTCGATCCTAATTATGTCCTCTTGTCTCGTCCGGATGGACGCCCTCCCGTTTATACTGTCTTTCTCCTAATTTTCCCACCCCTATGTGGGGAGCGATTTGTCTCAAAGCTTTAAACTCATGAAGATCGACGGCGCGCGCAGTGCACAGAAGCACGAGGCGCCACGGCCAGGGGTGCCACGGCGCAGAACGGCGTTTTCTTCTGAGTGGGGGTTTTTTAATTCTGTTGCCAAGGCGCGTGCAGGGGCACGACTACATAGTTCTCAATCCGGACGAGACAAGAGGGCATAATTGCAATATAGACACAAAAAACTGGATTATCATGTCGCGATAGCGAGCACCATTAACTGTTATTGCCTGACCAGCCGCATTTTCGAAGAAGAATGGTCCGATGATGCCTCCAGCCCAAAATCCCCACCAAACAGTGACACGTTGTGGATGCATTTTGTTGCGAAATTCGGTTACGAGGCAATGGTAACGGAGGAGTTTTCTTAATAATAATGAAGTTTTTATTTTAAGAAAGGAGTCTTACTGACTTGACCCTCAGCTAGCGCGTTACAAATGTAGTCTTAGAGATAGATACGTCTGGTTCGGTCGGCCGGTGGACTGGCTCTGTCTTCCTTCGGTGACGGCAGTCGATTTATAAACTCGTCGCCGAAGGAATCTTGCAAATTTTGCGGGAACATCACGCCACTTGCGACCTTCGTCCATGCAGACCGTGCATTCTTTGCCTATTGCCTTTTTTGGATTTCCGCTGTGTGGCGTGATGCTTAGCTTGTGTTACGTCCTGGAGGAGGAACGCAAATTGACGCTTGCTTTTGCAAGCTCCGACGTACTCGCAAATCTGCGGAACAGATTAAGGATCGGAATAATCCCCTTTATCCCCTTTATCTGGCGCAGACATACGTCGGTGGTCCTTTATTTAGGTCAAGGAACTGAATCCTTTTACCTGGGATAGGACCGTGAGCGACAGTTGAGGGAAAGGAGAATTTTTGGTTGAGAATAATTATTTGGAAAACGTGATTGGTTTACAATTACAAACAACTTGTTTTATTAGTGATTAGACGGAAGTTCACAATGAAATAAAATTTGTAAGATTTTATAATGTGTCCGTATACATATGTGGTTAACAATCGCGCTCAGAACAATGATTCTCGATTACTCAGAACAATATTCCGTGTTCGTTATATCCGACTGTGATCGAAAGGATTAGGCCACTGACACCGGATTTTACTATTAAGGATCAATGCCAAGGGGGATAGAAAACGGAAGTAAAACGAAAGGAAAAGAAAAGAGAGAGAAGAAAGATAAAAAATGAAACGAAAGAGGTCACTCAGGTAAAAGAAAATATAAATAACTTACTGCTGGACTTCTCTGATCTTGGTAGACAATGAAAGGTGTGGTTGCTACGTCTCTGTGAGGATAGATGCCTCAAGTTCTGCGCCAAGGACAGGCAGCTGGTTTCGGCAGGATCGCTCTTAATGGCCTAAGAAGGCACAAGATCGTTGCACCGAATAATTAACAAGTGAAGAATACTGGTCGGTCTAAGTCAGAAGTTGGCTTGATTGTTAAGAAACCCTGAAGGGGTGCTGGAGAGAAGCGTCTGTCCTGGGTGCTGGATCGGCGAGAAGTGAGTGAGGCTTTTGACTTTTCTCAAAAAGTCAGCTCGGTTGAGAGAGTGCGGTTTTGGGGGAAATGTTCCAGAAGATTATTTTATAGGAGATAAGATGCATGTAGCAATAAGAGGATTTCGAAAGTCTTTTGTAAATAAAAAAAACGTGGCAGCTATCTTAAGAAGTAAATATCGATATTTTTAAGAACGATGTCGTGGTACTGTTATCAATGATTAAGCGCGTGGGAAACAGGATAGGAGTTGGTTCAAGATTATTAGTATTTTCGGGGTATCGAAAATTCCAGAGATATCGTCGTGTGGTATCATGCATTCGGCCATATGATAAGTAATAAATTCGACTTCCCTTATTTATAAAAGAAGCCTAGGGTCCGCTGAATCAGCAGGACGTACACTTGCAACACGTGCGGCGCAGGCAGAAGTGCTTCGCATGGCACTTTCGCACATATAATTAATATATGTTAATTATGGGTAGTTCGTCAAGCTCACTCGGGGCATGACATCCTCCCCTCCTTGGGGAAAGAAAACGGCGTTCTCCCAAAACGGCGTTTTCTCTATCAAACGATATTATAATGTGCTTATATTCCGTGTACAATTATAATATGTATATAATCGTTTCTTTTCTAGTTTAACCCGCTATAGTATTTTGTTGGAGTACCTTTTTACAATATATTTGTTCTTATTTTCTACTTGCACTTGCGATTTCTTGACAAATTTTAGATGTCGATGGTAAGTGGGGTTCGGGGTGCGCTGATATTTTTATTTTATCCAGTGCTTTTTTATTTTTACACTTTCTCATTACAATTGCTGTGATAATAACAGTAATTATAATTACAAATGCTCTTGGTACTGCTGTATATACATATATTGTGTGTGTATTTTGCAGATTGTAATATTGATTTATATTGTCTTGTATTTCTGATAATTTGTTTCCTAACTTTGTCAATTCTTCAGGATGTTTTATTACTTTTCTATTTTTTAGGTGGGATATTTTATTATTATTTACTGTCCTAGTCTCGTTGACTGTAGGAAGGGTTAAATTAAAATTCTGCGCGTAGATTTGAATTACTCGTGCCTCAATGCGCTCTTGTGTTTGTATGGTGACGCTACTTATTGTAAACATACACGGTACGTGTCTCTGAATTAGATTTATTTTTGAGATTTTAGTCACGTAATCCGTTCGATTTTTACAACGTATCTCTATTGTTTGCTCTTTGTGTGTTGCGACTAACCACGCATTGGTATTTTCCAAAGCTATTATGATAGGATGTGTTGCGCGTAAGTATTTAATTGGACACGATGTTGTCGTTCGAGGTGCAGCGAACATTTGTATTTCACACGGTGTTTCCGTGTCTATGCGATAAGTAGGTTTATTTTGTATACAAGTGTAGTGAATGTTTAATCTTATATGAGTTTAGCTCGTTTTTATCTAACACTAGGTAAGTGTGATTTTCTATGTTAACTGCTATTTTCGTGTGCGAAATCGTTGTTACCGCAAATATGTCTTCTTGGACATGAGTCAGTACGGGGATGATGTTTATAATATCGTACGTTGGATATGTTATCAATGGTAATATAAGAATGGTAAAAATATTTTCGGTGTCGTGATATGCGTTGATTGTTAAATATTTACTAATTTGCAGCCAATTTGCTAATTCTGGAACTACTGGCAGGTGTACATCTTGTGGTAGATGTGACGCGGTAATTTGAAATTGTTTTAATATTTCTTCGATGGGCGTTATCTGGAGCGATTATATTCCGTTATTTATAGCATTTAAGTAAGTAATTATATCGTTTTGATCACGCATTATATCGTTTAGTATTGCGTCAATTACCGTGAAATGTTCGTCTATTACGTTCCTATTATAATATCTTCCTTCTTTTCCTTGTATTTGCGTAATGCCGTTCCACATTAGTTTCGTATCATATTCTACGTCGTTTTCTGTTTTCTTAAGGTGCCCTATCGTTTTGTTTAAAATGCTAAGCTGATTCGCAAGAGCGTGTTTTAGTATCCCTTGGTTATTACTTGGAAGGTTTAATTGTTCCTTTATTATTTTTTCATCTTCCGCGTCCATTATTCCGAATAAACTTTTAGCTATGGATCCTATGCCATTAACTAATCTTCGTTGTTTATTCGATTTTCCAAGGTATACCTGGTTTATTATAATAAGTGCGCGTTGTTTTTATGCTTTGTACCCGTTTTTCAGCTAGTTCTCCTAGATTGTTGCACATGTTGCGTGTAGGCTGATCTATATCATGGCTTTCACAACGTTTTTTACTATGTCTACATATCCGATTATTTCTTCACGTCTTTGGTCTATCGTTTTGGTGTCAAATTTGATCACCGTCTTCCATGTGGATGCTACCTGATGTAGATGTCCTATCTTGTCAAAGTATATCCCGGGCGCGTGTGTATACTCTCTTACTGTATATGGTTTATCTTCCTGCTCCCAGGTAGCTCGTATCCCGAGTGTGAGAAATCTGTAATGAATGCTTTTTGCTGAGTGTGTTCTGCATAAGTTTCTTCTTTGCAGTTTTTATATGGACCGTGACTTCTGTCTGTGTTACGATGTCGAGTCGACAAGTACGTATGTGTGTTCACATATATCTTTTTTATTTTCATGTAGGTTATATTTTCTTCTTGGGTGTATATATGAAAAGTATTGTGTGCCTGTATAGGGTTTGGTAAGTATTATCGTCGAAGTAGGTGCTTGGTCCGGACATCGGCGGGTTACAGTTTTTTGGGCCCTCGATCTGGAGGTTTGGCCGTTTACTCCCAGGCTGGCAGTGTTAAGGTGGCCTCGACACCTCTCTATTTTTTACCATGCACTCCACCAGGTTCGCCGTCGCGGTCCTTAGATTGGTGAGTTTATTTGATTTTCGATAAATAATTTAAGTCTATTCGCGTGCGTCCGTAGGGTAGATAGTCCTTTTTTAATTGTATAGTTGACGTCAGAATTTTTTGCTAAGACCTCGTATAGTCCGAGGCACATCGCGTCTAACTTTTTGGAGCGTCCCCGTCGCACTAATTCGTCATGGAATAGCACTTTATCCCCCACATGGAATTCATTTGGTTTTGTTTTTTTATCGTAATATCTTTTTACGTTTTCTTTTTCCTCTTTGAGGTTTTCCTTGGCGATTTTATTTGTTGCTCTTAGGTGTTCTTTTATTTCTTGCGCGTAATCGTCAATAGTGTAATTAGGGTTAGGCGGTGATAGGAGCATAGACAGTATCTTCGCGCGGTGTCCGTAGACTAATTCATAGAGGGTGAATCCCGTACTTGTGTGTGGCGTCGTGTTATATGTAAACATCGCGTAGAGAACCCATTCGTCCCAATTTGTTTGATCCGCGTTTATATAATGTCGTAAGTATTCGGCTAACGTTCGATGCGATCGTTCGAGCGCGCCATTGCTTTGCGGGTGATATGCCGTTGTTTGTATCTTCTCTATCCCTAGAAGTTTGCATGTATTTTTGAACATGCTGCTCAAAAATTCTCCTCTCCTTGGTGAGCTTTTCCGGGGACGATACTGCTTGGTGCCTCTCTTCGGGTCGGCAGTTTCCGTCGATCTCGGCTCCACTTTGGTAGTCGTCGTAGTACGATTTTCTGTCGGCTGTCCACGGCTGGCTGCTGCACTCGTCGGTGACGCTCCTTCAGTGTGTTTCGAGTCTCTTATTCACTCACCCTCCTCCTTGACTTTACCACTGGTTTCCGTGAAATATTTTTTCACGAATACTTCTCGTTTTTTTTGTTTCAGATGCAGGCTTGCTGACAATCTTTTAAAACAATCCCACCGCTGCCACCAAATTATTGCGGGATTCGGTTACGAGGCAGTGGTAACGGAGGAGTTTTCTTAATAAAAATAAAGTTTTTATTTTAAGAAAGGAGTCTTATTGACTTGACCCTCAGCTAGCGCGTTACAAATGTAGTCTTAGAGATAGATACGTCTGGTTCGGTCGGCCGGTGGACTGGCTCTGTCTTCCTTTGGTGACGGCAGTCGATTTATAGACTCGTCGCCGAAGGAATCTTGCAAATTTTGTGGCAACATCACGCCACTTGCGACCTTCGTCCATGCAGACCGTGCATTCATTGCCTATTGCCTTTTTTGGACTTCCGCTGTGTGGCGTGATGCTTAGCTTGCAACACGTGCGGCACAGGCAGAAGTGCTTCGCATGGCACTTTCGCCCATATAATTAATGTATATTAATTATGAGTAGTTCGTCAGGCTCACTCGGGACATGACAATTTGTTTCTCAACAATCACTCGTGGATTTTCTGAACCCCAAATGCGACAATTTTGTCGATTAACCAATCCATCAAGATGAAAATGAGCCTCATCGCTGAAAATGATTTTGTTCGAAAAATCAGCATCCACTTGTTGTTGTTCTATAATCCATTCAACGAACTCTCTTCGCTGTGCGTGGTCAATTTAAAAACCCTAAACTGTCAGCTGTCACGCTGTCTTTTTTTCGTTGGCAACACTTTACCGCACAAATGGCGCAAATTTCAAATCTTACGTGAATTTTGGGACACCCTTTATAATACACGCATTATATTATTTTTGCCCTTAGGAAAAATTACTTTAAGATGTTCAAATTAACTTAAAGTTACTTATGGTTACCTAAAATTATTTATAGTTAACTATAAATTACTTACAGTTAACTATAAGTAACTTTAAGTTAATTTGAAAATTTTAAGTTATTTTTCCTAAGGGTACATTGTTAAATGGACAATTATACAATAACATAGATGATAGATATTTCCTTTTCCATGGGGACATGGTCTAAAATGCTTCGAAGCGCCATATAGACAATCATAATTGTTCTTTTCGCGCTTCAAAGCGTTTGTAGTTTCATGAATCCTATTTAATATGTGCGCACACAATTGCAACTGATGACGAAATTCGAGTTGTCGCACATACATATCGGTAGCTCTAACGAGAAAAATCTTATTTTCAATATTCTTGTCTTATTTATAATAATAATTAGACAACAAAGCATTAAAATATTTTTGCAATGTTTCTAACTAGAATACGTCCTGAGAACGAGCTGAAGATGTTTCTTTCTTTTTAGGACATCTCTGCAATGCCTTCAAATCTTATACTATCTGGGATGGAAAATTGCATTTCCATTTCCGAGCAATGTTTCTGCGATATTGCAATGCGAGATTGCAATTTCATTTCCGAGCAATGTCTTTACAACATTGCTCGGAAATTTGCAATCTTGCAAGATTATTGCAATGTAACTGCAATTTTCTGTGCTGTATGGGAGAGAAGCATGCAGGCTAGACAACTAATCCTCATCTGCACCGATTGGTGTAATTGTTATTAAGATATTCTCTAGCAGTTCGATTAAAATAAACCGAAGCTCCATCATGCATAAACCACATTCGAGTGCGTGTTGCCAATGGTACATCTTATGATAGTGTAAAAAATTCTGTTTTCAAAAATTGTGTATAATTTCTACCGTTGAATGTAAATGAAAAAAAAAACAGGTCCAATAAGCAAGTCTCCAATAATTCCAGTCCACACATTGCATGAAAACTGATGTAAGTGTCGAGATTGATTAATAGCATGCGTGTTAACTAAGCTTCAAACATTCTTACAATACTCAATTATAAGCAAAAAAATGTTTATATCTCGGAAAGGAAGAGTTTCCGAACCTATGTTTATATGACTTTTTTTCATCCCTAGGAAGAGTAGAATACGATACCGAAGTTTGGTCACCTTTTTCGGTGCACCCTGTATATCACTTATACAGGTCGCATTTTAACGTCCCACCCCAAATAACTCTTCAGTATTGAAGTTTCAAGGAAAATGATCTGAATAAAAGTTGTAGGGATTTAAGTGAGCTACCTTCTGATGACCTTGACTTTGACCTCGACCTCTATTTTCAAGGTCATTTGAAGGTCAACTTGCGTTTTTTAAACAGGGACCCTTATTTTTTATTACACTGTTTTTTTCTACTAGTTAATTTGAACAACTTTTGTCTGAAACTTTTTTTATTTGTCTAATATTTTTTGAGATATTTAAGGAAGACTTGATAACTTTTTCAATATTTAACTTACGAGATCTCGCTAACTATTTGTCGGAAGAAAAAGTGGTACTAGACTTTCTTGTTTTATTTAGTCTCAAGAATATATTGTTACAATAGCGCCTTAACTTTTGTTAACTTACTGATTTTTGGAAATTTCAAAATCATCAAATTAACAAAAATCAGGGCGCTATTGTAACAATATATTTTTGAGACTAAATAAAGCAGGAAAGTCTAGTACTACTTTTTCTTCCGACAAATAATTAGCGAGATATCGTAAGTTAAATATTGAAAAAATTATCAAGTTTTCCTCAAATATCTTAAAAAATATTAGACAAATAAAAAATTATTTTAGACAAAAGTTGTTCAAATTAATTAGTAGAAAAAAACAGTGTAATAAAAAATAAGGTTTCCCATTTAAAGAACACAAGTTGAACTTCAAATAACCTTGAAAATAGAGGTCATGGTCAAAGTCAATGTCATCGTAAGATAGCTCACTTAAATCCCTACAACTTTTATTTAGATCATTTTCCTTGAAACTTCGATACTGAAGAGTTATTTGGGGTGGGACATTAAAATGGGACACCCTGTATACATCTTTCTTGCCCTAGATTGTAAAATAAAACAACTGCATTGCAGTAAGATTGATATGATCATATGTGTAGATTGTGATGTAGCGATTTTGAGTCGCTCGTCACAAGAGGCTAACGGCCTGCAAGAGGGTCAACGGGATGTCGCGCTCGCCCGCGACTGCGAAGCGAGCTGCGCGCTTTTTCGATATTTATTAGTGATCATTTTGGCGAATGGCCCCGTACGTCGACGTACAGGGTTGTTTGGGTGCTTCCGCGTCCCGATCGGTTATGTGTCCCTACCGCCGTGGGTGGCTTCCGCCCAGCCGGAGCAATGGACGGAAGATGACGAACCGAAGAGAACGGGCCGAGGAGGACTTGGTAGAGAGCCGGAGGAGCGGCTTGGACTAAAGGGGAGACACCTCAGGTGATGTCCTTGATTCTGAAGCTATCGTTATGAGACTTTCAGTCTGTCACCGCGCCGATGTCGATTTGTCTATCTTTTGTTGTTAGTGGAGACAAACAAACAAGGTGACGATGCACGACAACAAGGAGCCACGATTACGTGGAAGCCTTTCGAGGAAGGAAGCGAGAATAAGGAGCAACATCCCAAGACCGCGTAACCGGAGGAGAGAAAAAAACGGAGCAAGGAACGCTGGATGTCGTCCCCAAGGCTCGCTCGCCTCGAAGTATTCCATGCGAAAACGCGACTCGAAATAGAGACCCGTAGGATATTGGGAGAGTACCGAGTTGCATTGTACCGCGAGCGTACCATAACTATCGAAAAAGTGCATCGTGAGCGTGCGGACGCGTAGAAAGAGAGAGAGAGAGTGAGCGAGAGGGAGAAGAGCCGCAGAAACTAGGATGAGCGAAGGAGGAAACGAACGAGCGGAGGAGCGCGACGTCGACGAAGGAAGCTATCGCACGGCGAGCGTACTTTTAAGAGCATCCTTTTGGGATTACCCTTTTGTATTTCGTGAACTGCATAATGTAGCGGGACCGGTCGGCGGCTGTCGGGTATTCGTGTATTGGGAATTGATGTAACGTCATCGTTTGTCGAAGCCGTCCGGCGGTCTTTCCGCGGAATGCGAGGAAGCGACCATCTCTCTCTCTCTCGACCGCCACCGGGTGTCGACCGGTGCCGAGATCGCAGAGGTAAAATAGAGAAAAATCTAGTTGTCGTCTTCGCCTCATTGTCGAGAGTCAAGCGGTTATCAATTTGTCGTTTAGAGCGAGATACCGATTTCCAGCAGGGAAATCTCAAACTATACCGATTGCTTGTAATCATTCTTGTCAAATCTATCGAATATATTTCCGAAATATTTTTCGCCAGTGAAAGTGTTCTTTGTTGTCTCTTTCCCGCGAACAGAAAGAAAAAGAAACCCACTCTCAACTCCAATTAAAATTACTGGAGCTGTCCGGTTTGTAGGCAATCAAATAGCCCCGCCGCCGTTATCGAATTCTTTATTTAGTATTGGTGGACACAAGAGTCGTGCCTAGCACCCAACATTTCGTTTAGTGACTTTTGGAGAAAGACGTGATGCGACCGGTGGATCGCCGCGACCATTTGCCCGCCGACTAGGCAATAGAGGCGGTGGCAAGATCAATATGTAAAGTAGCGTAATTTATGACAATTGGTCATAAATTAGATGATTTTCGAAACTTTACTCTTTAATTAGAATTATTTTTTATATTAAACTTATACATAAGAACGAAGTACACATATGAACTATTGATTAAATTTATTGTGTCGTTATATTCCGTGAAATCGAGCCTCCGAAATTCCTCATCAAAACAGGCTCTCCTCGCGAAGACATCTCGGACGCTACCGCGTGCGTCGGGTTGTGCTTCATGACAGGCCACGAAGAAGAAGAGCTTTCATAGGGCTCGCATTGCGAGGTGTGACCGCGCTTCAATGACACTGTAAACAGTCGCAAGGTGTTTCCAGCAATTACCAGGCAAACGACGGCGCGATGTTTGCCAGTGAATGAAATGCCTCGTAGGACGCGGCCGAAAGGAACACCGCAGCCGGTCCTGAGGAGTACTCGTGTTACGCGACGAAAAAAAAATATTTTTACGGACATGAGTTTGCAGATTTCGCAGAGGGACGTGCCGCGATCGACCACTTCAACGAACTCGATCTTTAAGCCTCGCCGACGTTGTCAAGACCGAGCGGACTGGCCAAGAAATCAACCGGTAACGCCGATCAGTTTCCGATCGTCTGATGAAGTGTTTTTCTTCTCACATAACGTGCGATTCGTCAAACCGCTTCAATGGAGTCGCTAGATGATCGAACTTGAAATCCTATTTCTAGATCTGTCCAAAATTTCATTAAAAGAAAAAAGTCTCATTCTAATCTTGAAATACAAAAGAGTCCTTTGTATTGCTAAATTTGTTTTTTACCTTTGCCATTGAAAAAAATCGAAATAACGACCGAGACTTTTTAAATAATTTTGTTTTGCTACTGCAAGATCTTCACCATTGGCACCTGGTGTGTGCTCTAACCTTTTTTTTTAATATTATTGATTGAGTCTGAAGAGCTTTAATAGCTTTGAGCTCTAAGAGCTTTGTTTTTTGTTTCTTTTTTTATATTTTTATAGTTCAACACTATTTTCTACCAAGAGGTGTCAAAAGACACCTTTCAAATTTTAACTTAAAATTATCCTCTAAGTTTAATCATTTCTCCACAATTAATTTTTTGACCTTTTGTACAATAGTTGTTAAATTAACTCAGCGATATCATTTTCCTCCAGCTCATCCTGGACTAAAAATGTGCATATGGTATACCTATTTCTACCATGAGGCGTCCTTTGACACCTTGAGGATTTCATAACAGTGTCTAATTTTAAACCATTTTATATATAAATATCAACACCATTTTACAGTATCATATCAATTATAATCAGATTAGAGAATCTCGATTTCAGTTGTAACGGAAAATACAGGAGTTGCTGCATAACTTTGATATTCGCTTGTTTTCCGCCATGTTGCATTTTAGTGTAGATCATTGCAGTGACTAGCTCTAAAAAAATTGAATAACGCGTTTTGTTCTCCAATTCTGGTAGTGAGTTCAATACACGTGAATTTTGTTTTCATTCGTGAAAATTTTGAAAAACACATTGTTGAAATTAGCATTGCAGATATGAAAGTAGTAAAACTGTTTGTAATACTGGTAATTATTTCTATTTTTTATTCTTTTTTACGAAAAAACGTTAATTACTTAACGTAAATAACCTAATCTTATTTATTTTTTTATTTCTAATTCTAAGGATGTCCCAAATTTCAAGAAAGAAGGAATTATTGTAAAAAATAAACAACATAAGTGAAAAATGCTCTGAAATTGATGAAAGCTCACAATCTGAAAGTGAAGATGAGTTGAATGATTCTTTCGAAAGTGACCACGAATTCGATAGCGATTATGAACATTACTCGTCAAGCACTAATGAAGAGGAAGATAATTTGAATGCAAGTAGAGGACGAAAGAGAATGAGTTATCTCTTCTTTCATGTAACCGCCAGGATTTAAACAGCTACATAGTTCTCCATCCTGACGAGACAGCCCTCCCGTTTATTCTGTTTTTCTCCTAATTTTCCCACCCCTATATGGGCGATTTGCCTCAAAGGGATAACTAAACTAAGATTATCCGGGTTCCGTGTTCTTCCCAAGAGAGCGAACGGAAGAGAAAAAAGTAAATATCATGGTAAAAGAACCGCATTACTAAAATCTTTTATATTGATAAGGGGCCTATCGTAGAAATTCGCAAAAACACGAAACTGGTCCGTCCAACCTGCTGCGCGTTTAATCAGGTCCAGAGAGACACCCTTTTGGGCTGCTCGCGAAGTAGAGGCGTGACACGTACTATGAGCCGAGAATATGTTACTGTTAACTCCACAGTCCTCTAAGCCCTATCGAATCCAGCGACTTATCGTTTGTGTTGTACCCGCCTTAAAGAGTTTCTTAGGCGAAATAAAGAAGGCATCACAACCGGCAGGTCGTAAGGATCTAGTATTTTCCAAGTAGCATTGAACTAGGCGAAAAACACAAAGACTCTCATGGTCTTCGCAACGTGAGAAGGAGAAAAAGGGGTGAGAACAGCCTGGCGCTGAAGTTTTGATTCGATCTGTGGCAAGCGCAAGAGGAATGACCACCTTTTTAGTAATGACACTCAAAGAGAGAGAATCATATGGATAAATCGTACATAGCTTTGTTAAGACAGGGGCCGGATTCCAAACAAAGTTATACCGAGGCCGCGGTAGTTTGAGCGTTGCTATACCTTTGCAGAAGCGCTTGACCATAGGATGGTTCCCAATCTCATTGTGAGAGATTAAAGAAATTGCTGATCTCATGGTATTTAGGCTCGAGTAAGAAGAAACGTTGAGTGCTTCCTGAGCCAGAAACTCCAGTGCTTGAGAGATCGTTGGGGAATACAGATGTGTTTTACTCTTCTGACAAAAGTGCCACCAGAGACGTAAGGGACGGGTGTATTGTTTTATGGTTGCTTCCGAAAGTGAGGATAGTAATGCTGGAATGGCTGCTGGAGGCACTAAGCGTGCCTTAAACTCCTCGCTGATAATTTCGCGATCCCCAGGGAAAGAGTCTTTCACGATGGATGGTGGTCTCTAAAAGGTGAAGAAAGTAAGAGACGGCTAGGAGATAGAATTAACGGCTCCGTTATCAGGAGTCGTTGAAACAGCGGGAACCAAGCTTGTGATGGCCACCACGGTACAACCAGAGTTCCCGTTGCTTCGTCGTCTACTAGCTTCCGTAATACGCGTGGTAATAAAATAAATGATGGGAAGGCGTAAAAATTAAGTGCCTTCCATGCGAGAGTAAACGCGTCTGTTACAAACGAACTCGGGTTCGGAAACCAAGAGACGTATGTGTCGCACTTATTATTAATCGCGGAAGCGAAAAGATCTATGTCAAAAGGACTGAAGGCCATATTCACTTGCTCGTCAGCCTCGTCAGACAGACGCCATTCTGTGTCTGGATCTCTGCATCGAGATTCGCAATCAGCAATAGAATTTTCTAATGATGAAACGTATGAGGCGAAAATGAAAATATTCCTCCCTTCGCACCAGTGCCAGATTTCCCTTGAGATTGCAGAGAGACGGGGATGTTGAACAGAACCAAACTTATTAATGTAAGCCAATGCCATGGTGTTATCGATGCGAAGAAGAATATCACAATCGCTTAGATCTGCTGCGAAACTTCGAAGAGCATTAAACGCTGCTTTCAATTCTAGTGCGTTTATATGGAGAGCCTTGTCCTCTGCTGACCACCAGCTGTGTGTGCGAGAGTCTCCACAAGAGGCTTCCCAACCGTTCAAAGATGCATCCGAGAAAATTTCTCGGATAAATTTACCTGAACGAATTCTATTCGATTGATGGGGATTTGAGAATATATTAATCCTCCATCTGAAATCGTTACTTAGATCCGAAGGGATGTTCATTGAAGCTGAGTAGTCTCCCTCCGAGTGAAGAAGGGCTAGATATTTTGCTCTCTCAAATCTTTTAGTATAAAGCAACCCGTATTGGACTGCTGGACATATTGAGACGATCGATCCGGTAAAACTGGCGAACTCTCGAATATAGCATTTTGAGGTATTAATTATGCTTGTTATTAAGCGTAACAATTTTTCCCGGCGGTTAGGCGGGATTGATATAGATTGTGTGTTTGAGTTGAAAACGAAGCCTAAATAAATACAGCTATTGGTCGGTTCTAATTGAAATTTCTATAGTAGCCATGAACGTTCCGGGCAACATGAGTCGGACAACCGTTCGCCAATCCTCTAACTTGAAGTGTGGAGGCTCAATAAAAGTATTTAGGTTACGCAAGTTTAGTATAAAGCGTTTCCCTCCTGATGATTTATCGACCAGAAAAAATGGTAAGAATTGGTCTTCGCATAATTCGACTGGCTCAATAGCACCCTTGAGTAATAAGCGGTTTACTTCAAAATCGCAAAGCAAGGCAGTAGATTGCGAAAAACTGGCTGCGGTTTCCCAGAAGTTGTGGTCTGGATGTCTGAGTTTTCAGACGACGAGGCGCCTGCTGGCGACCGGGTTGCAGCGTCTTCCCTCCTGTAAGAGGTGCCGATTTGGCAACTTCGCGACTCGTCCTCTCACAGGCCTGAGCTGCCTTTAATGTTTCGGCAAAATTGTGGCCGAAAAGGAATTCATCCAAAGGCGCCGTGTTTGCAGCATCCTTGCCGATAATATTGAGCAAAGGTTTAACAAAGGCTCTTCTTGTCAAAGAGAGACGATAATAGTGATCTGAGAGTAAGTGTATGCACTCTGATGGGTTTATCAGGGCAGATTTTGTCTCATCGTTGAGTTTCTGTAAAGACTGCGGTTTCAACAGAAACGACATGCCTGAACACAAGGCACTGAGGCAGGCACCTACTTGTGCTTGTAAGAGTGAGTGATACTCGTTCTTCTTGAGGGTAGAAGGATTTAAGGCCGGTACGATCTCCTTATTGAGTTTCGGTGGAGCTAATACTGCAAGGTCGTCCTTGACTTCGTATTTGGCCAGAAGACAATTACGGGTTTCCTCATTTAAACCTGTTCGAGATTCTGCTTTGATTGATTCCAGAATGATGGGATCCCAAGATGATATTGTTGGAGGAACCTCTGATCCGCCAAACAATTCTCTAGTCAAAGCCTGAGATGTTGAAACAGCCAGCGGATCTTCCGAATCCGGAAGGATAGCGACGAGAGGGTCAGCAAAATGCACTGAGCCGGGAGCCAGAGGCTCTATGTTGTCGACTTGCGAAAAAACCGGCATCGCTAAGTAGAACAGATAGAAGAGACAATTGGTTATGTCCTCTCTTTGCCAGGATTTATTAAACAATGCTGGGTCGACAAGAGGACATACCTGGTACAGCGCCCCGGTACGCTTGTGCGACCGGCTGCTCTTCCACAATTTGGACTAGGCTCTGTGGCATGAGCGAAGAGAATGGTGCCGGAATCTCCCTGGGGACAAAATCCACTGTGCCGGGAGCCTGAGGCTCTATGTTATCGACTTGCGAAAAACCGGCGTAGCTGAGTAGAACAGATAGAAGAGACAATCGGTTATGTCCTCTCTTTGCCAGGATTTATTAAACAATGCTGGGTCGACAAGAGGACATACCCGGTACGCTTGTGCGACCGGCCGCTCTTCTATAATCTGGTCTGGGCCCTGTGGCGTGAAGGACGACCTGACCTTCTTAGAGTGCTCGTTAGAATGAAGGTTATGTCCGACCTCTCTGGAAGTGATGGACTCACGCATTTGGTTGAGAATTTCCACGAGAGAGCTTCGAGAAGACCATCCTTCTGGCGTTCGAGAGATATGCGAGTGACGTGCACTTCTCGATCTGCTTCGTGAACGGTCCCGCAATCGCCTGTCCCAAGAATAATCTTTTGGACGGTGCCTATATGTGCGCCTTTCTTCCCTCGAGTGTCTCGAGGAGGAATCCCTTTTAGATTTTTTATGCTTAGGCATGGCTGAAAGGAGAATAACACAGATTACTGCAAAGAAAACTGCTAAAGTTAACCCGCGCACGTGTCACCAAGGCTAACGAACAGAACACAATGAAGATCGACGGCGCGCGCAGCGCACGGAAGCACGAGGCGCCACGGCCAGGGGCGCCACGGCGCAGCGCGGCGTTTTCTTCTGAGTGGGGGTTTTTTGAATTCTGTTGCCAAGGCGCGTGCAGGGGCATACATAGACTACATAGTTCTCCATCCGAACGAGACAGTAGAGGGCATAAATGGAAAGTTCTACCCCACCCGCCGTATTCACCAGACATTGCCCCTTCGGATTATCACTTGTTCCGGTCGATGGCACATGGCCTGTCTAAGCAGCGCTTTACATCATATGAAGATACTAAAAATTGGGTTGATTCGTGGATAGCCTCAAAAGATGAAGAGTTCTTCCGACGTAGTATTCGAATGCTGCCAGAAAGATGGGAAAAAGTAGTGGCTAGTGATGGACAATACTTTGAATAAAACGTAATGTACCGTTCTTTCACAATAAATTCCTAATTTTTGATAGAAAACGGCCGAAACTTATTTGTACTCCTAATAGATATACACAAAATCGTGATAGAAATAGTGTTAATAACTCTTGTATCAAGTTTTTAATTTATCCCCTATATAAAAAAGAATCCAATGGATTCAAATCGAGAGATTGAATTACATCAGAGAATCCAAGATATAAATAAATGTCCAACTCAACTGCTGCTCAACTAATATTAAAAAAATGTCCAGTTTATATTAAACACTCTTTACCAATTATATAGGGTGATTAATTTAAACAAATTTTGAAACATTTTTTATTTACCTAATATTTTTTAGATATTTAAGGAAAACTTTTTCAATATTTAGCTTATATCTCAGTACACTACAATATCTCAGTATATTTTGTCTATAATTCGGAAGAAAAAGTGGTATTACATCTTTTTACTCTATTTGGTCTCAAGAATATGCTGTCACAATAGTACCCTAACTTTCGTTAGCTTAATAATCTCTGGAAATTTCAAAATCATCATATTAATAAGAGATTTTTTGGGCATTATTATAACAATATAGTTTTGAGACCAGATATATAAAAGAATAGAAGTCTGGTACTACTTTTTCTTCCGACAAACAGTTACCGAGATATCGTAACCTAAATATTGAAAAAGTTTTCCTTAACACTATTTCTACCACGATTTTGTGTATACCCATTTCGACCAAAAGGTGTCTTTTGACACCTTTGCGTTTGAATGCAAATAATTGCCAAAACTGTCGGGATTTCAAATTATCAGTTAAATATAGATAATTTGAGCAATATATTTATTGATTGATTTATTGATACATTGATGCGTATTTATTAGAGATTATTTAATCAGGTTGTAAATTCTAACTTAATTCATCAATCTACAAAATATAAATATACATAAATGTAATCAAACATGTTTTACCTCAACAATTGAAAAATAACAATAATTGAAAAATATTATCTTCTTCATTTTTTTATTTTTATTAGGAAGATAATCAAACATTGTAATATTATTGACAAACTCTCAGTCTCATGTATAAAAATTCAATCTTTGTAACAAAAAGACAGTAATCATAAAAACAGCATTGTACTAAAATTCTTTCCTTATTCAATACCACAGTTTTTACAAACCAATGGTTGCTCTACTGAGCACTTTCCACACACACATATACTTTTCACACTGCAAGCAGGTTCCCGTTGCCCTATTACCTGAGCAATATTTTATTTGGCACTTTTTTTGTCTGCTTGGAAAGGATGTGGTTTTACTTGAGACTAATGAACGTTCTAGACGTATTTTATATTCCGCTGCAAGTTCCTCTGCTAACTGGAATAAAAAATCTTTACGTGAAATATTTTCACCTGTTGTTTCTTTGTACAGAACCCATGCGTTTGTTCCGGCTAAATCGAGAATATTGTAAAATACATGCATAGGCCATTTACGGCATTTACATTTCACACTATACTTTCTCGCCATTTGGTCAGTCATATCGACCCTAACTTTTGTGCTATTATAAAATTTAATGGTTTCTGGAAGACGTTTGTTGTTTTTTCCACTGTTACAGATTTATGTCTTGAACTTAGCAGAAGTACTTTTTTGTTCGGTTTGCTTTTATAGATTGTTAGAATACAGTTATTCGATATATAAAATTGCGTTGTAAAGCGCTCCATTTTATTCTTTTGTATTTTTGCAGATTTTGGCAGTTTTCTCTTATTTTGACGGATAGTTTCAACTAAAGAAGTTTTTTTTTGCAAAAGCTTTGTTGCCAGGAAAAAACTTGTGAAAAAATTGTCAGTGGTAACGGTTCTGCCGCTGCCAGTAAATGGTTCAACCAGCTTCAAAACGACGGACTCACCCAATGAAATTGATATCAGTCTCATTTCATATTTCCCTAAGTACGGAAACCCATTCACAACATATTTGCTTTTCACATCAGATGCCAACAAAAATTTTATGCCAAATTTATCTGGCTTATTCGGCATGTATTGGGTGAACCTACATCTAGCTTTCGTTGGGAAAAGCTGTTCATCCACTGTGATATTTGTGGCTGGCTTATAACAGTTTTGACTGTTTTCAATGAATGTGTTCCATACTCTTGATACCAAAGCAAATTTATCCTTCCCCAAACGTTGGCTCCGCTCGTTTTTATTATCAAAACGCAAAAATCGTAGCATTTCCATGAAGCAATTTCGGCTCATGACATTCGAAAAAAATTAAGGACCCCATTTTTTATTTCCATAAAAACGATGCGTTAACGTTTTTTTATTCATATGCACCGCGTACATATAAAATACCTATAAATGCCTCTAATTTATCTCGAGGTAAACTCCATTCTTTTCCTAGAACTCTTTGTGCTTCCATTTCCGTACATTTTATAATGTATTCCATAATATTATTGTCAAATAGTAAATAAAATGCGGTGCTTACTTTGCCCATCATAGTGTTTCGTTTGGCGTGTCCAGTTGGACCAGATACATCTTTGAAAATGGTATGAAGAGGTGGTCTGCCAGGAGAGGAACTTGTTTCGATCTTTTTCCAAACTGTTCCATCAGTAGCAATTTCAATATTTTACCGTTCATTGCTTTCTTCACTATCGTCTTCAGAATCCGTCAACAATCTCATTCTCTTTCGTCCTCTACTTGCATTCAAATTATCTTCCTCTTCATTAGTGCTTGACGAGTAATGTTCATAATCGCTATCGAATTCGTGGTCACTTTCGAAAGAATCATTCAACTCATCTTCACTTTCAGATTGTGAGCTTTCATCAATTTCAGAGCATTTTTCACTTATGTTGTTTATTTTTTACAATAATTCCTTCTTTCTTGAAATTTGGGACATCCTTAGAATTAGAAATAAAAAAATAAATAAGATTAGGTTATTTACGTTAAGTAATTAACGTTTTTTCGTAAAAAAGAATAAAAAATAGAAATAATTACCAGTATTACAAACAGTTTTACTACTTTCATATCTGCAATGCTAATTTCAACAATGTGTTTTTCAAAATTTTCACGAATGAAAACAAAATTCACGTGTATTGAACTCACTACCAGAATTGGAGAACAAAACGCGTTATTCAATTTTTTTAGAGCTAGTCACTGCAATGATCTACACTAAAATGCAACATGGCGGAAAACAAGCGAATATCAAAGTTATGCAGCAACTCCTGTATTTTCCGTTACAACTGAAATCGAGATTCTCTAATCTGATTATAATTGATATGATACTGTAAAATGGTGTTGATATTTATATATAAAATGGTTTAAAATTAGACACTGTTATGAAATCCTCAAGGTGTCAAAGGACGCCTCATGGTAGAAATAGGTATACCATATGCACATTTTTAGTCCAGGATGAGCTGGAGGAAAATGATATCGCTGAGTTAATTTAACAACTATTGTACAAAAGGTCAAAAAATTAATTGTGGAGAAATGATTAAACTTAGAGGATAATTTTAAGTTAAAATTTGAAAGGTGTCTTTTGACACCTCTTGGTAGAAAATAGTGTTGAACTATAAAAATATAAAAAAGAAACAAAAACAAAGCTCTTAGAGCTCAAAGTTATTAAAGCTCTTCAGACTCAATCAATAATATTAAAAAAAAAGGTTAGAGCACACACCGGGTGCAATGGTGAAGATCTTGCAGTAGCAAAACCAAAATTATTTAAAAAGTCTCGGTCGTTATTTCGATTTTTTTCAATGGCAAAGGTAAAAAACAAATTTAGCAATACAAAGGACTCTTTTGTATTTCAAGATTAGAATGAGACTTTTTTCTTTTAATGAAATTTTGGACAGATCTAGAAATAGGATTTCAAGTTCGATCATCTAGCGACTCCATTGAAGCGGTTTGACGAATCGCACGTTATGTGAGAAGAAAAACACTTCATCAGACGATCGGAAACTGATCGGCGTTACCGGTTGATTTCTTGGCCAGTCCGCTCGGTCTTGACAACGTCGGCGAGGCTTAAAGATCGAGTTCGTTGAAGTGGTCGATCGCGGCACGTCCCTCTGCGAAATCTGCAAACTCATGTCCGTAAAAATATTTTTTTTTCGTCGCGTAAACACGAGTACTCCTCAGGACCGGCTGCGGTGTTCCTTTCGGCCGCGTCCTACGAGGCATTTCATTCACTGGCAAACATCGCGCCGTCGTTTGCCTGGTAATTGCTGGAAACACCTTGCGACTGTTTACAGTGTCATTGAAGCGCGGTCACACCTCGCAATGCGAGCCCTATGAAAGCTCTTCTTCTTCGTGGCCTGTCATGAAGCACAACCCGACGCACGCGGTAGCGTCCGAGATGTCTTCGCGAGGAGAGCCTGTTTTGATGAGGAATTCGGAGGCTCGATTTCACGGAATATAACGACACAATAAATTTAATCAATAGTTCATATGTGTACTTCGTTCTTATGTATAAGTTTAATATAAAAAATAATTCTAATTAAAGAGTAAAGTTTCGAAAATCATCTAATTTATGACCAATTGTCATAAATTACGCTACTTTACATATTGATCTTGCCACCGCCTCTATTGCCTAGTCGGCGGGCAAATGGTCGCGGCGATCCACCGGTCGCATCACGTCTTTCTCCAAAAGTCACTAAACGAAATGTTGGGTGCCTAGCACGACTCTTGTGTCCACCAATACTAAATAAAGAATTCGATAACGGCGGCGGGGCTATTTGATTGCCTACAAACCGGACAGCTCCAGTAATTTTAATTGGAGTTGAGAGTGGGTTTCTTTTTCTTTCTGTTCGCGGGAAAGAGACAACAAAGAACACTTTCACTGGCGAAAAATATTTCGGAAATATATTCGATAGATTTGACAAGAATGATTACAAGCAATCGGTATAGTTTGAGATTTCCCTGCTGGAAATCGGTATCTCGCTCTAAACGACAAATTGATAACCGCTTGACTCTCGACAATGAGGCGAAGACGACAACTAGATTTTTCTCTATTTTACCTCTGCGATCTCGGCACCGGTCGACACCCGGTGGCGGTCGAGAGAGAGAGAGATGGTCGCTTCCTCGCATTCCGCGGAAAGACCGCCGGGACGGCTTCGACAAACGATGACGTTACATCAATTCCCAATACACGAATACCCGACAGCCGCCGACCCGGTCCCGCTACATTATGCAGTTCACGAAATACAAAAGGGTAATCCCAAAAGGATGCTCTTAAAAGTACGCTCGCCGTGCGATAGCTTCCTTCGTCGACGTCGCCGCTCCTCCGCTCGTTCGTTTCCTCCTTCGCTCATCCTAGTTTCTGCGGCTCTTCTCCCTCTCGCTCACTCTCTCTCTCTCTTTCTACGCGTCCGCACGCTCACGATGCACTTTTTCGATAGTTATGGTACGCTCGCGGTACAATGCAACTCGGTACTCTCCCAATATCCTACGGGTCTCTATTTCGAGTCGCGTTTTCGCATGGAATACTTCGAGGCGAGCGAGCCTTGGGGACGACATCCAGCGTTCCTTGCTCCGTTTTTTTCTCTCCTCCGGTTACGCGGTCTTGGGATGTTGCTCCTTATTCTCGCTTCCTTCCTCGAAAGGCTTCCACGTAATCGTGGCTCCTTGTTGTCGTGCATCGTCACCTTTTGTTTGTTTGTTCCACTAACAACAAAAGATAGACAAATCGACATCGGCGCGGTGACAGACTGAAAGTCTCATAACGATAGCTTCAGAATCAAGGACATCACCTGAGGTGTCTCCCCTTTAGTCCAAGCCGCTCCTCCGGCTCTCTACCAAGTCCTCCTCGGCCCGTTCTCTTCGGTTCGTCATCTTCCGTCCATTGCTCCGGCTGGGCGGAAGCCACCCACGGCGGTAGGACACATAACCGATCGGGACGCGGAAGCACCCAAACAACCTGTACGTCGACGTACGGGGCCATTCGCCAAAATGATCACTAATAAATATCGAAAAAGCCGCAGCTCGCTTCGCA